>NC_083582.1:30313796-30640463 GCF_027579695.1 Neoarius graeffei | reverse complement strand
ATCCTGATGACCTACGTCTGGCTGGAGTCTTATTGCATCGCTCCTGTGGAGGATGGCCCCATATGGACAGTTGAAAGTCAGTCACACTTGGAAGACGCTCTGGACTCTTACAGTAACGCTTTTACGGTTGAGGACTGCAGTTGACTTGCTAACTTTAGGACTGCAGTTGTCATGAACAGTTTTGCACTCAAATTTCCATCAACAAAACTGACTTCATGTTAAAACTGTTAAAAATGTAAGAATCATGTTGTCTGTTATCACCCAAATGAGGATGGGTTCCCTTTTGAGTCTGGTTTGTCTCGAGGTTTCTTCCTCATGTTGTCTGAGGGAGTTTTTCCTTGCCGCTGTCGCCACAGGATTGCTCATTGGGGATCGATTAGGGATAAAATTAGCTCATGTTTAAAAAGTCATTTAAATCCTGTAAAGCTGTTTTGCGACAATGTCTATTGTTAAAAGTGCTATAAATATAAACTTGACTGACAGCGCTCCAGCATATCCTAGTGGAGATGGGAGAACCTTTCAGAAGATCAACCATCCAGGCAGCACTCCAAAAATCAGGGCTTTATGGTAAAGGGGCCAGACAGAAGCCACTCCTTAATAAAAAGCACATGACAGGCCGCTTGGAGTTTGTCAAAAGGCACCTAGAGGACTCTCAAACCACGAGAAACAAGATTCTCTGGTCTGATGAAACCAAAATTGAACTTTTTGGCCTGAGCGTCACGTCTGGAGGAAACCAGGCACCGCTCATCACCTGGCTAATGCCATCCCTACAGTGAAGCATGGCGGTGGCAGCATCACGATGTGGGGATGTTTTTCAGCAGCAGGAACAGGGCGACTAGTCCTGATAGAGGGAAAGATGAATGCAGCCAAGTACACCGAGATCCTTGAAGAAAACCTGCTCCAGAGTGCTCTGGACCTCAGACTGGGGCGAAGGTTTACCTTCCAACATGACAACGACCCGAAGCACACAGCCAAGAGAACAAAGGAGTGGCTTCGGAGAAAGTCTGAATGTCCTTGAGTGGCCCAGCCAGAGCCCAGACCTGAATCTAATTGAACATCTGTGGAAGGAGCTGAAAATGGCTGTGTACCG
Organism: Neoarius graeffei; assembly: GCF_027579695.1. NCBI lineage: Eukaryota > Metazoa > Chordata > Actinopteri > Siluriformes > Ariidae > Neoarius > Neoarius graeffei. Next base: position 30,639,373 of record NC_083582.1, on the reverse strand, counting down.
ATGCTCCCCATCCAACCTGATGGAGCTTGCAAGGATACGCCAAGAGGAATGGGCAAAAATGTCCAGAAACAAGGGTGCCAAGCTCGTAGCTTCTTTCCCAAAACGCCTTGAAGCTGTAATTGCTGCCAAAGGTGCTTCAACCAAGTGTTAGGCTAAGGGTGTATACAGATATCTCATCTCATCTCTAGCCGCTTTATAACCTATTTTTGTCAGTAAAATAAAATTGCATATTTCCTAAAAACCTGCTTTCACGTTGTCATTATGGGCTATTTTGTGACAAAAAATGAACTCAATCTATTGTAGAATAATTCTGTAACGTAATAAAACATGGAGAAGGTGAAAGGGGTGTGCAGACTTTCTGGCTTGACTGTAGGTATTTCTATCACACAATCAAATCTAAAACGAAGAACGTTTTGATAAACTTGCCTCCTGTGAAAGGGAACACACACAGGCCATGAGCAAACACACCAGCTGTGCCTGAGACCAACAGTCTGACTGCTTCTGCAGGGGAAACAGAACAAACAACCTCGTTCCGAAATTCACTGCTCTTACTATCCAGGTTTTATACCGTGACTATTTTCAGAAATGGTTTTTTTTTTATGTTTAGAATTATTTTAAGCAAGGATTACTTTTCTAAATTAGCTCTGGAGAAAGCAACACGGCAGAGATGGGATAAAGCTGGATTTTACTGTGTATCCAACACCTTGGGCTCATGTTTAACACCATTTAATGGTTAACTTGTTTTTTAGATTGTATTATATAATACAGACACCCGTGTTTTACTAGGAAACACGCCACTCATATTTTTCATACGAGCGAGCATCCGGGACATAATTCTCAGGGTTCCTGCTGGTGCTCGTCACAGATGAACAATCAGTGATTAAGAGAAAATTATTAGCAGTCGCCACAGTGACGAATGTATGTTGTTTTTATCACAAGTCATCTTTTCGAGAAATCCCTTTCTAGAGAAACCAGAGTGTAAATAATTAGCATGTGTGTTTAAAAAAAAAAAAAATAGTTGCCGAAAAAGTTTACACAGTACTGGGTATAAAAGGAAATGCATTTTAAGAAGCGTGTGTGTGAAACAGAGTGAGAGAGACAGACAGACCAAGAGAGAAACAGAGACAGAGACACACACAGAGAGAGAGACACACACACACACACACACACACACACACACACAGAGAAAGACACACACACACACACAGAGACAGACACAGACAGACAGAGACCAAGAGAGAGAGAGAGAGACACACAGAGAGAGAGAGAGAGAGACACACACACCGACCAAGACAGACACACACAGAGAGACACACACACACAGACAGAGAGACTGAGAGAGAGACAGACACAGAGAGAGAGAGAGAGAGAGAGAGAGAGATACACACAGACAGAGAGAGAGAGACACAGACACACAGAGAGAAAGACACACACACACACACACACAGAGAGAGACCAACCAAGAGAGAAACAGAGACAGACACAGAGAGAGAGAGAGAGAGAGAGAGAGAGAGAGAGACACACACACACAGACAGACAAAGACACACAGACAGAGAGACTGAGAGAGAGACAGACACACAGAGACACAGACAGAGAGAGAGAGAGAGAGAGAGACACAGACACAGAGAGAGAGACACAGAGAAAGACAGACAGACACACACAGAGAGAGAGAGAGACAGAGAGAGAAGAGGTTATGAGTAAAAAGGGAGCCGGGTGTCTCACCTTGAGCAGCTGGAGCGGTGATGGGTAGGCGTTTTCTGGCAGGAAGGACACATTTCCATCTAAGAAAAGTGAAACTGCCTGGGCAGCCATTTGAGTAGCAGGTCTAGGAAGACCAGAGGTTTTGGGTAAATTCAGAACGGCACATCTTAAACATCTCAGACTCTACAGCTCTACACTCCAGCTCGACAGCTCTACACTCCAGCTCGACAGCTCTACACTCCAGCTCGACACTGTTCCTCAGTTACATATTATTAGAGGGTGTGACAATACTGTATATAATGATATGAAAAGCTGAAGTTATAATACTAATTCTAGAAGATGACATATATAAAAATGAATACTAACCAGGCGTGTAGTACTCGAGTCTGACTCATGCCTCGACTTGAGCGTTAACTGCATTCGGACTCGTAAGTTGGAGACGAGGACTCGGATTTTTTTCTTTATAATTTGGCATAAGATCTTTATAGCTACATTAAATTTTTGTACTAATTTCGTGCAAGAGTGTCACACCTGCGCATCAGATAGACTCTCGGGTGCGCTCCGGACAGCATATGCGCCGAGCGGACTCTCGCTTGTGCGCCATAAACAGCTCGCACCTGCGCGGGATTAAGGCGCAATCAGTGCACCTGTATAAAAACTGTGAAAACACACTTACTCTGCGAAGTATTGAGTTGCGTTGCTGACATTACCGAGCCTTATTTCCTTGTTTGGTTTCCGGATGTCCTGTTTCTCATCTTCGATTCTGCCGAGTCTACGATAGCCTGTTCGTGCCTCGCTTGACTGGTTTCATCACTGCTGTTCTGGATTGTTTACCGTCTTCACTTGTATTAATAAACGCACCTTCTGCACTTCCATCCGTCTCCCAACCATCTGACAGAATACTTCACACTCCCTGATAGAGAAGCACATTCGCCTGTTCATACGGCATGTTCAGGAACAAACTCATGTTAACGGCGCTGAAACGGACACCGTCAAATGGCGCGGTTGGAGGAGTCTTGTTCGCGGACTCGAGGTTTAGTGACTCGATGCCAACGCTATATTAACCTACACAAACCCTGAACCTCAGCACGAATACTCCAGTAATAAATCAAAACTATTAGTTAATTAAATAATAAGCCAAAATAACCCAAATAAATAAACAAACATCGGTCCAAACAGGTCCTGCTCAAGGTCAGAGCAAAGTCAAACGTCTGAAATAGCGTTTCCCTTCCTTCCTGTTTGAAGCGCCACATCAATTCAAGAGGTATCACATGCCGTGAAAAGTGCTATATCTAATCTTTTAAAGAACCTTCTTTATCAGTTCACTAGCTTAAGGTACGGCATGAACATCCAGGTATGACAGACTGATAACTTGGGCAATTTGTGCATTTATAATCACGAGAATCTTATCTTGTATCATTTTTACTTCTTTAAGCTATCTTTATGCGGCGACTTTAAACACACTGCAGTTGTTGGAATGGTTTCTGCCATTTTACATGCATATCTGGCTGATTTGCCTTTAGCAGCACTCGTCTCTGTGTGTGTGTGTGTGTGTGTGTGTGTGTGTGTGTGTGTGTGTGGTTTTCCTGTCGTCTCAGAGACTTACACCGGCTGTAGTGCTGCACAAGCAGTGCTTATGACAGGAACTATAGCAGTCAGCACCGCCTCTTCTGTGAGCGGACTCGTGTGACCAGAGCACTTCTGACCTGCAATAAGCAAAAAGCATTCATTCAATATACACTACCGTTCAAAAGTTTGGGGTCAGCCAGACAATTTTGTGTTTTCCATGAAAAGTCACCCTTTTATTTCCCACCATAAGTTGTAAAATGAATAGAAAATATAGTCGAGACATTTTTCTGGCCATTTTGAGCATTTAATCGACCCCACAAATGTGATGCTCCAGAAACTCAATCTGCTCAAAGGAAGGTCAGTTTTATAGCTTCTCTAAAGAGCTCAACTGTTTTCAGCTGTGCTAACATGATTGTACAAGGGTTTTCTAATCATCCATTAGCCTTCTGAGGCAATGAGCAAACACATTGTACCATTAGAACACTGGAGTGAGAGTTGCTGGAAATGGGCCTCTATACACCTATGGAGATATTGCACCAAAAACCAGACATTTGCAGCTAGAATAGTCATTTACCACATTAGCAATGTATAGAGTGGATTTCTGATTAGTTTAAAGTGATCTTCATTGAAAAGAACAGTGCTTTTCTTTCAAAAATAAGGACATTTCAAAGTGACCCCAAACTTTTGAACGGTAGTGTACATTCTTTGTGTATTTTATTTTTGCCTTTCCTTTCTTTATTATAATACATCCGTCCATGTTATGCAAGTTATGGCCTGGGAAAAGACCCATCGGATGGCAACGTGGCTGAATTGTGGCAAACAGCCCAAAAAAAAAAAAAAAAATCTGAATAACGTACATTGACACCTTTAAATAAACTTCACCAAAACACTTCCGTGGAAAATCATCATTCGATCAAGATGTTGGTTAGGTGCCACATCCGTGGCTTTCAAATCTTCAAATGCACATGCATCGTTGCTGCTACTGTAGAAACGGCAGCAGACAAAGCTGAAATTTTGACACAACTTGAGATATGGGAAATTCAACCGACACAACAAAACTCACTGGATTAATCAGCCCTTACTCACTCCAGCACCGATACAAGAGTGAACACTTGAGTGCTGATATGGATGATGCTTAGGATCAAAGTGATGACTCGTTTTCCACTGTAAACCATATTTATTATTTTTCCCATTTTATTTATTTGCACACGACTAATCAAGCGTCACTAAGTATTCGTCTAGGTTTTTGCCCTTATTCTGAAAAAAATTCCTACTGAGCTGTTTACATGGCTAATGAAAATTAATATACAGCTAATATTCATGTTTACATGAAGCAACGTCTCTATCCAGCCCTGCAAACTGTTGTCCACTTGGTTTGTGTCCAACACCCAGAACAGACTATAAACCGGCAACAAACTGCCATAAAAACCCCAACTGAGATGCAGATTCCAAAAAGCGCTGTATATACATACAGTTAGGTCCATATATATTTGGACACTGACACAAATTTTCTTTTTTTACCTGTTTACTGAAACATATTCAAGTTGTAGTTATATAATGGACATGGACATAAAGTCCAGGCTTTCAGCTTTCATTTGAGGGTATCCACATTAAAATTGGATGAAGGGTTTAGGAGTTTCAGCTCCTTAACATGTGCCACCCTGTTTTTAAAGGGACCAAAAGTAATTGGACAATTGACTCAAAGGCTATTTCATGGGCAGGTGTGGGAAATTCCTTCGTTATGTCAGTCATTCTCAATTAAGCAGATAAAAGGCCTGGAGTTGATTTGAGGTGTGGTGCTTGCATTTGGAAGATTTTGCTGTGAAGAAAACATGTGGTCAAAGGAGCTCTCCATGCAGGTGAAACAAGCCATCCTTAAGCTGCGAAAACGGAAAAAACCCATCCGAGAAATTGCTACAATATTAGGAGTGGCAAAATCTACAGTTTGGTACATCCTGAGAAAGAAAGAAAGCACTGGTGAACTCATCAATGCAAAAAGACCTGGACGCCCACAGAAGACAACAGTAGTGGATGATCGCAGAATAATTTCCATGGTGAAGAGAAACCCCTTCGCAACAGCCAACCAAGTGAACAACACTCTCCAGGAGGTAGGCGTATCAATATCCAAATCTACCATAAAGAGAAGACTGTATAAAAGTAAATACAGAGGGTTCACTGCACGGTGCAAGCCACTCATAAGCCTCAAGAATAAAAAGGCTAGATTGGACTTTGTTAAAAAACATCTAAAAAAGTCAGCACAGTTCTGGAAGAACATTCTTTGGACAGATGAAACCAAGATCAACCTCTACCAGAATGACAGAAAGAAACAAGTATGGTGAAGGTGTGGTACAGCTCATGATCCAAAGCATACCACATCATCTGTAAAACACGGCGGAGGCAGTGTGATGGCTTGGGCATGCATGGCTGCCAGTGGCACTGGGTCACTAGTGTTTATTGATGATGTGACACAAGACAGAAGCAGCCGGATGAATTCTGAGGTATTCAGAGACATACTGTGTGCTCAAATCCAGCCAAACTGATTGGTCGGCGTTTCATAATACAGATGGACAATGACCCAAAACATAAAGCCAAAGCAACCCAGGAGTTTATTAAAGCAAAGAAGTGGAATATTCTTGAATGGCCAAGTCAGTCACCTGATCTCAACCCAATTGAGCATGCATTTCACTTGTTAAAGACTAAACTTCAGACAGAAAGGCCCACAAACAAACAGCAACTGAAAACCGCTGCAGTAAAGGCCTGGCAGAGCATTAAAAAGGAGGAAACACAGCGTCTGGTGATGTCCATGAGTTCAAGACTTCAGGCAGTCATTGCCAACAAAGGGTTTTCAACCAAGTATTAGAAATGAACATTTTATTTACAATTATTTAATTTGTCCAATTACTTTTGAGCCTCTGAAATGAAGGGATTGTGTTTAAAAAATGCTTTAGTTCCTCACATTTGTATGCAATCATTTTGTTCAACCCACTGAATTAAAGCTGAAAGTCTGAACTTCAACTGCATCTGAATTGTTTAGTTCACAATTCATTGTGGTAATGTACAGAACCAAAATTAGAAAAATGCTGCCTCTATCCAAATATTTATGGACCTAACTGTATGTCAAAAAAAATCTTCCTAAAATCCGAACAATATCGTATATCCTGCGTGTCTTAATCAAAAATTAGTATAAATACGCAGGTAATTATAGAAAAATCGCACGGTGATTGGTCGAGAGATTCAGACTATTTCTCCATAAAATCACCTCGGCAAAATGGCGCCCAATTGCTTCGTCAGCGTAATGGAGGAAGGATTACAAATGATGAAAGAAAATGCTGTTCCTAAAAGCACTAAAGACGCTACGAAGCTTGGTCTAAAACTATTCAAAAGGTAAGGTGGGATTGGGATTTATTTTATCCGTTTCAAACCAAAAAAGTATTTTTAGGAGTCGGCATAGATAAGTGACAAGTCCGTGCCACGCCGTTATTACATTTGCGTGCTGCTTTTGAAACTTGAAAAAGAATTTTTCAACAATTACCTGTGTTTATATCAGACTCAGTGAATACTGACCTCGACTTCATCTCGGTTATTATTTACTTTGCCTTCAGTGAATAATTGTTAATTATTATTCTAGCCACATTCACTGAATATGAGCAATCGTGTGTTCCGATTGGCTACTCTACTACTAGGCTATCAGCTCATATACAGTGAGTAGAGAAAAACAAAATGGCGGAGCGTGTTGCTGAACCGACCGAGGATGAAATAAAAACTCTACTTGAAAAGAAAACGCCAAAAATTGTTAAAGTATTTAAAAGAAACAGAAATAGCTAAAAGAATATTAGTTGTTTTTGTTTCGCCCCACCCCCAGTATCTCCTGTTCCACACTCCGGCCCAGTTTGTGGAGGCGATGCACCTTTAAGTTGGTTTGCCAACCGCCAAAAAACTCTAAAGAAGAAGAAATTTTTATTTTTCACAAATAGGCAGCACGGTGGTGTAGTGGTTAACGCTGTCGCCTCATAGAAAGAAGGTTCTGGGTTCGAGCCCAGTGGCCGGCGAGGGCCTTTCTGTGTGGAGTTTGCATGTTCTCCCCGTGTCCGCGTGGGTTTCCTCCGGGTGCTCCGGTTTCCCCCACAGTCCAAAGACATGCAGGTTAGGTTAACTGGTGACTCTAAATTGACCGTAGGTGTGAATGTGAGTGTGAATGGTTGTCTGTGTCTATGTGTCAGCCCTGTGATGACCTGGCGACTTGTCCAGGGTGTACCCCGCCTTTCGCCCATAGTCAGCTGGGATAGGCTCCAGCTCGCCTGCACAGGATAAGCGGCTACGGATGATAATGGATGGATGGAGGCAGGCCAAATTCAGAATATCCAATTGGAATATGCTGTTTACGTGACCTGCATTGTCATATTGGGAATAATAGTGAAACACGAAATGTGCGTGCGAACGTACTGGCCGACTGGAACTCTCAGTGGTGGGTAGGTCTTAAAATATTTAGGCAGAAATGAGCAGTTGAAACACTTACAATGCAGAGCTGCTTGCAGGGACAGACCCAGCAATCGTGGAATGACGACGTCGTGGAAAAAGTCACCAATCTGCACTGTGCGCTGGGCGTGCTCGGCTATCCTCTGCAGACTGCGACACACGGACATCACCTCCTCTGTTGAGAAACTGCTGCTACCTGCACGCAGTGAGTCAGGAGGACAAGTTCAGCACTGAAACACTATTAAGAACACAATCAGCACTGGGACTGAAGACAAACCTCCTGAACTCTGGTTTCTGACTTGCCTTCACACAGTAAACGTGTCCCCTGGTTACACCTGAGAGTGATGGTGTGGAGGAGGGGCTGGGAAGGAAATTAGGAGAACGGAGCTGATGTGCGAGTTATCGTCACCATGTTTCACTCGTCAGTGACTGACTAATGCTAAAAATAACGCCTTAATAACAGGCCTGTCTCACACTCAAGGCCGCGTTTACAAACAGATTCCTAAAGTAAAACACGAGCATGAAAAACGGATTGGGGGGGGGACAAAAAAAAAAAAACAGACAGACAACCCTCTCAGGTGCACTGCTGCCGTCCCAATGCTATACAGCCAGTGCTGAGAAACAAAACCAAGCCCAGCACGGTCTGCTCCGCGCTGCGTGAGGCTTGTTGGATCCTATGCATGGCTCCTTCAGCTGGATTTGTTCTGATCAGTACCAGCCCGTTCTTCACAGTATGCGGCTCCACATATCCGAATAAATGTGCAATTTAAAAGCAGTTAAAAAGGTAACAGCTTGATTTAGCTGGTAAAGGAGGGGAGAAAGGCGTCCTCATCGGACAGCAGTAATGCTGACTGGCTTACATAATAAGCTCTAGGATAAGGACAGGAGTGTTTTACTGGGAAACGCACCACTCGTATTTTTCATGTAAACTACATCCGGGACACAGAGAACCAAAACCAGGACATAAATCTCTATACTGATGAATTGTTTTGATAAATTTAGGCGCTTTGTGTTTGTGAATGTGTCGATATAATTAAAAAAAAAAAATAAATCACACGTTGGCTTGAAGATATGAAGTTTATCTTCTCGTGTCGAAAAACATCATGGATCCGAGTGACACGTTTAAATAATATTGGCTGGCGTTGAGTGGTAGATCACATATATTCCATTCAGCTAGCATGATACTGAAAGACAAGTTCAAGATCACGCTAGCTGAATGGAATATATCCCAGGGATGAGAATGGGACATTTAAAAAAAAAAAACTCTGAAATGTCTGCCAAGGGCAAAAAATTGAGCATAATGTCCCCTTACGCCAGCCTAACCTGGCCGGTCTAGGGGGCATTTGCCCAATTCACAATCCCCCTTTCCCACATAATTTTATATATATATATATATATATATATATATATATATATATATATATAAAAAAGTGCTGTCAAGCGATTAAAATATTTAATCGCGATTAATGTCACGACTGTCATAGTTAACTCGCGATTGATCGTAATTTAATCGCACATTTTTGTCACATGAAAAACCATCGTAATTCTCTTATCAGCATAAAAAAGTGAATGGGCTTGCTTTGTACCAATGTTTTTTTTTTTATTGCAAAGCATAACACGTCTTGACACAGCCACTGCAAAGTAAAACCTAAGCCGAGCACCGGGGCTAGCAAAAGAACCAAGAGTGTAGTGATCTACTGCTTGAGTTAGTCTACAACTCTAATCAGAGAGACAGGTTACACAGTGACGGTAGGCTTGACATGCTTGATTATAATATAAAGTACACTATTATATTAACTTTAAGTTGTTCGTTGATAAATATTGCATTGAATCTGATCTTTACTGTTTCAGCTCACTTAACACATTTTGTACTTTTACACTTTCTGCCTGTTGATGCGTCGCACTGTCCAATCAGAGGCGGCCAAATTTGCATATTACAGGAAGGATTTCTGGGATAGCATTGAGTTTACAGTTCAGAGGGATCTGGCTTCTTTAGACGCTGTCTTCTTAAAACTGAATAAATATTTAAAAAGAGCCAAATGAGCCAGTCTTTTGAACGGCTCTTTTCAAAGAACGGATCACAAAGATGCGGATCCCATCAAAGAGCCATAAATCCCATCTCTACTAGCGCGCCCTGCCCGTGCTGGTTCTTTGGGGGGGAGGGCAGAGGACTCTGGCTGTGCGGGGCGTGGCATTACAGTCTAGCTGCTATCGGTTTTCTAAGCAAAGTCTCTGTTCCAAGTTCCTGGCAGTTTCAAAAGCTTATGAAAAACCTACATCATGTCACAGAGCGTTAATCTCGCGCTAAAAAAATTATCGCCGTTAAAATTGAGTCAAGTTAACGCGTTAATAACGCGACATTTTTGACAGCACTTATATATATATATATGAATGTTTTCAAATTCAACGATGGTTTAAAATGTTTATAAACTTTAAGATAACAAACCCCTACAGATATAATTATAATTACATATATATCGTGAGCGATAATGGAAGTAACCGTAACGATATATTAGATTCCTCCTGACTATCTTTGACAATTTAAGTAAAGCGTACCTTTGTGCTTTTTTGTTTTGATGTGCTCCTGAATGTTTCTAGCTCCTCTGTTTCCATAATTGATCATATCTGAGCACAGAATACACAGAACCTTTCCCGGCACGTCCACTTTTCGGATATGTTCTGTCAGGCACGTCGTCACAATTTGTGTCCCTACCTGCACGGTAACGCTACTATCGAGTCATGCCCATCGGAAACAGTTCTATATCCCGTTCGATTTATCGATTTCCCTGGCACGATCCTCATTTTTGCGGTCCAAAACTTTCGCCATATTGGCGAAGTAACTTTGAAAACTAACCGAAATAACTAGAACTTAAGAAGTGATCAAAACCGTGTACGTGTAGCTTGTTTCTCCGTGAATTGTAGAAGTGAGATGAAACTAGCACCAAAACGTTGCCGGAAATCGTCGTGAGTTGTCGTTAGCATAAACATTGAAGAAAGCAATGACAATTTCCGTTATCACAGCTACAACTAATTTTGCGATGAGCGTTGCCGAAAGATGCTGGCGGGCGGTCGGTCAGTCCTGCCTGCTTGTGCCACCACAATCCTTGCCTCACGCCGACCCCTCCCCCCCCCCGAAATTTTCTCAACGGATTTACACGTTTCACAAAAATGACATTTTCAGCGGGAAAAACTCGGAATTCCGCAGAAGCCATTAAAAAATTCAAAAAAAGCCAGCCAATATTATTAATACATACACACTCTTCATACCAGCATTCTCGAAGGCCAATGTGAGCTTACCTGCGCGGCGGTGCAGTGGCCTTCTAGCCAGCGTAGTGTTAGCGAAAGCCACTGCTCGCGCAATCAAGCCGAATTATTATTATTATTTCTCCCCGTGTAATTTACTTAGCTACTTTTAAAATCAACATCGACAGCTACACACAATGGAGCGACCCAGCAACCAAAATTCTCTCAAAATCTTCTGCTTTTAACAAAGCAAACCTCACAGCCATGTTTCTTTACAAATAGTCACAATCACTCGCTAGCATGGAAGTTTTACATCTCCGACGTGTCTCTTTTCCAGTTTTTCGATGTCCGTTGTTATGTTTTTCTCTTGTAAATATGCATGGAGAATACATAAATGACGTTTTGGTAACCTTTCGGGTGTTCAGCACGTTTTTAATTTCAGTTTTCAGCTTCTTTATTTAGTGCTTAAGCATGGCACTGGATTAGCCTCGTCGTCTTGCTTTCCCGGCTGACAAAGAAATGATTGTGCGCATACGCAGCAGAAAAGTTTTTCCATTGGATCTTCGCATGAGCTCCAAATTGTTATGCCATGACGTCTATATTATATTATAACAGTACTGCAGGCTCATTCTCCATTGGGGAGAGTGGCGTAATACATGGAGGATAAGCGATATGATAATATTGCATGCTATCGATAAACCCGCTAGAAGGGAATAGAATATGGTTTTTATTCCATGGAAAAAGTGGCTCATATATATATATATATATATATATATATATATATATATATATATATATAAAAATATAAAAAATAATTAATTTTGATGGGTATATCAGAGATATATTCCATTCAGCTAGCATAATATTAAACAAGTTGAAGAAGACCTTTCAATTACGTTCATTATGTCTTATATTAAATATAGCTAGTTTTTTTTTCTTTTTTATCAGACATCTAGTTTTTAGGTTTGTTTACCTGACATGTTTCGACGTACGACTGTCGTCTTCCTCAGAGTGTCACCGGATGTTATTGGTGATGCATCTTTTATCAGCTGATGTTTCCGAAGGCGTGGCCTTCCTGTCTGGTTTGACAGGTCGGTCACGCCTTCTACTGTCTGTTCGTCCCCTGCAAGATGGCACTCCAGGTATGGGAGAGCATATATGCTCCCTCATCCCGGTTGATGGTCACTGCAAAAGGGAAAATCATATTATGGACTGGGGGAATGCCAGAGTCATCCGCACAGAAGATAAACATCAGCGCTGGATCAGGGAGGCCATGGAGATCCGTAAGCAAAGCCCGAGGACCATCAACCGGGATGAGGGAACATACATGCTCTCCCATACCTGGAGTGCCATCTTGCAGGGGACGAACATGACGAAGATGCGTCACCAATAACATCCGGTGACACTCTGAGGAAGACGACAGTCGTACGTCGAAACATGTCAGGTAAACAAACCTAAAAACTAGATGTCTGATAAAAAAGAAAAAAAAAAACACCCTAAGTTGAAGAAGAGTTGCTGGATGGAATATATCCGATATACCGGGGGGGGGCAGGCAATATAATAATGACATTCCTTTCGGGTTTTCAACACGTCTTTCCCTTTCAAAATTCTCTCAAAATCTTCCAAAGCAAACCTGTCAGCCATGTTGGTTTACAAATTGCCACAGTTGCTCACTAGCGCGGAAGTTTTACGTCTCTGACGTGTCTTTTTTCCAGTTTCTCGCTTATAAATACGTGTGAAGAATATCTAATGAAGTTTTGGTAGCCTTTCAGGTATTCAACGCGTCTTTCTCTTTCCTGGCGAACAAAGAAAAGCTCCTGCGTACGCGCAACAGAAAACAAACACTCATTGAATATTCGCATCAGCTCCGACATGTGACGTCATGTTGTCTTGACAACCATGCAATATCGGAAACCATATTCAACGCTCGTTCTCCATTGAGTAGAGTGATGTAATACACGTAGGATAAGCGATATGCTAACAACATTGCATGCTATCCAACCAAATAAACAAAACCCACTAGAAGGGAATACGTGGGGGGGGGGATGGCGAACTGGTGTTCTGATAAACTGTCCTACACGTCAATGCGTCCTACAAAGCCCCACTGCGCATGCGCAGAGCACAAAACGTCATTTCTTGGCATTTGAACAGATTTTTGTCCTACATCAGCTGTGCTATAAACGGTGCAGAATAAACGGCGTGCATTCAATCTTTACTACTTAATCTAACAATGCTGATTTCTAACCATTGCGCAAGTCTTGCAATACATCTGAAATATCTCCCCTTCACGATCTTCCACCAAAGCGCTTCAACTTCTGACCTATCTCATCAAACGTAAAGTTATATTACTTCATTTATTTGAGGCAACGAGTTTCCACCTTTTTTCAAGTAAGCTTAACCTCCTAAGGCCCAAGCTGTTTTTTTACATGCATTTTTTTATTTCTCTTTGCTATTTGGGCTTTTTAGAACCTGATTAGAATAAAAACTAAGCATCATCTTTTGATAAGATGTACTTTTAGAGAAAAAGTATGTCCACATATGTGGATTCTTGTTCCGAATTTCCATAAAGTGCTGTCCACGCATGTGACCGCTAAGCCCTAGCAGGTTAACTTATTCGTTTTTACAGTGAGTGTAGTATATTCTGGTGGGGTCATTTGAATTGTCAAAACTTCCTACATTCATATGTTAATGTAAAGGCATATTCTGATGGTCATCGAGTTGTCAGAAAGTCCTGCATTCATATATTAAAGTAAAAGAATATTCTGACGAGGTCGTTTGAACCGTCAGAACGTCCTACACTTCCATTTTAATGTAGAAGCATATATGTCAGAACACCCTGCATTCATATATTGTAAAAACATATTCCGATGGTCATTTGAATAGTCAGAACGTCCTACTTACTGTAGAAGCATATTCTGTGACGTGTTCATATGAGTTGTGAGAACGTCCTGCGGCGTCATTTGAATTGTAATAACGTCCGACACTCATTTTAAGAGAGCAAATGGTACTTGTGAATAGTGACAAAAAAAAAAAAACTATTAATTCTACATATTCTGACAGGGTCAATTGAAGAGTCAGAGCGTCCTAGATTCATATGAATGTAAAAGCATATTCTGACGGAGTCGTTTGAATTGTCAGGACGTCCTACATTCATATGAATTCTGACAGGGTTGGTGGACGTTGTATCAATATAGAAGTATGTTCTTTGCAGAGGGAAAAACCGCGAACTATGACTAACACTACGTTCAGACTGCAACCTGAAACGACCCATATCCGATTTGTTGTGAAATCCGATTTTTTTTGATAGGCCGTTCACATTACCAATTATATGAGACTTGTATGCGATCTCCAATATGAACGGAAAACGACCCAAAAGTGTCCCGCATGCACAAATTGACACGTAATATAAGCGCATCTACGTAATACGTAAACAAAAAAAAAAAGCGCAATCTTCAAGTTTGCAAGTAAAGCATGGAGATGAGGCGAGACCTGGCGATGTGGTTTTTGTGGCGGCGGCGGAACTCACACAATAATCTGATTAATGTGGGCGGCAGACTAATGAGACCGAAGGTGTCGAATTACTGGAAATTTCCAGAACAATCTTATCTTGTAATACAGGATGGTTCAACATCCAGGTCCCGACCAAATCCACCATTAGCTTCAGTGCTTAAAGTGGGAGGTCCCGGAGCGCAGAGGATGACTGGCTCCGGTGCGGAAAAAAAAAAGAAGGGGGGGGGGGGGGGGGGGGGCGCTTCTGGGCATGTATTGTAATAACACTGCAAATTAAGTTCATCTGCGAAAAACCCCGCTCGCACTCTGCACTTGAGATAGGGACAGTGTTGATCGCAGCCAAGAGGCCCTTCAGTTCATCTGGGATGAATTCTCCATTACTTTCCCTGAATTCCCTGAATGCCCTGATGACATGTCGTGGGTCATTGATGCAAAACTGCTGGCAGAGCGCTTCCACTCCTTTTTCCCCCAAACAGCGCGTCTTCCTCCCGCGGCCACGGAAGTGTGCACCCTCCTTTTCCGTAATATACAAACAGATATTTTGTGGATGTCGTTTCATGAGAGAAATCACCAACAAGACAGATATCAAAATCAGACATTAACACTAAATAAACTTGCATTTATTTATTTAATTATTTGTTTTTTGTTTTTTTATTTTGTTACATAGTCAAGAGAGGTGGCGGATCACCGGATCCAGTGTAAATAGCTGCCGGAGCCAACGTCCGAGGTTCCGGAGCGCGCTCCGGCTTGCTCCCCCTCAAATTAAGCCCTGATTAGCTTGATCAATTCTATAAAAGTCTATTTAAATTCTGAAAACCGTACAAATGTTGTTGTTTTCCACCAAAGAGGCGGGATTAGCCAACGCAGAATAGTGACGTTTGTCTCTTGTTGATGACGTGTAGGTCGCATGAATGCGACCTGTCCGGTCAGACTGCAGTCGCATGTGAAAATAACGGATATGCATCGGATTTAGGACCACATATCCAAGCGGCCTGGGTCGCATGTGAAAAAAATCGGATCTGTGTCGTTCAGATTGTCAATCACAAATCGGATACAGGTCGCATATGGGCAAAAAAATCAGATATGGGTCGTTTCAGGGTGCAGTCTGAACGTAGTCTAAAAGTTAAAGTTGAATCACACCGTAGGATTTCTTGCAATGTAGGACTGCTCGACAGACATGTCTGACATCCCCTCCTACCGTAGGACGCTTCGCGGATGTAGGACCGTTTATCAGAACACCGGTTCAGAATTGAAATTCTTTTGATTAACTTGCGTATTTTTTGTGGGTGTGTCCATAGAATATAAAGAACGTTACACGGTGGCGTGAAGATATGAAGTTCATCTTCTTGTGTTGAAAATATTTTCACCACTCGAAGATAAACTTCATCGTGGAATATCATATATATAAAAAAAGTGTGTAGTAGAATTGAAAACTGGATATCACTGTTGAGGTATTTCACCTGACGTCACAGGGTCACGTGACGCCCCGGTGTCCGCCATTTTGAAGGTCAAGCTAGCTAATATCAACAACATAGTAGCTAGTATGTTACTGTAGCAATGTTTACGTTCAGTCATTTGGATGACTGTTAAAACCTTTCAGTCTCAAGTTTTTCCTTTACTGGATTTACTAGTTTACTGTAATTATGATCCGGCAGCTAGTTACACCGGATCCAGTGTAAATAGCTGCCGGAGCGCGCTCCGGCTTGCTCCCCCTCAAATTAAGCAGCACGCTCCGGCTTGCTCCCGGAGTGCTCCGGCCGAGGTTCCGGAGCACGCTCCAGCTTGCTCCCCCTCAAATTAAGCAGCGCGCTCCGGCTTGCTCCCGGAGTGCTCTGGGAGCAAGCCGGAGCACGCTGCTTAATTTGAGGAGGAGCAAGCCGGAGCGCGCTCCAGCAGCTATTTACACTGGATCCGGTGTAAATAGCTGCCGGATCATAATTACAGTAAACTAGTAAATCCAGTAAAGGAAAAACTTGAGACTGAAAGGTTTTAACAGTCATCCAAATGACTGAACGTAAACATTGCTACAGTAACATACTAGCTACTATGTTGTTGACATTAGCTAGTGCTAACAGCTAGCTGCTAGTGCACTGCTACAACACAGACACCGACCCTAATAATACAGTTCTTGGTCATTGCCTGGTAACAGCAAATTTATAACGGGCCATGTCTCAACAGACTAAGAAGTTATTTCAATGACATTTAATAACATTTTGTTTATCCTGAGGACCGAAAGTAAATGAAAATGTGAACAAACCTTAGCTGTAATCAGATGGCGACCTGACACAAAATATTTGTAGGCATCCAAACTCTTATACGCTTTCAGATCAATACCTGTGTATGGCGATGGGTTTTTAACGACATAGGTATACAGATCATGTGGGCCGAAGTCAGGTAAAGACGAGGGCTTCGTGTACTTCCGTACGTCAGTGAACAATCCTGGTGGAAGCAGGTAAACGTCGTTCTCTAAGCCTGCTAACCTCAATTTTTGCAAATACCTCTCCCTCTGCTCGCCCTGTAAATGCCCTACGTCGCTGGATAGTGAAGGTGTTTTCTGCATCTCGCTCCTTTTTCTTTTATGTTTTT
Organism: Neoarius graeffei; assembly: GCF_027579695.1. NCBI lineage: Eukaryota > Metazoa > Chordata > Actinopteri > Siluriformes > Ariidae > Neoarius > Neoarius graeffei. The sequence goes on along the minus strand of NC_083582.1, from coordinate 30,622,287 downwards.
CGTTTGTCACCTTCCTCACATTCAAACTGATTCGAGCCGTGACGTCCAAAATGGCAGCCTAACGATGCATCACATGACTTGGTCACGTGGGTGAAAAACCTCAATAGTATGTTTCACGAACACTCTTCATGACTGACCCACATCAAATACATCATTTGTGTCTTACTATGAGAAACATGGTGCCAAGTCCATACATTCTCAGGCAATCCTGCTATTTACAAAAAACTCATGTCCACCTGAAAAAAAAAAAAAGTGGAAGCTCAGCACCATCTCACAACACTAAAAAAAAAGAGTTAGTTTATCCAGTTCCTTTCCAACTGTGTGTAAATGCATCAATCCCAGCTCGTTCCTCCCGTCTCTCGGAGAACAAGCTGTACCTTTGTGAGCAGCAGCCAGGACCTGCAGTAGTACAGGTGCACTCTCCTTCACCAGACTGAGCTGAGTAGAGATGAAGGCGAGAGCCGTTACGCTGCGCTCTCCTGCCGCTCCTTTGCTTCGACTCTGAGTGGGAGGAGCGGAAGCGTCTCCTTCAACCATGGGTTCTGTAGAAAGATGCCTTTATTAAAATCAGACGAAAAGCCAGCTCTGCATGGGAATTCCTCCAAGCTACGAAATCTACCTGTGAATATTTCATCCTTCAGTCTTGGAACCATTCGGGAAGCGAAAACAGCTGGATGGAGACGAGCCAGAGATCCTGCGCAGTCCATTACTGCCAAACTGAGACGTGATGGAACAAGTCTGAGATTTCATTCGGTCAAGCTTCAGGAAATACAACGCATTTTGCACTCTGATGCTGGATCTACCTGACTTGTGCATCGTCCTCTTCTAGAACAAGCCTCGTCAGGTGGTCCACTGCTATTTCCACATCTGTCTCCAATAACAGGCCTTGATAGGGTGCAAAAAAAATAGAAGATCGGGGGGTTGATTTGCTAATCATTATTTGAGAAAATTAACCCGTATCACTTAAACTATTGTATAAGTTTATTTAATGACTAAATAATTTAGCTGTTGACCTGGAGCACAATATGCTTTGCATAGTTTCATAGTTTTCACCATTTTGTGCGGGTGTGTATATATCCACTCACCAGAATGCTGGCTCAATGTGGCTAGAACTTTCGTAGCTATGACTTGAAGCGATGCGTTTGACTCTGCAAGAGCAGCAAACACCACGCTGCAGAGAGACTCTCGGAACGGGAGCAGCACACACTCCTCTGATGGGGGGGGTTGACAGAGAAAAGGGGACAAAAACAACACTCAACATTGTTCAATTTTCAAATCTAACTGTCTGGAGGGTTTGAAATTTCCGATAATTTTCTATAACAGCAGCTCTGACAACAGGGCTGTTTCCAAGGCCTCACGTATCGGACACTGCAGATGGAGTTTATCTCCACTGTGAGCTCTTTGTAAATGTCAGAGGTTAATCTGTAACTATTTTTTAATTCGGTTTAAGTGTGAGTGAATAAATAAATAAATGAAGGCGTCTGGTTAAAAATTATTTATAGTTTATAGCTATCAAGAACATGATGAAAGGAACTAAGCTGATTTGTAGACGTTCCACAGCATTAAGTGTATTTAAACAGTTCATTCATATATATATATATATATATATATATATATATATATAAAGAGATTGCAATTACTCTTTTATTTTTTTTTTAAACACGTTTATTTCCTCGGGCGGCATGGTGGTGTAGTGGTTAGCGCTGTCGCCTCACAGCAAGAAGGTCTGGGTTCGAGCCCCGGGGCCGGCGAGGGCCTTTCTGTGCGGAGTTTGCATGTTCTCCCCGTGTCCGCGTGGGTTTCCTCCGGGTGCTCCGGTTTCCCCCACAGTCCAAAGACATGCAGGTTAGGTTAACTGGTGGCTCTAAATTGACCGTAGGTGTGAATGAGTGTGAATGGTTGTCTGTGTCTATGTGTCAGCCCTGTGATGACCTGGCGACTTGTCCAGGGTGTACCCCGCCTTTCGCCCGTAGTCAGCTGGGATAGGCTCCAGCTTGCCTGCGACCCTGTAGAACAGGATAAAGCGGCTAGAGATAATGAGATGAGATGAGATATATATATATATATATATAAATATATATAAAGAGATTGCAATTACTCTTTTATTTTTTTTTAAACACGTTTATTTCCTCGGGCGGCATGGTGGTGTAGTGGTTAGCGCTGTCGCCTCACAGCAAGAAGGTCCGGGTTCGAGCCCCGTGGCCGGCGAGGGCCTTTCTGTGTGGAGTTTGCATGTTCTCCCCGTGTCCGTGTGGGTTTCCTCCGGGTGCTCCGGTTTCCCCCACAGTCCAAAGACATGCAGGTTAGGTTAACTGGTGACTCTAAACTGACCGTAGGTGTGAATGTGAGTGTGAATGGTTGTCTGTGTCTAGGTGTCGGCCCTGTGATGACCTGGCGACTTGTCCAGGGTGTACCCCGCCTTTCGCCCGTAGTCAGCTGGGATAGGCTCCAGCTTGCCTGCGACCCTGTAGAACAGGATAAAGCGGCTACAGATAATGAGATGAGATTACAGCATCATTAAAGTGCTTCTTGAAAATAAATACAATTTCTGTATAAATACAAAAAAAAAACAAAAAACACCAGTTATTCCATGAAATCGAGTCATACATGAGCTGATGGTCGACAAGGTGCGTAGCACTGAGTCGGCTAGAAGCCATGTACGACGAGATTGAGTGGAATAACTGCTTTATTCTATCCACATTCACTGGATTTTGAGAAACTGAGCATTTTTTTTTTTTTTGCAAATTCAACAAATAAAAACTTGATACAAAATGTCCGACAAAATAATTTCTGCTTAGAATGTAAACAAACTGGTGAAACGACAGAAGCAGTTTGTGAAAAATGCTAATAATAATACTTGGGGAAAAAAATGATACGTTCTTACCATCAAATACTTTTATTCCATATTTTGGTGCTTTTTTGTATTTTGTTTTCAAGTAGAGTTTTTATTTTGTCCTCGGTTGGTTCAGCAACACGCTCTGCCATTTTGTTTCTCTCTACTCACGGTATATGAGCTGATAGCCTAGTTGTAGAGTAGCCAATTGCTCGTATCCAGTGAATAAATTATATAGAAATAAAAGACTAGTTCTTGCTGAATATCCTCAGGGGTGAAATCAGGAGGAGGATAAGTCAATGCATGTTTAACACGCACCTTGTTCTTCAGGCTGGCTGCTCACAGTGGGCTGGATGAAGCCATGCAACACCTCCAACAGGGTGCGTCGATGAGCACACTACACACACACACACAATACATTATACAGTCCCAAAGACTGAGTAAGAATTAAAAAAAATAAAGTCAACTATATTTAAAAGTCAGACAGACAGCCGCTCCATGTGTGGCCCGGTGTCAGTTTTGAATCGACATATTTTCGAACTACATTCAAATTAACCTGGTATTAAGAAAGTACAACAGAGATTTGAAGCTAGTGGTTTGAACACTGTTGCAATCACCAAAAAAAAAAAAAAAAGTCTTGCCAGGCAAAACAAACCTCGCCTGGTAGCACTTATTTTAGTGTTATAACAATTGATTCAATCTCACAAGTGTGGTCTCTGCTCTTTCAAGGTCACGAATACGAATGAGAACATTTTGTTTCATAAGTGCAAAGACGAAACATCTGCCAAAAAGCTTAAAAAAATTTTTTTGACCCTTCATTAGGACCAAACAAAAGCTGTGAGAATCAAGAGGTAAATTTTCTTAAAATAAACACCACTTACCTGATATCGAATCAGTAGTCTTGGTGAACCACGAGGTGACTTTCGTTTATCTTTTTCTCTGTTGATTATCTTCCGATACTACGAAGTTATAACGAAGGTTTCTCTTATTTCGTTTCTGGTTCTGATTAGTACCGAAATTTATCAAGAAATAGAACGGGTAATCGAACTTGATCAGGATAAGTGCCGACTGGTTACAAACGCCGTGTCCCAAATCACTCGCTCATTCACTACACCCTACTCACTATACAGTGAGCTCATTGATTAAATGATAAAACAACTTGGCCGCGGCACTACTTTTCGTCATGCGTTGTGAGACATTTTGAGAGCACGACAGAGCCTAATCTAGGAATTTGAAAATAGGGGACAGATCCCTCACTAGTTGTAGAAACAGGGGACAGAAAATATCAACATGGGTAAAAATATCCCTCATTTGTTCCAGTTAGTGGGGACAGAAAAATAAGTAATACATTGGTAGATATTTTCAAGAGTACATCTATAAACAGAACAGTTTTATTAAATCTTTACTTTAGAATATCATTAACATAATACTAAATTGAACTTTCAACAAAAAAAATTAAACAAATTACTCAAAAAAAAAACCTAGCAATCATGTAGAATGTGTAAGATTACCAGGACTACAAAAATGCAGAAAAATAGGCTTTACTTATCCAAATGCACCTGTTGGTTCAAAAGTTAAAGTGCAGAGAACCTCACAGCACAACATGAAGTTCCCTTAAAATATAATATAAATGCCTCAGCTTTCATGGAAGAAAAAAAAACTATTAATACTAGTACTGTGTGCAGGCAGTCTCTCCTGAAGACTAAATTAAACAATAATTATAAACTAATAAAATAAATGGCTCAGGCTTCATAGAAGAAAAAAAAAACAATTTGAACAGAATCTCACAGTATGATGCTGAAGCTGCCTAAACAATGGAAAATAAAATACCATTTTGGCAAAAATGTTGGCATCCATTAATTTCTTGTATTAAGTAAAAAAAAAAAGTGCACACAGTCCTTCACTGTAAACATAACACACTTTCAGTAACAGAATTTAAGCCTACATAAACACTGACTTGCACATCATGCAATGTTGCCAGATACTGCTGACGTTTTCCAGTCCAAAATATGTTCAAAAGCCGCCAAAATGCACTTAAAACCGCCCAATCTGGCAACACTGCGCACATGCTGCTTCTCTTCAACGTATACACGGAAGTAAGGCGGAAGGTAGTTTGTCGACGTCACCGCAAGACGAAGCCAACGATTGGTCAAATTTGCGGGAAAGTTGCGGTGATTGGATAGAATTGCAACACCGCCCTGAATTCGCGGGGATTGGTTGAATTTGCGTTGATGTTGCAAATCGCGAAATCCTGGAGGCTCTGAATGTTAGTTTGGATGAGACAGAACGATATGCCATGTGCTTTTGGGTATTTTTAAAACACTTCACACGATTGGTTGAGATACACTGTCTTCCGGTTCAGTGACCAATGATATAATAGTTCACAAAACTGTTTTACCTGCTAAATAAATCATTCGGAATACTTCGGTCCTTTCCGATATTTTCCGATTGGTGTGTAAACAACACTGTATTTACTTGCTAGCGGGTGCTGACAAATTGATTTGCACAAGATTCAGTAAAACGCGACTACATGCTCTCTACTTATAAATGTGCGACAAAATGAATAGATACGTGATATCACTCTCACGCCCAAAAAGTGGATGTGCGACAGACAGATAAAAAACGCGTATTATCGCGCATTACACGCCCTAGATTAGGCTCTGCACTATATAGGGTGTAATAATCCTCACTATACATTCGGACAGCACTACAAAATGGCAGCTTGACTACATATATATAGTCTGCTATGTAGTGAGTGATTTGGGACACCATTTGCACCAAAAAACAAACAATTTTGAGCTTTTTGGTGACCTTGACCAGATGACCCTCAAAATGTTGGAGGTTCTACTTGAATGTTTCATGAAGATTGGTCCAGCTATTTTCCCGTAAGGTTGCTCACAAAAAACACACCAATACCTCACACCCTGGTGGACTCCGTCCCGGGCCAGGTTTAAAAAAAAAATAAAAAATCCTATACACCTGCATTAGTTCATGTATGTGTGCTCATGCAGGTCATCTTTCAGTGGATATGAAACAGACCTGAGTTCTGGAGTTGTACTGCTTGAACAGTGCAGGCAGCACCACTGCGGTCACTATGAGGCTTGCCCTGTAGGAGGCACCACTTGCAGCCTGCAGCAGCTTAGCACTCGGCCACACCAGCTTCAGATCGGGCTCACACAGGTGGTGCTGACAGTCTGAAACAGAGAGAGAGAGTTCGAGAGAAATTATGGAGTGGGTAAACTCGTCATATGGTTTGTCAAACTTCCATGCATTACAAACTAAGTGATCAGCAGCGACGCTTCGTACTAAACAGACGGCAAATTTCATTTTAAACATTTCGATGGCTCTCTGGATTCGACCAAAGTCCATACTGAATATGAAGAGTGTAATTCAGAGAGTTAAAGTGTGCAGTAATTACAAGCTTTGTGGTTGGCATAGCAAAACACTGGGTTAGTGATTAGGGAAGGATTAAAATACATTTTTTTAAATAAATGTACAATGGTGCTTGAAAGTTTGTGAACCCTTTAGAATTTTCTATATTCCTGCATAAATATGACCTAAAACATCATCAGATTTTCACACAAGTCCTAAAAGTAGATAAAGAGAACCCAGTTAAACAAATGAGACAAAAATATTAGACTTGGTCATTTATTTATTGAGGAAAATGATCCAATATTACATATCTGTGAGTGGCAAAAGTATGTGAACCTTTGCTTTCAGTATCTGGTGTGACCCCCTTGTGCAGCAATAACTGCAACTAAACGTTTGTGGTAACTGTTGATCAGTCCTGCACACCGGCTTGGAGGAATTTTAGCCCATTCCTCCGTACAGAACAGCTTCAACTCTGGGATGTTGGTGGGTTTCCTCACATGAACTGCTCGCTTCAGGTCCTTCCACAACATTTTGATTGAATTAAGGTCAGGACTTTGACTTGGCCATTCCAAAACATTAATTTTATTCTTCTTTAACCATTCTTTGGTAGAACGACTTGTGTGCTTAGGGTCATTGTCTTGCTGCATGACCCACCTTCTCTTGAGATTCAGTTCATGGACAGATGTCCTGACATTTTCCTTTAGAATTCACTGGTATAATTCAGAATTCATTGTTCCATCAATGATGGCAAGCCGTCCTGGCCCAGATGCAGCAAAACAGGCCCAAACCATGATACTACCACCACCATGTTTCACAGATGGGGTAAGGTTCTTATGCTGGAATGCAGTGTTGGCCTTTCTCCAAACATAACGCTTCTCATTTAAACCAAAAAGTTCTATATTGGTCTCATCCATCCACAAAACATTTTTCCAATAGCCTTCTGGCTTGTCCACGTGATCTTTAGCAAACTGCAGACGAGCAGCAATGTTCTTTTTGGAAAGCAGTGGCTTTCTCCTTGCAACCCTGCCATGCACACCATTGTTGTTCAGTGTTCTTCTGATGGTGGACTCATGAACACTAACATTGGCTAATGTGAGAGAGGCCTTCAGTTGCTTAGAAGTTACCCTGGGGTCCTTTGTGACCTCGCTGACTATTACACGCCTTGCTCTTGGAGTGATCTTGGTTGGTCGACCACTCCTGGGGAGGGTAACAATGGTCTTGAATTTCCTCCATTTGTACACAATCTGTCTGACTGTGGATTGGTGGAGTCCAAACTCTTTAGAGATGGTTTTGTAACCTTTTCCAGCCTGATGAGCATCAACAACGCTTTTTCTGAGGTCCTCAGAAATCTCCTTTGTTCGTGCCATGATACACTTCCACAAACATGTGTTGTGAAGATCAGACTTTGATAGATCCCTCTTCTTTAAATAAAACAGGGTGCCCACTCACACCTGATTGAAAACACCTGATTCGAATTTCACCTTCAAATTAACTGCTAATCCTAGAGGTTCACATACTTTTGCCACTCACAGATATGTAATATTGGATCATTTTCCTCAATAAATAAATAAATGACCAAGTATAATATTTTTGTCTAACTGTTCTCTTTATCTACTTTTTGGATTTGTGTGAAAATCTGATGTTTTGGGTCATATTTATGCAGAAATATAGAACATTCTAAAGGATTCACAAAAACTTTCAAGCACCACTGTAATTAAATTTATAAATTGTAAATCTAAACACCACTGAAAGAAAACTTGTTTCCAGGCAAAATTATAGCTAATTTGTACCTCATTGGGAAGGAGATACAGAAATATTTTCTCTTGACATACACTGGTACCTTTGAAGACGAGCTCTAGGAACGTTTGCAAGGAATCTCCCGAGTCTGACGTAAGGACAGTGCGAGACAGGCAGGATGTGATGGCACTAAGAGCAGACAGACCTGCTGACTCAACTCGCTCACTTGCTGTCTGGAAAACCTGTGAACCAAACACGAGTCCGAAAGCTTAGCTTCAGAAGCAGGACTAAGGCACCAAATATTATGGAATGATATATAGAGGATGTGAGTGAATCAGTTTGGGCGGCACGGTGGTGTAATGTTCTCTAAGTGTTTGTGTGGGTTTCCCCCACAGTCCAAAGACATGCGGTGAGTAAGGGCACTGAACCCACAACTGGTCCCCGGGCGCTGTAGCATAGCTGCCTACTGCTCTGGGTATACATGTGTGGGTTAAATGCAGATTACTAATTTCACTGTGTTCAAGTCTGTGCTTGAGTGTACGTGCGACAAAGGCTTGGCTTCCTTATAATTTTATTCATGATTCATTGGTTTTAAAAAGTAAATTCTGAAAAAAAAAAAACAGGATTCAAGTCGATACACTGGAAGTGATTTCATTCTCTGAAATCAGTTTCCTAAGAAACATTCTTCTGTAAATATTAAAACCCTTCTGGGCATGCTGTTAAATGAAAATAATCAAGGTGTAACGCAACGCAGAGTTCCTTTTTCCACCTCAAAGCTGATCTTGTCCCAATATCAGCATGTTGTCATTTGTTTTGTTTTTTTTAAAATGCTCTTGCAACACAGCAATCTGCCAACACTTTTACTGATTAAAGAAGAAGAAGAAAAAAAAAAAAAAGACATCATACTTTTTAAAATCCAGCCATAGTTATGTTTAATGATGTGGAAAGTCTGTGAAATATCTCCGTTCCTGTTATCATGCATGTTATACAGTTTTAAACAGTTGTTCCCTCGTGTTTTAAGATAAAAAAAAAAAGCAACAACAATAGAACGCCGCAAAGCTCTCCATCCTGAAAACTTAAAGGGACCGTGCTTTACCTCTGAACCTCCAAGGTACCTTCCAAAAACGCCAAACAGATAAGGACTGTTATAGCAGGGTAGACAGACCACCCAGACACTCTTTATTTTCCTATAACAGAATGCACCGTTGCATTTCATACATGCCTTAATAATAATAATAATAATAATAATAATAATAATCCTGCAGTCAATTTACTGACCTCAAAATCACAGGCGGTTCCTTAAAGCGAGCCTGCATTTCGATTTCATAAAATCCGTGAAATTTAGTTCCGTCTGAAATGTGCTCATTGTGATACGTGTTTATTTCTGTAATATCTCACAAAAATATCAGGCCATTCTGTGGCTGGGAAGTTATTTAATTTGAGGGGATTAAAGCAGATAACGTGAATGAAATCGCTCGCTTCGCGCAGTCAAGCAGACAGAGGAAGTCTGTCTGCGCATACGCAGGTTTAACACTCTGAGGTCCTGGGCCTGTCAGACACTCTGTGGCAGTCTGATAAACCTTAAGTAGTTCATCAAACTAAAAACATCCATGCAAAAGTGACACACACGGTTATATTCTGGACACCCTCAGCAATAATAATAATAATAATAATATGGAGGTTCCAGCTTGCCTGCGACCCTGTAGAACAGGATAAAGCGGCTACAGATAATGAGATGAGATAATAATGAGAGTAAAGTGAATGTAATGAAATTTGTTTTTATTAAGTGCAAACACAACCTTACAAAAAACTATTTTCAGAGTCTTCAAACCTTGTAAAAAAAAATATATATCTGCACACGACTTTTGAAGTTTGAACCTTGTAAACATAGGTGTTGGCTACATAAAAATAAGAACAGCATTCAGAAATGTTCTGTAGTTTCAATACTAATTAGAGGTGTTTACATGACACATATTTGCATCGATGCTGCACCGATGTATTTTGTTGCGATATATCTTACTCCGGTGTAAATTTTGTGGAGCGTTCACACGTCACAAACCTGCTTACTAGAGAGAAGCGTGTTAGCACCGGTGCAGCCCCACTTGCATTCACACGGCAGTTTTTGCGACCGTGCTATACGATAGTAATTATGCAGAAATGAAATATTTTCGCATGTGTGAAAATGTACTTCCTTTTCCCGGTTGTCATGGCATCACCAAGTGCCGGGAAAACAACGTGGATGAAGACACCAGTGTTGCCAGATACTGCTGACGTTTTCCAGCCCAAAATATGTTCAAATCCGCCAAAATGCACTTAAAACCACCCAATCTGGCAACACTGGAAGACACGCAGTTCTGTTGTTGTTGATTTTGGCCATTTTGGAAGCGCAAAATACCAGGATGCAAATTATGCAATGCCCGTATGTAATCAACTCTCCTCACGCGTAGCGAGTCTACCCCTGTAGCGTTCAGACGTCCCATTTTATATCGGTGCTGCCCCGCAAACTAGCATTTACTCCGGAGTAAATTTCTTAAACCACCTCCCGAGCAGGGTTAGATTTGCACCGGTTTAAGCAGCTTCCAGGGGCTACACCGCTATAACTTTGTACCGTGTGAACGCTCTACTGGGGCAGCCCCGGTGCTACACCGGAGTAAAAGTTGCTGTGTGAACACCCCTATTGTAGAAACTTCAGGCTACCTTTGTTTTCTCCAAAGCCAGTTGCCCTTTCAAATGAATATTGATGAGGTAGGTGTAATTCACCTGTAATCCCCCCCCGTGTCACTGTCAATAGTCCATTTGTCAAAGACCCTGGCCCCTGTACCTCCCCCGCCAAACATCTCTGCTTGGAAAGTTACTGCAAAGAAAAGAAGCCCTAAAAGCCAAAGCTATCACAGTCACAGATTAAAATATTCTGGCTTCTTCTAAATCTTATAATAAATATGCCCTCTTCAACTGTAAGATACTCAATAAAATGTTCAGTAGCCAATGTTCATCCCTGGATTGTGGCTCTCTGCTGTCAGTCCTCATCTGGATGCCAAGCATCATAGGGCCACATGGCCCTAAATTCATTAAATTGTTCCATTTAAAAAAAAAGCCTAATAAAATTGGAAGTCCGATTCGAATTCAGTCGCTTTCGGTCCACTAAACAAAAATAACTGGGTGTCGGGGAAAATTCTTTTTATGACCTACACTTGAAAAATCTGATAGGCGGTCTAGCTTTAAAGGTTGAAATGCAAGTCAGATACTCATTTGAATTCTAACAGGAAATTAGAGCACCGAGCAAACATATCCATGCAAAACTATTTAAATAATTTGGTAACAATACAAAACAAGCAGGACTAAAACATCACCTCTCTGCGTATGGACGACCAGAGGCCTGGGAGGAACTCAGCCAGCTCTCTGTATCCATATACAGGTGCACAAGCAGCCTGGAGCAAAAGGGAACGAGTTATTAGTTACCATCATAGTGCTTGCAAGGAAATCCAGCTCGGTCCTACCACTCATGCTCGAATCGGGTCCGAGTGATGTTTTACCAGCGTCTGCAGGGAGTCCACCTTGGAAGGTAGCAGGTCCGAGTCAAGCTTCTCGATAAGTAATGGTACCAGGAACTGTTGGTATGAAGAATGCAAATCAATAAAACGTATATCAACAACTGCATTCTTATCATAATTTGAATAGAGAACAGACTGTTCACTGGAATGACATCCAGACAATTAAAAAAAAAAAAAAAAAAACAGAAGTAGTTTGATGAACTTCCTTTTTGCAGACCTGCACATGGCAAATTTGGACTGTTTACACCTGATGCATGCACTGGGTGGAAGTTCGAAATCACACAAGTTGAATGGAACATATTTTATAGACAAGATGGCATCCATCTGCGTTCACTTAATTTGCTAGCAGTTTCAGTTTTGATTAAGAACCATCATCGTGGTTTTGTGGTTGTGTAATAAGCCAACAAACAGACTGTGGGGGACAAAAACTGAGATGGTAAGAGGAACAAACCTTGCGAGCCAACTTGTTCTCATCTGGGTGATACCGATTATAAAATAATTCCTCTTTTATAATTACAATACCTGTGAAAAAAATTTATACTCCCCGACTCATAGGTTTTTCTGTATTTTTACTACTTTCTACATTGTAGAACAATATTGACATCAAAACTACAAAATAGCATACAGAATTATGTGGTTTAAAAAAAGTTTCATATTTTAGATTCTTCAAAGTAGCCAGCGTTTACCTTGATGCTTTACGCACGACTGGCATTATCTTAACCAGCTTCATGAGGTAGTCACCTGGAACGCTCTTCAACTAACGGGTGTGCCTCGTCAAAAGTTAATTAGTGCAATTTCTTGCTGCCTTAAAGGAACAGTCCACCGTATTTCCATAATGAAATATGCTCTTATCTGAATTGAGACGAGCTGCTCCGTACCTCTCCGAGCTTTGCGCGACCTCCCAGTCAGTCAGACGCAGTCAGACGCGCTGTCACTCCTGTTAGCAATGTAGCTAGGCTCAGTATGGCCAACGGTATTTTTGGGGGCTATAGTTAGATGCGACCAAACTCTTCCGCGTTTTTCCTGTTTACATAGGTTTATATGAGCAGTGATATGAAACAAGTTCAGTTACACAAATTGAAACGTAGCGATTTTCTATGCTATGGAAAGTCCGCACTATAATGACAGGCGTACTAACACCTTCTGCGCGCTTTGGCAGCGCATTGATATCTGAGCTCCGTATCAATGCGCTGCCGAAGCGCGCAGAAGGTGTTAGTACGCCTGTCATTATAGTGCGGACTTTCCATAGCATAGAAAATCGCTACGTTTCAATTTGTGTAACTGAACTTGTTTCATATCACTGGTCATATAAACCTATGTAAACAGGAAAAACGCGGAAGAGTTTGGTCGCATCTAACTACAGCCCCAAAAAATACCATTGGCCATGCTGAGCCTAGCTACATTGCTAACAGGAGTGACAGCGCGTCTGACTGACTGGGAGGTCGCGCAAAGCTCGGGGAGGTACGGAGCAGCTCGTCTCAATTCAGATAAGAGCATATTTCATTATGGAAGTACGGTGGACTGTTCCTTTAACATGTTCAAGATTAAGCAGTAAATAATAATTTTTTTTAAAATACAGTAAATAGCTCTATTCCACAAATATAGTAATCCATGTGTCAAGAACCGCTCAACTAAGTAGAGTAATGACATCCATCATTACTTTAAAGGGGAACTGAAGGCAAATTTTATCAAAATTCTATTTCTCTCATTTTATTAAATATCATAATGCATTTTTGATCGCTATTTTGTCACTGCTATAGCAAGTTCTGAGTGTTTGAAATATGCTCTGTAATATATCAGTCCATATGTCAAAGCAATGGCTGTAAATGAGATTCGTTGAGACCTGTGCGAGACATCGTAGGACAGAAGTAAAACGTACAGCGGAAATCAAAAAGTGACCGACATCTGCCAACGTCGTCAAAAGACGCGCGCCCTCTTTCGAATGCTGACGTAATCAAGCCGGAAGTTGTTTGTTTTGATAGCAATCAGGAAAGTTTGAAAAAAGTAGGCAGTAATCGTCATTGAAACTCGTTTTTGTGCAATACTTCGTTTGGAAAACCGTTTTCAAAATGGCAGCAGTGACACCTGGCTGACAGTTCACGTTTCAAAGTCTCGTGAAGATCACGCGGATAAACGACACCTGCCGTTGTCTAAACGAACTAAATTCAACATGGCCGTAGAAAATATAATTGCAGTTAGTTGCCAATAAGAGTCACGATATAAGGTTACTAAAACCAAAAACGTCATTGAATAAACACGCTAATTAAGAAATAAAGCAAGTTTAAAAATGACTCCAGTTCTCCTTTAAGACATGAAGTGTCTTCATGAATAAAAATAAAAGAAAAACCATTGAATTAGTAGGCGTGTCCAAACTTTTGACTGGCACTGTATACAGAGTCAAGCAGTGCCCAGTCTGTTAAAAGGTACTGGAGTACGAACATTATTAGTGTTTTAACTTTAAGTGTGAAGTTACCAATTGTTCACTGATTGAGATTTGAGTGTAAAGTTCTGAGTAAGTGCAGTCTTTAGGTTATCCAAGTAAGAACATCCACAGCAATCGCATGGGTGATATGGTTTACGGTTATTTAGCACAAGATCCAAGAACACTTAATCTTTATTATTAATACTTACTGATCAAGTTTAAAGATGTTTGATGGATCTTTTTATGAAAGTTGCCAAGATTCCAACCGAAAATGAGCGATTGGTTTCCCCACTCCGCCACCTTGAAACCGCCATGTTTGATGGAGCCCGTATGTTAGTCAGCAACCATCCCTCCAAATTATTTAAACACAGTATGTACCCTGACACAGTACACCGCTACAGCCAACTTCCAGGTTTGTTTTGTCTTTATGAAAGTGTTACGCTTAAAATTATGTCATATTTATAGTGGTGCTTGAAAGTTTGTGAACCCTTTAGAATTTTCTATATTTCTGCATAAATATGACCTAAAACATCATCAGATTTTCACACAAGTCCTAAAAGTAGATAAAGAGAACCCAGTTAAACAAATGAGACAAAAATATTAGACTTGGTCATTTATTTATTGAGGAAAATGATCCAATATTACATATCTGTGAGTGGCAAAAGTATGTGAACCTTTGCTTTCAGTATCTGGTGTGACCCCCTTGTGCAGCAATAACTGCAACTAAACGTTTGCGGTAACTGTTGATCAGTCCTGCACACTGGCTTGGAGGAATTTTAGCCCATTCCTCCGTACAGAACAGCTTCGACTCTGGGATGTTGGTGGGTTTCCTCACATGAACTGCTCGCTTCAGGTCCTTCCACAACATTTCGATTGGATTAAGGTCAGGACTTTGACTTGGCCATTCCAAAACATTAACTTTATTCTTCTTTAACCATTCTTTAGTAGAACGACTTGTGTGCTTAGGGTCGTTGTCTTGCTGCATGACCCACCTTCTCTTGAGATTCAGTTCATGGACGGATGTCCTGACATTTTCCTTTAGAATTCGCTGGTATAATTCAGAATTCATTGTTCCATCAATGATGGCAAGTCGTCCTGGCCCAGATGCAGCAAAACAGGCCCAAACCATGATACTACCACCACCATGTTTCACAGATGGGATAAGGTTCTTATGCTGGAATGCAGTGTTCTCCTTTCTCCAAGCATAACGCTTCTCATTTTAACCAAAAAGTTCTATTTTGGTCTCATCTGTCCACAAAACATTTTTCCAATAGCCTTCTGGCTTGTCCGCGTGATCTTTAGCAAAATGCAGATGAGCAGCAATGTTATTTTTGGAGAGCAGTGGCTTTCTCTTTGCAACCCTGCCATGCACACCATTGTTGTTCAGTGTTTTCCTGATGGTGGACTCATGAACATTAACATTAGCCAATGTGAGAGAGGCCTTCAGTTGCTTAGAAGTTACCCTGGGGTCCTTCGTGACCTCGCCAACTATTATACGCCTTGCTCTTGGAGTGATCTTTGTTGGTCGTCCACTCCTGGGGAGGGTAACAATGGTCTTGAATTTCCTCCATTTGTACACAATCTGTCTGACTGTAGATTGGTGGAGTCCAAACTCTTTAGAGATGGTTTTGCAATCTTTTTCAGCCTGATGAGCATCAACAATGCTTTTTCTGAGGTCCTCAGAAATCTCCTTTGTTTGTGCCATGATACACTTCCACAAACATGTGTTGTGAAGATCAGACTTTGATAGATCCCTGTTCTTTAAATAAAACAGGGTGCCCACTCACACCTGATTGTCATCCCATTGACTGAAAACACCTGACTCTAATTTCACCTTCAAATTAACTGCTAATCCTAGAGGTTCACATACTTTTGCCACTCACAGATATGTAATATTGGATCATTTTCCTCAATAAATAAATGACCAAGTATAATATTTTTGTCTCATTGGTTTAACTGGGTTCTCTTTATCTACTTTTAGGACTTGTGTGAAAATTTGATGTTGTTTTAGGTCATATTTATGCAGAAATATAGAAAATTCTAAAGGTTCACAAACTTTCAGGCACCACTATATTAGTTACAATTTGCTAATTTGATAAAGAATGAAAAGTCAAGCAAAACTTACAAGAGTTGAAAGAATGCTCTTTGTTCTTTTAATTTTTTACAAAAGAAAAAAGTTTTAAAGAAAGGAAAACTATGTACAGCTATTTCAATTATTTTATTAAGCTATTCACATTTCGGTTGTTTTGTCATTCCTGAACGTTTACATTGCAATTTTATTTAATTGCAATTCGTTCTAGGATACTTTCGTGGAAGTTTATTTCCTTTGTTTACATATCACAACTTGGTTACTAAGGAGACATGACTCAGTTTTCTCATTGAAATTGGTCTTTTTTCAGTGAAAGACTTCGTAGCTTTATTAGTCAAATACATATGAAAACCGTAATATATGTGATATCAAATGGACTTTTAATAATTTGAGTAAGTTTTTAGGAATAGATTCTGCTCTTCATCGGCAAAACACGTTGTCAAGCAGGTCAAGAGACATAATCCCCCAGTTAATTAATTCAGCAAACGCGTAATTATTGACAGTCAGTTGAGTTTGTGATATGATCAGAAGTGACTGAAGTTATCTATGAAGGTGCCCACAATTCAAAGGTTTGTTATGGTTTAACTTAGAGCTGTGCAATATATCGTATTTTTATCACGATATCGATATTGGTGTCAAACGATATCAAAATTCATAATATCGATATGAAACGATTTTTTGTCATTTGTCGAAAGGGACGTGCACAATATTTCTACAATGGCAATAAAACAACAATAACATTGACGTGACAGTAAGGTAAAACGAACCCTTCTGTCCCCTAAGGCACACCGTAGCCTTGCATACGTCATCCATTCTACTCCTGCGATATCTCCGCAACAGTAAAAAATCAGTTCTTCTGTTTTCATACGTGTCGGGTGATTTGATATATTGATTTCTTAATATGTTGTTTGATTTGCTTGCTAATAGTTATAATAATACAATTAACATATATTTACGTCATATTTTTGGATGTGGGACTGGGTAATGTAAAAATGGCATCTACGGAAGAAAACAAGCACAACAATATTAGCACATATCCAGCTTGCTAGCTGTGTTAGATGTGTTAAACCGTGTGGATTTAAGTGGAATAATTGCGAGTCGTCCTGTGGTCAAGGCAGCGTTTTAAGGTAAGGCAATTTGGTTATTAATGTTGCCCGCCGCGGCATGTTTACTTGGGTTCATTTGATTTTGACTTGTGCATCTGCAGCTCACATCATGCTTTGAAGTAGGTTCTGCTAAGGACGGGTTTATTGCGCGATGTAGACGGACTCAGATGTAATTACATTGTTTTTAAAATTCCATGCGCTTAAAACGGTGTCCCCCTGCTAATCATGTAGCCCTAATCATGTGTTGCTTTTACTTTTCTTAATGGCGAGTGAAATATCTCTGCAAATGGTATTTCAATGCTGACATGCCAAAAAGATAGCAGAGTCCACATTTGGAAGATGAAGGAAGAGAAGCCTATTTTCATGTATGTTAATTCTTAAGGACTTGTCTCTATATTGTGCGTGTTTAATGTTGGTGTCTTAACAACACACAAGCTTACGTTGTAGTGTGTGTGTGTGTGTGAGAGAGAGATTTTATCCTTGGCTGGCTACGAGCCAGTGTGGACGTTACGCAGTAATCACTGGTAATACCAGCGCTGGCTCCATCCTCTGTGATCAGAAATGTTGAGTGAGGAGAACGTGAGCCTTGTGCAGGCGATAGGACCTATGCAAAGTACGCGCTTGCACAGTAAATAGTTTAAGTAAAAGGCGTTTCAGGGTACAACGGGAAGGGTTGACAGGTAGCCTATGAGGCCTGTACTATAAAAATGTGGCCCGGTGCCTCAGGTGTTGATGATCAGGGCTTTAAAAAAAGGTGTATAAATATCGTTTTAAAAATCGCGATATTGATATTTACTGAAAAAAATCGTGATATTGATTTTTTCCAATATCGAGCAGTCCTAGTTTAACTACAAATATCCAAAAAATCGGATTTTCAGTCCACGTTTCAGGGATCAACAACTGATCCTTAACATGCACAACAGCAGAAATTCCGGCTTCCAGTCCGTAAGCAATCCGTAAACAAACCCCTTCCTATATCAAGAACAGTATTTGTTTTTTCGATTATTGTGATCATAATCCAGAGTTGTGCTAAGAGAATTTCGAACTTGTGCTAAATAACCGGATACCTGTGATATTTAGGATATCCCCATGGGGCCGTCCCCAGCAGCACCGCCATTACGTTACTTTAGCTAGCACTCATTAGCCTCGTTGATTTGGTTTCTGGGGAATTAAAAAAAATGGGCCTGAGCACTACGCTGTAACTTTTGCTTTGCGGGTGTGCGAGCTAATGAATATCATCATTTGTCTACTCCTGCGCTGAGTACAATTTGAGAATTTGTGCCATGATTTATGAGTGTTCTCTGACAAACCTCTGCAAATTGTGGCGTCCCCGTTAGAACGGCCCGTAGAGCCAGGATGAGGTCCTCCTGCGTGATGCCATGAGGGTCATTGGGTGGCTAAACAAAACAGAGCAGGAGAAAATGACTAGTAATTAACTAGCATACAAATCATGATTATTCAGTAATAGTTTACGTATTTGCAGGGACTCTTGAAGGAGATACATACAGATGTTATTTCCAGAGTCATTTACATCACAGCCCTTACAATTCATCCAAGCTATCATCTGTGTAGAACTGGTTGAACTGCATCTCCATTTTGCAATTCACATTCCTCAAAAATATTCATTTCAATAAGATGACATTACACTTTATACAACCCCGATTCCAAAATGGTGGAACGCTGTGCAAAATGTAAATAAAAAACAGATTTGCAAGTCATGGAAACCCTAGCTGCACTGAAAATAGTACAAAGACAAGGTATCAAATGTTGAAGCTGAGAATTTTTTTTTTTGAAATGCATATGCTCATTTTGAATTTGATGGCAGCAATACATTTCAAAAAAAGTTTATACTGGGGCAACAAAAGACTGGTATAGTTGTATAATGCTTTAAGGCCAAGTTTACATTAGACCGTATCTGTCTCGTTTTCTTAGCGGATGCACTGTCCGTTTACATTAAAACGCCTGGAAACGCCGGGAAACGGGAATCCGCCAGGGTCCACGTATTCAATCCAGATCGTGTCTGGTCCGGTGCTGTGTAAACATTGAGAATACGCGTATACGCGGATACGCTGTGCTGAGCTCTAGCTGGCGTCGTCATTGGACAACGTCACTGTGACATCCACCTTCCTGATTCGCTGGTGTTGGTCATGTGACACGACTGCTGAAAAACGGCGCGGACTTCCGCCTTGTATCACCTTTCATTAAAGAGTATAAAAGTATGAAAATACTGCAAATACTGATGCGAATACTGCCCATTGTGTAGTTATGATTGTCTTTAGGCTTGCCATCCTTCCACTTGCAAGTGGTAAGTGACGCGCATGCCCGATATGCACTGAGATCACACACACAGCGGCTCAGTCCCGAATCACTGCTTGTGCACTTCACTCGTGTGCTCTGTGAGCTGCGCAGGGCCGGAGTGCGCACCCTCCAGAGGGCACTCGCTGTTCAGGGCGGAGTGATTTGGAGCGCAGGATGCCTGCGGAGCCGAGCGTATCCGTGTATTGGTGTTGCTGTGTGCACGCAAATCGTGTATTGGTGTTGCTGTGTGCACGCTAATCGTTTTAAAAACGTTAATCTGATGATCCGCTGATACGGTCTAATGTAAACCCCACCTAAGAAGAAAGAAAAAAATACCCTGGTGGAACATTTCAAAACTAATTAGGTTAACTGGCAGCAGGTCAGTGACATGATTAGACAATTAAAAAAAAAAAAAAATCCCAGAGAGGTGGAGTCTCTCAGAAGTAAAGATGGGAAGGGGTTCACTGCTCTGTGAAAAACTGCGTGGGCATACAGTGCAACAATTTAAGAAAAATGTTCCTCAGTGTAAAATTGCAAATAATTTGCGAATCATATCATCTATGGTACATAAGATCATTAAAAGATTCAGAGAATCTGGAGAAACCTTTACACGCAAGGGACAAGGTCGAAAACCAACATTGGATACCCATGAACTTCGGGCAAGTCTGCATTAACACATGATTCTGTAGTGGAAATCACTGTATGGGCTCAGGAATGCCGCTGAAAACCTGTTTGCACAGACAGTGGTTATCACTGCATCCACAAATGCAAGTTAAAACGATATATAAAACAATATCCAGAAACACTGCCACCTTCGCCCTGTGATGACCTGGCGACTTGTCCAGGGTGTACCCCGCCTTTCGCCCGTAGTCAGCTGGGATAGGCTCCAGCTTGCCTGCGACCCTGTAGAACAGGATAAAGCGGCTAGAGATGATGAGACTGCCACCTTCTCTGGGCCTGAGCTTTTTGAGAATGGACTGAGGGGAATCAGACACCACATCCTCTAGGCTAAAGAGGAGAGGGACCATCCAGACAAAATATTTTTCACAGAAGACCTTGCTTATTTCAGCAAGACAATGCCAAACCACTTTCTGCACATATTAAAACTGCCTGTGAAGGTTCTTAGTCATCCAGGTCATCGTGAACCATAGGTGCTAAAGAAGGCAACTGGACTTGCTTGAAATCCTTAAAGACGTTTCACCGCTCATCCGAAAGTCTTCTTCAGTTCTGTCTGACTAGTGGGGAGTTCCAGGTATTTATCCTCTAGTGGACCAAAAGCAACCCGAAGGAGAGTCGTTGAGGTCACATGGGTCGTTGACCCTCTCAGGCCCTGTCCACACGGCAACGGATTCAGGTGAATCCGATACAATTGTTTATCGTTTCGGCCTGGCGTCCACACGGCACCGGCGTTTTGGGTGCCCCAAAACGCAATCTTTTGAGAACGGGTTCCAGAGTGGAAAGATTTGGCAACGTTGCCGTTGCGAAGTCGTCTGGATGAGTAGAACGGATTTGTTTACGATGACGTCACAACCACATGACTGTCAGTGCTTCACGCCGGGTAGAAGTGTAACGAACTCGATGCGAGTTGTCAACAAATCCTATAACTTGGTTCATGAAACGCGCTTACAAAATATTTTCACTGTGAATATTTATTGTGTAATGGTGCAAAGTGAGTGAGAGAGAGAGAGAAAATAGCCCTTAGGGCAGAGTCAATCCCGCCAGCAAAAATAGGGGAAAAAAAGGAGCGATCTCACCTCTTCAGATGTTGGTTTAAGTCCTACAATACATTCCTCAAAAAGGGCGCAGAACAACAAATTAATCCATCAACGTGTAGCATTCAATTTATTCCGGACCATTAAAGACGCCGCCTTCCGCGTAGAATCATGTCATCCTCGCCGCCATATTAGATAGGTCAAAGCGGAGAATAAAGATGCCTCATTCATGTGCTGTGTTGAACTGTACCAACAGGTTTACCGTCCAAACGAGATCACATGGGATTACCTTTCACAGGTGAGACAGGAAAAATACTTTTCATTGTATTTGGTCATTATAATGTAATTTTACGAACAGATTTTTCTGACTTTGTGGCTAATATGAAGTCTTGCGCATAATAGTTCATGCGCATGCGTCCTTACTTCTTCTATTGTTCTGGTATCTCTGAAGGGACCGTCTTACAGCGCCCCTAGAGGTGTGGCATGTGTATTGCATCGTTTTCAGCAAGCGTTGCGTTGCCATATGGACCTGATATTTTACTGATCGTTGCCCATTTGGACGCGATATTTTTTTAAATAACATCTCGTTGCCGTTGTCGTGTGGATGTAGCCTCAGTTATCCTATAGGGTGTTAGGGTCACTGGAGGCTGGGTGTTAACAGCCTAGAGGGTTGTTAGGGTGAATTGTGGGTCGTTGGCTCTCTCTGCCCATGTGAGTCATTGAAGACAGCGGAGTTTTGGTATGGATGTGTATTCAGTTGTCTGGGGAGTGTGCCAAGGACTGCATTGTAGGTGGCTGATAAATGGTGTCTCAGACCCCCTCCTCTGTTCAGTGATGGTCGTTTCAGGGTGACAAAGATGGCTTCTTTTACTCCTCCTTCAAACCACCAGTCTTCTCTGGCTAAAACGCATACACTGCAGTCCTGAAACGAGTGTCCTTCGTTATGGAGATGAAGACAGACTGCAGAGTCCTGGCCTGAGGAACTGGCTCTCCTATGCTGAGCCATGCGCTTGTGAAGCAGTGGTCTCATTTTCTCAACGTACAGGTCCGTGCATTCCTCACTGTATTGAATTGCGTACATTACGTTGTCCTATTTGTGTCTGGGTATTCTGTCCTTAGGGTGGACCAACTTCTGCCTCAGAGTGTTACTGGGTCTGAAATGTACAAGGATGTTGTGTTTGTAGAAGATCCTCCTGAGTTTCTCAGATTGTCATTCCTGACATTTCTGGACTATGTTCTTGCGTTTGTTACTGTTTTCTTCCCTGTCTGTTATGTTTCTTTTCCTGGTCTTGATGAAAGTCCAGCTGGGTTACCCACACTTCTGAAGTGCTTCCTTGATGTGTTTTTGCTCCTTCTCTCTTCCATCTACCATTGTAGGAATGTTCTGAGCCCTGTGATGTGAGGTCCTAATGACCCCCAATTTCTGTTCTAGTGGGGGGTGAGAGTCAAACAGTAGGTACTGGTCTGTGTGTGGGGGTTTCCAGTAGACCTCGATGCTTAGGCTTCTGTCTTGTTTGATGTGCATGCCGCAGTTCAAAAAGGCTAGGTCGTTTCCACTGACGTCTTCCCGAGTGAAATTGATGTTGAGATTCACTGCATTGATGTGCTCTGTGAAGGCTTCCACCTCATGGGTTTTGATTTTTACCCAGGTGTCATCCACATACCTGAACCAGTGGCTGGGAGCAACTTCTGAAAAAGTGGTTAAGGCTTTGTTTTCCACTTCCTCCATGCATAGATTGGCCACTATAGAGGATACCAATGAGCCCATGGCGCATCCATGCTTCTGCCTATAGAAACATTTGTTGAATTGGCAGGGGCAGAGGTCAAGCAGGGTGCAAATATGGTCCGTGGTGAGGTTCGTTCTGTCCGGTAAGGTGCTGTCTTGAAGTCGTTCCTAACCGATTCGAGTGTTTCTTTGGTGGGAATGCAGGTGAAAAGAAAAAAGTGACATCATAGGAAACCATGGTTTTATCTGAATCTAGCTTTAGGTCTGCAACTTGTGGCAAAATCTTGGGAGTTATTGATGTGATGTTGCATGTTTCCAACAAGAGGAGACACGAGGTGTTAGGCAATGTTATAGGTGACCAAGTTTATGCTGCTGCTGATGGGCCTGAGTGGAGCTCCTTCCTTGTGAATCTTGGAGAGTCCATAAATGAGCGGAATGGCTTCCCCAGGGTACAATTTGTAGTACAGAGAGAGATCGGTTGATGGCATGATCCTTTTCTAGTTGTTGTAGGCAGCTCACAACTTTCTTTTTCTAACTGCTGGTGGGATCCCGCCTCAGGGTTTCGTAAGTGGTTGTGTTGCTGAGAAGACTAGTTACGTTTGAGTGGTAGTCCGCTGTGTTTAGCACTACTGTGCATCTCCCTTTGTCAGCAGGAAGGATGGTGATGCATAGCTCTGTAGTAAAAGAGTCCGGGTGCTAAACTGGCCTGCCTTCAGTCCAAACCTGTCTCCCATTAAAAACATTTGGTGCATTATGAAGCATGAAATATGACAAAGCAGACCCTGAACTGTTGAGCAACTGATATTGTATATCAGGCAAGAATGGGACAACATTTTTACTCTCAAAACTTTGTTAAAGGTAGAATTGATGCAACACAGTGGTAAACATGCCCCTGTCCCAACTTAAAAAAAAAAAATGTTGCTGGAATCAAATTAAAAAACCAAAAGTTTCTCAGTTTCAACATTAGGCATGCTCTCTTTGTACTATCAAAGAAATATAGGGTTTCCATGATTTGCAATTATTGCATTGTTCTATTTACATTTTACACAGAGTCTCAACGTTTTTTGGAAACAGAGACATTAGTGTCTGCAGATTAACAGACCGCCCAAGGCCATAAAAAATTCCTACAAGATTATTATTTGTTGTGCTTGAAGAAGAAGCTGGAATTGTACATACAGGCGTGAAGTCTATTGGAAAGTAGCAGGATGTGACTTCAAAGAGCTCCTCTGTAAACTGACCTAAGGAAAAAAGAATGAGTCAGAGACATCTGCTTAGCTACTGATGTTAACTAGCAAAAGACAAAGCCTTGATGGGGCATTCCTTCACCTTATCTGACCAAGATTCCAGACTAAACATTTGTATTACAATCAGAGACTATTAGACTATGCATGGCCAAGTGTGTCGTTCCAAATCTGTACTCACTGAGGTCATAACCTCTGTGGATGATGTTTCTTGCTATCTGGAAGGCCAGCAGTAGATTGCGAGGATCTCTTTCTCCATCTACAGCCTGCACAAATCCAAACACAAAGTCTGGACCCAAACCCTTCAGCTCTGCAGAATTAGGAAAGCAATTGACAAAATTACAAATGGATGTGAAAGCCATTAGCCAAAGCATGAGCGCGCTCGTCAGAGCAGTATGGATCAATATTACAGCAAAATTCATGAACAACAACCTGAGAAAACATTAACTTGGTCCAATCATTTGTTGTCACCGGCTCAAAATCCTTCAATGCCCACTAGACCTCTGGCTATCTTCATAGTGAATATCCTCAACCCCTCAATTGAGTGTTGTATAAAACAAAACTCTTAAAAACGTGAAATAAAGACATGTATTCAAACCGATACATTTCACATAGTTTAATGTCAAAGATATTACTTTTATTGCAGTTGTCAATATTATCCAGGTACTCAAGCATTTCCTTTCTATCTTAAAAGACGACATATGAAAACTCACTTTTTCAGTGCTTGTGCACATACATTTGAGTCTCTGGAGCCAAATCAACCCACAAACTCTGAGATAAGACACCCGGTCAGTTTCCTTTGTTCTGCCCATTTCAGAAAACATGAGCTTCAACAAAGGTGGCACGGTGGTGTAGTGGTTAGCGCTGTCACCTCACAGCAAGAAGGTCCGGGTTCGAGCCCCGGGGCCGGCGAGGGCCTTTCTGTGCGGAGTTTGCATGTTCTCCCCGTGTCCGCGTGGGTTTCCTCCGGGTGCTCCGGTTTCCCCCACAGTCCAAAGACATGCAGGTTAGGTTAACTGGTGACTCTAAATTGACCGTAGGTGTGAATGTGAGTGTGAATGGTTGTCTGTGTCTATTGCCGCTTTTCCACTACAAACGCGGCTGAGCCGTGCCGTGCCGAGTCGAGCTGAGTCGAGCTGAGTGGGGCTGTTGGAGTTGCATTTCGACTACAACCGCGCTGAACCGTGCTGGCTGGAAGTGGGTGGACACATTGGGTGGAGTTAGCGAAAGTGGGTGGACGTCACGTGATGTCGTTAAGCAGCGCAAACAGTGACATCAGTGACAGTGGCGGAACAAGTCAGAGCCGGGCCGGGGGCGGGGCAAATGACCGGGCCCTTTATTAAAGCTTATCATAACATCATTTTAGGCTACAAAATGTCCGCAACTGCGGTGTTTACCAATTTCAACACTACCGGGTGCAACTATGTTATTTAGTACATCAAATCCTTCAAACGAACATGTAACTCAGAAACAAAAAACATTAGGATACTGTACATGGCTCATAATAAAACATCAATAGCCTATACTGCGCACATTATTTGAAGGGCATACGAATGAGCGCTCAGAGGTTGCAACGGTGACAGGAAGAGTCAGAAATAAAAGGAGGGCGGTGCAAACCTCACTGAATGCACTGTGTTTACCAATTTCAACACTACGGGGTGCAACTATGTTATTTTGTACATCAAGTCCTTCAGACGAACATGTAACTCAGAAACAAAAAAACATTAGGCGACATACTGTACATGGCTCATAATAAAACATCAATAGCCTACTGCGCGCATTATTTGAAGGGCATACGACGAGCCTTGCGCTCCACGAACTCGTCCACGATGCTCTGTATGTCACTGATTCAGTGAGCTTTTAAGCTGTAGTCTCACGACCCGGATAGTAAACAATAAACATGGAGGACATGGAGTCGTTAGTGTTGCTGGTCTTGGTGCTGTGGCTTGTTGTCACCGACAACGCCAACAGATACTGGCAAGAACGTATAGATGAGGCGAGGCGCATAAGGCTTCAGAAATTCTCGTAATTCGTAATTCTTCTTCTTCCGGGTTTGCGGTGTTTACAGATCCCAGCGCGCTCGCGGGGCGTGTGTGGGCATGTGAGGACACTCCTCCTCACCAATCAGTGCACAGGGGAGTGTCTGCTCACGCCCCCAACCTCAGTCGGCACGGTTTGGCTCGCTTCAGCCCCACTCCAAAACGGTGCGAGTTTTAGGGGCTAAGCAGGGCTGAAGCGAGCTGAGTCGTGCTGGTTTTTGGTAGTCGAAACGCGAGCCGTGTCGGGCTGAAGTGAGCTGAAAAAGGGTAGTGGAAAAGGGCCATATGTGTCAGCCCTGTGATGACCTGGCGACTTGTCCAGGGTGTACCCCGCCTTTCGCCCGTAGTCAGCTGGGATAGGCTCCAGCTTGCCTGCGACCCTGTAGAACAGGATAAAGCGGCTAGAGGTAATGAGATGAGATGAACTTCAACAAACCGTTCAGATTTGGCTCTTCTTTCTAAAGGCCTCTGCATGCTCTTGCGACAAGGCTTTCGCAGATAGCTTTTCGCAGACAGTTGTAATTTATTGTTGAGCGGGGAGTAATAGGCGTGCGCGATGTTATTCACCGGCACAACGCAAGGGGGCGCGAAGTCGCTAGGAGTAGTTGGTGGGTGTGGTTAGTGGAGTGTTTATCCTCCGGTTACTTATAATGACTAGAACTTTTTTTTTTATATAATGACTAGAACTGGAGTCGTATAGATGTACGTACTTCCTCAATCAACCGCTCTTCGTGCTGCTCCATCTTCGCTCGTGGTTTTAAAAATGCCGGTCGTGAAAACAAAACAAACCGGGAAAGTAGGGAAGCGGAAGTGCATGTACAGCGGATGTAGAGTGGACCAATCAGAGCCCTCTTGTCTGCGACGCTGTCTGCGAGGCTTCGGTGGTCACAATTTTTGGGAGGTGCGCGCAGAGCGTCTGCGAAGGTGGGGGGGGGCTACGCAGACACTGTCTGCGACGCTATCTGAGAGGACTGGGTTGTCAGCATAAATTGGCCTTAAGTCACAAGGGGAACTCCTTAGCATTTCCCTGCCCCCTCACCTGAATATCTCCACACATAGCTGAAGAACTGCCTTTATGAATGAATATTCATAAGGAAAGTGCAACTAGATTGGCTGGCGGAAGGGGGTTGGCGGGGTGAGCAGTGGCTTATTGTCATTTAAAGGAACAGGCTGTTCCTCAAATTAGCCGTTTTGAACAGGGCTGTTTAAACAGGGTGAGAAGGGAGCTGTGGTGCTTTATCCTTGTGCTAGTTTGACCAAAACATGGCACAGACATTTCATTAAGACTTCAGGGAACTGGATCAACTTGTGGAAAAGGGGTATAATAAGTTTCCTTTAAATGTAACCCCAACCCTATATACCCCAACTGGAAAGGGTAGTGCCCCTCCCCCGAGTGCAGCAAGGTGCAAAGAGCGTAAGCTGGGGTGGGGGTGTCCAGGGGCATCCTCCCCAGGAAAACAGTTTATAACTTCAGCAAAACAGACTTCATATTTAAATTATACTGATTTTCCTGGTTATACAGTTATATTTTGTGACTCTCTAGGCCACAGTTACAGAAGCAAGTTATTTATAACCACGTTGTCTGTTATCACCCAGATGAGGATGGGTTCCCTTTTGAGTCTGGTTCGTCTCGAGGTTTCTTCCTCATGTCGTCTGAGGGAGTTTTTCCTTGCTACCGTCGCCACAGGCTTGCTCATTGGGGATAAATTAGCTCATATTTAAAGCCTTTAATTCTCTTGAAAGCTGCTTTGCGACAATGTCTGTTAAAAGCGCTACAAAAATAAACTTGACTTAAATATCATGCCTGCTAGATCCGTCTACCTCCGTCTATCCTGTAGTGTCCTGGTCCCCAGATCTTTAACCCAGCCACATATAAAAAGTTGTACTCCTCCTCCATGCTCTTCCAGGTTTTCATCTGTGTGTCCGTGTAGAACAATGTCTGCAGCACCAGGTAGTTTGAGATGTCGGGGAACTCAATGGATGAATAATTTTTCCAACTCCTAGGAAAAATCCTTCTTTGGAAGGATCTAATCCCATTGAGTGGTTGCTATATTCACTTCTTTTGAGTGTACGTCTTGGTTTTAATAACTTGCTTGTTTGCTGAACACAAACATGGCAATACGTTCTTGTGTTAATGGACCAGACTCCACTTTTGGATCATTAATCCCTTTCGGCTGAGAATGCCCTGCATGCATGGTTTGGCTTCTGGCACATCCGTACAGTTTTAAATACAATACCTACGATTAAAAACATTGTTTTTATTGCATTT
Organism: Neoarius graeffei; assembly: GCF_027579695.1. NCBI lineage: Eukaryota > Metazoa > Chordata > Actinopteri > Siluriformes > Ariidae > Neoarius > Neoarius graeffei. The sequence continues at coordinate 30,593,892 of NC_083582.1, read as the reverse complement.
ATTTAATTCCTGGGCTCCCATCTGTAACAGGGAGTGATGTCATATCCCATTAATACACTTTACAATAGATTATTAAATTCTAATAGAATAGATGAGCCAAAATAATTGGGGATCTTTTTTAATGGGCCCCAACTCAGTACAAATACAACCCCGATTCCAAAAAAGTTGGGACAAAGTACAAATTGTAAATAAAAACAATGCAATAATTTACAAATCTCAAAAACTGATATTGTATTCACAATAGAACATAGACAACATATCAAATGTCGAAAGTGAGACATTTTGAAATTTCATGCCAAATATTGGCTCATTTGAAATTTCATGACAGCAACACATCTCAAAAAAGTTGGGACAGGGGCAATAAGAGGCTGGAAAAGTTAAAGGTACAAAAAAGGAACAGCTGGAGGACCAAATTGCAACTCATTAGGTCAATTGGCAATAGGTCATTAACATGACTGGGTATAAAAAAAGCATCCTGGAGTGGCAGCAGCTCTCAGAAGTAAAGATGGGAAGAGAATCACCAATCCCCCTAATTCTGCGCTGACAAATAGTGGAGCAATATCAGAAAGGAGTTCGACAGTGTAAAATTGCAAAGAGTTTGAACATATCATCATCTACAGTGCATAATATCATCAAAAGATTCAGAGAATCTGGAAGAATTTCTGTGCGTAAGGGTCAAGGCCGGAAAACAATACTGGGTGCCCATGATCTTCGGGCCCTTAGATGGCACTGCATCACATACAGGCATGCTTCTGTATTGGAAATCACAAAATGGGCTCAGGAATATTTCCAGAGAACATTATCTGTGAACACAATTCACCGTGCCATCCGCCGTTGCCAGCTAAAACTCTATAGTTCAAAGAAGAAGCCGTATCTAAACATGATCCAGAAGCGCAGACGTCTTCTCTGGGCCATGGCTCATTTAAAATGGACTGTGGCAAAGTGGAAAACTGTTCTGTGGTCAGACGAATCAAAATTTGAAGTTCTTTATGGAAATCAGGGACGCCGTGTCATTCGGACTAAAGAGGAGAAGGACGACCCAAGTTATCAGCGCTCAGTTCAGAAGCCCGCATCTCTGATGGTATGGGGTTGCATTAGTGCGTGTGGCATGGGCAGCTTACACATCTGGAAAGACACCATCAATGCTGAAAGGTATATCCAGGTTCTAGAGCAACATATGCTCCCATCCAGACGACGTCTCTTTCAGGGAAGACCTTGCATTTTCCAACATGACAATGCCAAACCACATACTGCATCAATTACAGCATCATGGCTGCGTAGAAGAAGGGTCCGGGTACTGAACTGGCCAGCCTGCAGTCCAGATCTTTCACCCATAGAAAACATTTGGCGCATCATAAAATGGAAGATACGACAAAAAAGACCTAAGACAGTTGAGCAACTAGAATCCTGCATTAGACAAGAATGGGTTAACATTCCTATCCCTAAACTTGAGCAACTTGTCTCCTCAGTCCCCAGACGTTTACAGACTGTTGTAAAGAGAAAAGGGGATGTCTCACAGTGGGAAACATGGCCTTGTCCCAACTTTGAGATGTTGTTGTTGTTATGAAATTTAAAAATCACCTAATTTTTCTCTTTAAATGATACATTTTCTCAGTTTAAACATTTGATATGTCATCTATGTTCTATTCTGAATAAAATATGGAATTTTGAAACTTCCACATCATTGCGTTCCGTTTTTATTTACAATTTGTACTTTGTCCCAACTTTTTTGGAATCGGGGTTGTATGAACAGGTGGGCCTCAAGGCAGAAAAGGTTGAGAACCCCTTCTTTAAGGGAAACCCTGATGATCATGGTGATGATAATAATAATAATAATAATAATAATAATAATAATAAATTTACAATAGAATACAGGTGTATGACTTTGCAGAACAAAAATAATATTTAAGGAATATAACACTTGGGGTCAAGCTATTACAGAAAAATAATCGAAGATGGAGTGGATTATTTTACTATAACGGTACATTTTCTTACACCACAGCAATTTACCAATGTTAATATATAGTATATTTTTACTTAAAAGAACACTTTATTATATATTTTAGGTTACATTTAACGGTCTGTGAAACCACGTTATTTTATACCAGCTATGAACAGGCGCTCCCTTTGCAGCCTCTTATTTCTCTGTCTTAATTTGATAAGGGGGGGGGGGGGGGGGGGGGAGAGACACCCCACACCTGTCTGACATCAGATTGGAGATTTCACCAGCGCTGTATTATAAGAAATAATATTCAACAAAAGTACAGTATATACCCAGATCACGTTGCATCAGATACTGACGACATTATGAAGTGTTAATAACAGCATTGTGTTGAATATTGCCACGTCATATCAGCAGTAATACAACCTCAGTGAATCGCTGTGTCTGAAATCGCTCACTATTCCCTACTCACTATAGGGAATGACTATCTAGAGGACTCTATAACGAGCTCATTAATTTAAAAAAAAAAAAAAAAACACTTTCGGACACTAGTCCGTCGTGCTGTTATTTACGTCACTACTGTCGCACAATTAAAACGTGCCAGATCAGTCGGCTGATGGGTTTTCAAAATAATAAATACATTTTATACTGAGCATATTTCTGACTTTAATAAATACAAAAGTACTTTGCGTCTACTGCATCTTGCAGTCCTTTTAAATCAAGGCTGAATATTTTCTTCTTTGCCGCTGCCTTTTATTAAAGGAGAACTGAAGTAATTTTTAAACTTGCTTTATTTCTTAATTAACGTGTTATTTAATTACATTTTTGGTTTTAGTAACTGATATCATGACTTGTATTGGCAACTAATTGCAATTAAAATATTATACTTCTCTGCCTGTTTGGTTTTTAGCCATGTTGAATTTAGTTCGTTTGGTCGACGGCAGGTGTCGCTTATCCGCGCGATTTCACGAGACTTTGAAACGGGAAGTGTCAGCGCCGCCATTTTGAAAACTCTTTTCCAAACGAAGTATTGCACAAAAATGAGTTTAAATGACGATTACTGCCTACTTTTTTTTTTCCAAACTTTCCTGATTGCTATCAAAACAAAGAAAACTTCCGGCTTGATCACGTCAGCGTTCGAAAGAGGGCACGCGCGTCTTTTAGCGACGTTGGTTGCTTTGATTTCCGCTGTACGTTTTACTTCCATCTTACGATGTCTCGCACAGGTCTCAACGAATCTTGTTTACGCCCATCGCTTTGACATATGGACTGATATATTACAGAGCATATTTCAAACACTCAACTTGCTCTCGCAGTGACAAAATAGCGATCAAAAATGCGTTTCTATATTTAAGAAAATGAGAAATAGAATTTTGATTAAAAAAAATTGCCTTCAGTTCTCCTTGAAATCAAATTTGAGGCTTTTGAATAATTCTTCACACCGCACTGTAACTTATTCTTGTATTTTATCTCTCATTCTAGTTTAGATTATTTTCTATTCTCTGACTGTTTTTAATGGAGCACTTGCATGTGACGTCACAGCCGATCCAGATTGTGACAGACGCCATCTTGTCGGTCAAATGCCATATTTCCGCCTTCTACTTCTTCTACTTCTGCTTCTGCCTTTTCTTCTGGAAAACCCTACTATATACAATTCTACTACAACGGCTGCGGCTACAAGCTCTCCCTACCTGTGCACGTTTTTTATGGTTTTTTGTGTGTATTTTTGCGTGTTGTTCGTCTGTATCGGACTTCAATATCCACTACAACCGTATGGACTTACTGGACATTGGTTTCCAGCAGAAAATGACGGTTTGTAGCGATTTCCATCGCATGCACAACATTCTGGACGAGATAGCAAGACCAGCGGGGTCTCCATGGATTGTTATCGGAAGCAAAGCGAAGGAGGCAGCGCCGGGAGCGGAAGCAAAAGCGAGGCTGCAGGCAGAGCCAGCCTGTTGACTAAGCTCAGAAAACAGCCACTCAAATCTCCACTGCCAAGCCTCTATCTCTCCAACGCCAGATCCATGGTAAACAAGACGGACGATTTGGAATTACAGCTGGAATTACCTTATTCTATAATCGGCTGGTCAGTGCTATAACTCAATACTTAAGTGACTTACCCGTCCAATGAGGATTGTTATTTTCTTGTTTACAAGATGCCACATCTGAGTCACTGATAAATCCTGAATTTCTGTAAAGATAACTGTCCAGAGATTTATAAGCACGCAGTGCTTCACCACTGAACAGCGAGGGAAAGTTAACGAGGTAATTATACACGTCTGGGTATTCCACCTCTGGCAGTTCAAAATCCACTGACACGGTCGTGAAAACTCCGTCCGGTAAGCCATAAGGGTCACTAATCTGTAGGTCGTTTATTTTAGACATATATCTAGTTATCTGTTCATTAGAAAAATGAGCCGTGTAGTCCGTCGGTCGAAATTTATCCATTCTGTACACGAGTGCAGCAGTATTCAGCGGTGTTTTTTTACCGACAAGATGGCGGCTGTGTACTTTCCGGTCACGTGACTGCAAGATCTCTATTGTACTTGAATGTCTGCTTATAATGCGTTTCTTCCTCCGTCCATTCATCCCAACACACTTTTTTTGTTCAGCGCAACCGCAGTGCATGATGGGATATACTGCTTAGTTAGTGACCATCGGTTGTACACTACTTTGCACGATGCATTGTGGGATACTCTGAGTGCACTATATAGGGTGTAATAATTCTCACTATACATTCGGACAGCACTACAAGATGGCGAACTCGCTATATAGTCCACTATATCGTGACTAGTGAGTGATTTCGGACACAGTGAATAAGATCAGGTCCCTCACCCTTTTCTCTCGAGTCCATGAGGCTGATGAGTATGTTGTAGACACACGACCGTTCTGTCAACATCAGGGACTGTCAAAGTGAACAAACGACACAGAAAAAAAAAAAAAAAGGTTAGAAAATGAAGCTGTTAATGCCTCCATGTGCATCTCATGGTGCTTTATGAGAATGAATAAATCTAAAGCACTTGAACACTGGGGGAATTTGGATCCCTGTCTGTGTTGGGAGTTGATTCACCTGTACGTGCACATCCTGGAAGAGGGCTTTCAGAATAGATACTGCTGAACCCGGAGGCAGCACTGTGCACTTCGCCTGGAAGATTGAGATCATTTCAACGTACAACATTTACAAATGAGGCTCATCACATTACAGAACAACTGAGGGAGAAAGAAAACTTTGCTGAAGGACCTAAAAATGTAGCTCGGACAGTCCTTACATTCAAACTTATAGTGTTCCGGTCACTAGCTCAGAACTTCATGACATCATCATGAGCCAAACACTAACCTGAGCGCGCTCACATCGAAATTAATCCATTATTGAATAGAAACAGATTCACTCTGGTGCTGATGTGCATGCTCAGGCTTACCAGAGCGCCGAGTCCATGGAGAACGTGTGGTGTGATTGCATAGTGATCCTTTAACCGGTTCTCGTAGAATGCTACCAGGACCGTCACTGCAGAGAGAGTTCAGATATTAAATCACAAAGTTCAGCGCTTCTCCATGACAATATTTTTATCGTATTGGTCTCAAGGTTCACAGAATCCACGTACTGGATATTCCAATCTTCAAAAAGCAAATCGAAAGCTCATATTGTGACAAGCTCCAAATGATTAGATAAATTACATTGCATACAGTGTTGAGAAGTAACCGAATACATGCAACAGTGCTACATATTTAGAAATAGTAGATATTACATGGTCACGTGAAAACATGAAGTTTATCTTCGAGTTGTGAATACATTTCATGAGTTAGTGAAGAGAACATATTTTCACTTGTTCAACACGAGAAGATAAACTTCATATCTTAGTGCCATCGTGTAGTGTTATTTATATTATATGGACAATTCCACCAAAAAAAAAAAAGTTATGCAAGTTAATCAAAAGAAATTTAATTTTGAACCGGTTCGCCATTTTGACAACGCACATCCAGTCAGCGGGAAAACACTGGGAGTGACGTCATTGGTAGCCTTGTTGAACACCCAAAAGGCTACCAAAACCTCATTAGATATTCTCTTGAGGTATGTCTCTATTAGCTTAGCACATCAAGGTACTGGGATTTTTGTCCATTCCTCCAGCTCCTTCAAGTTAGATGGGTTGCGTTGGTGTACAGCAATCTTCAAGTTATGCCACAGATTCTTAATTGGATTGAGGTCTGGGCTTTGATTAGGCCATTCCAAGACATTTAAATGTTTCCCTTAAAACCACTCCAGTGTAGCTTTAGCAGTATGTTTAGGGTCATTGTCCTGCCAGAAAGTGAACCTTCGTCCCAATCTCAAACAGGTTTTCCTCCAGAATTGCCCTGTATTTAGTGCCGTTCATCTTTCCTTCAGTCCTGACCAGCTTTCCTGTCCCTGCAGATGAAAAATATCCACACAGCATGATGCTGCCACCATCATGCTTCACTGTAGGAATGGTGTTCTCAGGGTGTTGGGTTTGTGCCACACATGGCATTTCCCACGATGGCCAAAAAGTTCAATTTTAGTCTCATTTGACCAGAGAATCTTCTTCCATGTGTTTGGGGAGTCTGCCACATGCTGTTGGGCAAACTCCAAACGTGTTTTCTTAAGCAATGCCTTTTTCTGGCCACTCTTCCATAAAGCCCCACTCTGTGGAGTGTACGGCTTAAAGTGACCCTATGGACAGATACTCCCATCTCCACTGTGAATCTTTGCAGCTCCTTCAGTGTTATCTTTGGCATCTTTGTTGCATCTCTGATTAATGCCCTCCTTGTCTGGTCTGTGAGTTTTGGTGGACGGCCTTCTCTTGTCAGGTTTGTCGTGGTGCCATATTCTTTCCATTTTGCTATAATGGATTTAATGGTGCTCCCTGGGATATTCAAAGTTTGGGATATTTTTTATAACCTAACCCTGATCTATGCTTCTCCACAACTCTGTCTCTGACCTGTTTGGAGGCTCCTTGGTTTTCATGTTGCTTGCTTAGTAGTGTTGCAGAGTCAGGGTCCTTCCAGAACAGGGTGATTTATACAGACATCATGTGACAGATCATGTGACACTTTGATTGCACACAGGTGGCTCTTAATCAACTAATTATGTGACTTATGAAGTGAATCGGTTGGACCAGCTCTTATTTAGGGGATTCATATGAAAGGGGGTGAATACTTATGCACACTCCAGATTTCTGTTTCTTTTTTTCATCTTAATTATTGTTTGTGCCCCAATAAAACAACAGTTTGCACTTTCAAAGTGGTAGGCATGTTGTGTCAATCAAATGGTGTTGATTTTCCAAAAAATCCATTTTAATTCCAGCTTGTAATGCGACAAAACACTTTTGCAAGACGCTGTAAATGGGCCACATTACCCAGTTTATTCTCCGCACACCTCATTCAAACCATAGATTCAAACAGGAGTTTAAGTTAGAACATGAAACCAAATTATCACATTATAGCGTGAAAAATATTGTTCTAACGATAAACTGTTCACATTATTCTGTGATACTGATTCTTTTTTTCCTTTTTCTGGTGTGGCAGCAATACACTTCTGTAAAAAACAGCACATTTTCACGTCCGTGACAGTTTTTACTCTTGCAGTTCTGAAAATAAAGAAAAAAAAAGGTCTTAAAACAAAAAAATATATATATTGTGCCTTCCTTCTCAGTTGTGCATGTTTTTTTTTAACCAGACAAGACCAAACATCAAATAGCCCAGGAGTAATAGGGTTACTCGGAACAAATTAGTAACAAGCTGAAAATTTCAGAATATGTTCAGAATACCTTTAGGAATAACATACTAAAAGTCCCCGGAAACCCCCTTGTGCTCTCTGAGAAATTCAAGATGGCGTCCAAAATGGCCGCCAAATGGAGATCTGCCCATATCTCAGGCCCAAAACAAAATATTAATGCAATTAAAAGGTCAGAATATATGTTTTGTAGGGTAGGAGAGTAAATTCCAACATGTGTGTATTAATTACATTGTGTATTAACATTATATAATAACAATGTACACATTATTATAACAGTATATTTGTGTATAATGTGTTCGCTTGCCATGTCTGGTTAGATTGTCATATTTTTGGGACTTCACCAGTTCACATTTATGAATGTGCACAGTACTATGAATGTGTGTAGGTTTCATCCAGTCCGATCCTTGAATCAAGTATCAATCTTGAAACGCCCTGGCCCATAAATTCACATCCAAGAAGAAATAACAATGACTGTTATGACAAAATAATCTTTATGGTATCATGAAGATATCTCATATGTTTTTGAAATGGCTTCAGTTCTTAATGTTTAGGACTAATAATTACAGACTTATAATTGTAAATCTATACATGTGCTATTTAACGTACACTACCGATTATAGAGTGAGGATCCATTGGTTACTCGTTCACTCCGTATCATCCTATTCTGTTCACAAAACAACAAACACAATTACTAGGGGTTGGAGCACTTATTTTCATTAATATTAAAGTAAATTGGTGGTGTAAAATGAAAAATGGCATGTTAAAAGGTCATGCTGAGTTCAGTCATTTTTAAAAGGTCATGCTGAGTTTAGTCATTTTTTGTCCGAACACACTGGCATTGCTAGTAGTAAAGACTGGCGCTAGAAACTCAAAGGTTAATTTTTTTTTCCACCCTTAAACAAGCTTGAATCAATTCCCTACTTCATTGATGGTACAACAAAGGTCCAAGCATTACAACTGCGGCACTGAGAAGTGTTTAAGTCTACTCATTGTTTATAAGCAAGAGCTTTTATTGAGGCAGACCTTTTTGTCATGAAAGTGGCCGGAATGTTGAAGTGTACTGAAACAGCTTGCCATTGTAGTTTTAGAAGATAGAGTTCTCAAATTGAATTTCCCTTTAATATTTTATCAAAGCTTAAAGATGCACTAAATATTAAGGAAATTGATGTCTAATTGTTGTCTTACATTATGTTCATGTATGTAGGTAGCCTACTAAGCTAATCTGTCAATCATGTCAACCATCAAATTCCATGTAATTTCCACATTAATGACCTTGTAATCTTGGTTAATTTTAAGTGTGACAATGGTGAATTTGCATTGCTTGTATGAGAGAACATATAATTTAACATTTTAATTGCATTTATATTATGTTTTATCCCTGAGATATTGAAAAATCTCCAATCGGTGGCCATTTTGGACGCCATCTTGAATTTCTCAGAGAGCACAAGGTGGATTCCCGGGGACTTTTAGTATGTTATTCCTAAGGGTATTCTGAACATGTTCTGAAAAATTCAGCTTGTTACTAATTTGTTCCGGGTTGGACTCAATTTTGAGCTAATGCTCTTGGGCTAAAATGGCTTTTGTGAACCGACTCTCAGCATTTGCTCCTCCAAAACAAGTGTTATGTTACTCAAATGTCTTCAGCTAGTTGATCCAACAGTCGAGCAAGCAGGACCTTGTGCAGGGGTCGAAATTAAGCATGTACCGACGGACATGGGCAAGTCATTCTCATACTCGGGCAACAATAAAATTATCACTAGTTGTCCGTCAGACAACTGTGTTTGAATGTCTATTTTACCAAGAAAAATTAAGTTATGATTCCTAACAGAAACAGAACGAAAACTTTATTTTTCCCGTCTTCTCTTTCGTTTGTCCTTGACTTTGGTTCGTTGCAGTAGTTGACGCTTCCATTCGCGAGATGGCGCTACATGATATTATGATTATTTCACACGAGGCGCCACGGTCACGTAGGCTAGAACGAACGAAGCGTCTTTTTGGACTGAATTTTAATTCTGATTTGATCAGTTACACTTGACCATGATGACATGATGTTTTCTGACTGTTTAGCATGTCTAATAGAAGATACTAGTAGTTATACCTAGTTGTTTTACTGTTTCATCATGATGAAATAAACACCAAACACATATGAATGTTATAACTTTATTTCTATCGATCGGTAATCAAACAATGGCAAAACAAGTTGAAATATTTTATTGCATACTCTATAATACACTACCGTTCAAAAGTTTGGGGTCACCCAGACAATTTTGTGTTTTCCATGAAAAGTCACACTTTTATTTACCACCATAAGTTGTAAAATGAATAGAAAATATAGTCAAGACATTTTTCTGGCCATTTTGAGCATTTAATCGACCCCACAAATGTGATGCCCCAGAAACTCAACCTGCTCAAAGGAAGGTCAGTTTTATAGCTTCTCTAAAGAGCTCAACTGTTTTCAGCTGTGCTAACATGATTGTACAAGGGTTTTCTAATCATCCATTAGCCTTCTGAGGCAATGAGCAAACACATTGTACCATTAGAACACTGGAGTGAGAGTTGCTGGAAATGGGCCTCTATACACCTATGGAGATATTGCACCAAAAACCAGACATTTGCAGCTAGAATAGTCATTTACCACATTAGCAATGTATAGAGTGGATTTCTGATTAGCTTAAAGTGATCTTCATTGAAAAGAACAGTGCTTTTCTTTCAAAAATAAGGACATTTCAAAGTGACCCCACACTTTTGAACGGTAGTGTATACATCCAGATTGCTTTTTATGCAAATTACCGTACTTACCCAGTCAACCTGCAAAAAAGTAGGGCAACTGATACATGCATGCGGGCAAGTAAATTTTTGGGGTTGGTTGCCCTGAGGGCAAGTACATTCAAAAGTTAATTTCGACCCCTGCTTGTGAATCCCACGTTACTGTTACATGAACTGTAAGACAACTTGAAAGTAATCCAAAAAGTATTTAGAATACATTACTCAGTGTGAGTAATCTAACGGTATACGTTACAAATTACAATTTAAGACATGAATTCTGTAATCTGTAGTGAGATACATTTTAAAAGTAAACCTTTAAATCACACACACACACACCCCTTTCTGTTTTATCCAGCATTAACTTTCTCAGCAGTTTGTGCTACAGTAGCTCTTCTGTGGGATTGGAACATATGGAGCACTTGCATGTGACGTCACAGCCGATCCAGATTGTGACAGACGCCATCTTGTCGGTCAAACGCCATATTTCCGCCTTCTACCTTTTCTTCTGGAAAACCCTACTATATACAATTCTACTACAATGGCTGCGGCTACAAGCTCTCCCTACCTGTGCACGTTTTTTATGTTTTTTTGTGTGTATTTTTGCGTGTTGTTCGTCTGTATCAGACTTCAATATCCACTACAACCGTATGGACTTACTGGACATTGGTTTCCAGCAGAAAATGACGGTTTGTAGCGATTTCCATCGCATGCACAACATTCTGGACGAGAAAAAATTTTTATATATATATATATATAAAAACATTCCGGACGAGATAGCGAGACCAGCGGGGTCTCCGTGGATTGTTATCGGAAGCAAAGCGAAGGAGGCGGTGCCGGGAGAGGAAGTGAAAGCGAGGCTGCAGAGCCGGCCTGTTGACTAAGCTCAGAAAACAGCCACTCAAACCTCCACTGCCAAGCCTCGATCTCTCCAACGCCAGATCCATGTAAACAAAATGGACGATTTGGAATTACAGCTGGAATTACCTTATTCTATTCTATAATCGGCTGGTCAGTGCAGTACTAGTAATACTTAAGTGACTTACCCGTCCAGTGAGGATTGTTATTTTCTTGTTTACAAGATGCCACATCTGAGTCGCTGACAAATCCTGAATTTCTGTAAAGATAACTGTCCAGAGATTTATAAGCACGCAGTGCTTCACCACTGAACAGCGAGGGAAAGTTAATGAGGTAATTATACACGTCCGGGTATTCCGCTGGCAGTTCAAAATCCACTGACACGGTCGTGAAAACTCCGTCCGGAAAGCCATAAGGGTCACTAATCTGTAGATCATTTATTTTAGACATATATCTAGTTATCTGTTCATTAGAAAAATGAGCCGTGTAGTCCGTCGGTTGAAATTGATCCATTCTGTACACGAGTGCAGCAGTATTCAGCTGTGTTGTTGCCCGACAAGATGGCGTCTGTGTACTTTCCGGTCACGTGACTGCAAGATCTCTATAGGCTAGCCTTTGTGCCTCATGCGCCTCAATGAGCCTTCGATGCCCATGACCCTGTCGCTGGTTGTCCTTCCTTGGACCACTTTTCTTAAGGACTAACCACTGCATACCGGGAACACCCCACAAGATGTGTCATTTTGTTCGATGCTCAGACCCAGCCATCACAATTTGGCCCTTGTCAAAGTCGCTCAGATCCTTACGCTTGCCCATTTTTCCTGCTTCCAACTAGGGCTGTCGAAGTTAATGCGATAACGCGTTAACGCAATCTCAATTTATCGTGATTTTTAAAAAATAGTGCCGTTAACGCAAATTCTAATTTGGCCCTGCGAGTCACCCGTCGTTCCTGTTGAGGCTTGTCGCGCGCTGCTTCAATAAGAGTACGTGTGAGTGATGGAGAAAGGTCTGTTAAACGGGAAGTTTCATTTCAAAAGTTTCATTTCAAAAGAAGCGTGTGATTGAGTTGGTTTTGATATGCACTTTGCAGTTCTAAAATACTTTTGTAAAGTGAGATTTCAGTATGCTGTAGCACTGTGATATGACACTAAATGTCTTTATTGAAGTCCAACTGCAATTTATTTTTGTTTGCACAGCACTGAGAAGTCCTATAGGCTGTGACTGAATACAACTCCAGCACAATTGAAGTTTTTTTTTTTTAAAGATTTTTTTGGGGGCTTTTTTCACCTTTATTGGATAGGACAGTGTAGAGACAGGACAGGAAATGAGCGGGAGAGAGAGACGGGGAAGGATCGGGAAATGACCTCGGGTCGGAATTGAACCCGGGTCCCCGGATTTATGGTATGGCGCCTTATCCACCTGAGCCATGACGCCCCCCACAATTGAAGTTTTATTTCATTTTTATTTTCTTTTGTCACACATGTCTGAACTGAGACACAGTAGTATGTGACTACATGTTTTATATTTGAGACTACAGCTCCCTAATCCATCACAAAATCCAATTTTGTGTTTTGTATGTTCAGTACTGCCTAGTATGTGAGTGAATAAACTCCCTTACCATTTTCTCTTGTCCCAGCAGTTTTAACAAGAACTTTTAGCATAAAATGTGTTCACCATTTTAATTGTAACATTTCACTTTAAAAGCCTCATTCATTTACATAGATTTAAAAAAAAAGTGATTAATCGCGATTAAAGGTCCCATGGCATGAAATTTTCACTTTGAGGTTTTTTAACGTTAAAATGAGTTCCTCTGACCTTCTTAAGTCACCCCAGTGGCTAGAAATGTCATAATGTGTAAACCAAACTATGCCCAACATTTGAGAATGGTGCGTCAAAACGGCGCGTTGATAAGCTCTTCCCTTTACTACGTCAGCAAGGGAGATGATCCCCACGCCCCCCCTCTGGATTCCCACCCACTGTATGGATTGCCCGCCCAGTTGTAGTGAGGAGACCATAGAGGACACAACAACATGGCATCACCTAAGCGAGCGAAACATGGAAATTGCGCTGTACATGGATGTGACAACACAGAAAGGAGTCTGTTTTTACTGCCGACGGGAGAGCCCCTGAAGACGCAGTGGCTTAATTTTATTTACTTCAATAATACGCCGTCGAGTCTACCTAAGACGGTGTATGTTTGTCGGAAGCATTTTCCTGATGAATGTTTCCACAACTTCGGACAGTACAGGGCAGGTTTTGCACATCAGCTGTCACTGAAGCCTGGGTCCGTACCAAGCATCCCTGCCGCATCAGCAACAAACACCGAACAAGTAAGTGTATAACTGTTAAGTCGTTTTGCCGTGTTTTAAAATCGGTGCGTTAGCCTAGCAATGGCTACATTAGCTGTGCAGCTAACCGCTTCCTGCAGTTAGCCAGGTACTCTGCGCTACAAAACTAAAGAGCATGCAGCATGCTCTGTTAAACTGAGTTTAGTCTGGAAATTGACTGTAACTTATGAGCTTATGTTTGACTATTGCTCCGCAATGCATGTCTTCTGTTGGATAAGCGCTATGTTGCTGTAGTTGCTGCTTCTATCCTCTTTGGTTATGGAGTGCGTGTTCAAGCCTAGGGTATTATACGTTCGTAAACTACCACTCCGAACACTCTCACTCTCTGTTCTCTGTGTCACGTTGAGTTTACGAAAGGAGTCCGAGGGAGAACGGGGTTTTGTCTTAGCAGCGTGGCTACAGGCGCTGATAGCAGCGAGTATGTGTGCGCGCAGCTTGGTCAAGCCCCTCCCCCCATGGCCCACCCCCACCCTCTACCCTTCCCCGCCTCCTGCTGCTCATTAGCAAAACGACACACTGGGAAAAGCGCTGAAATGGGGCTTTCTCCCAGGAGGCTATATTTACGTGTCGAGGGTTCATTTCGAGAAAGGCTGTGGATATAACATCCAGAAGCCTCCACGAGCCCGTTTAAAGCATCAACAAACCACCATGCCATGGGACCTTTAACTATATGAAATTCTGAGATTAATCGCGATTAAATTTTTTAATCGTTTGACAGCCCTGCTTCCAACACATCAACTTCAAGAACTGACTGTTCTCCTGCTGCCTAATATATCCCACCCCTTGACAGGCGCCACTGAAATGAGATAATCAACGTTATTCACTAAACCGCTCAGTGATCATAATGTTATTGTTGATCGGTGTGTGTGTGTATTATCTATGACAAATGAGATGGTTTTTCCTCATATGACAATGGAGACTCTGAACTGCTGATCTCAAGCGAGAATGAAAAACAATTTCATGTTCAAAACTTAAAAAATGAGTGTCTTCAGCTCACAAACGTAGGTCAAAAAGGACTTCCAAAGCACTGCATTCCGTTTTTATTACCTCGCCTGCTATGGAGTAAGCAGGGCGAGGTATTGTTTTCAGTGTGGTTTCTTTGTTTTCTTGTTAATGATGTTACGGGAAAACGGCTGGACCGATCTTCATGAAACTTTCAGGATAGATGGGCATTGGTCTCAAATAGAACCTCCAACATTTTGGGGGTCATCCGGTCAAGGTTTCTGTGGCTACTGCTTCATATAGAAGGCGATAGCCACTGTGTCATTGTGCTGCAAGAGTGCTGCAAGAGTGTCACAGTCGCGCAGTACGGTGTGCTCCGATTGGCTGAGAGCAGTAAGCAGTACGGTGTGTTCTGATTGGCTGAGAGCAGCAGAGAATCAGAACCATGTTTATTGGCCAAACATGATTGGCCGGAAGGGCACCCGGCGTAAAACTGGGCCAAATCTAGCATGCGGATTGAAAAGATCCGCTGTGGCGACCCCTAATCAGGAGCAACCAAAAGAAAAGAAGTAGTTGTTTCAGGGTGTCTACAGGTTTGTCCAAGTTAAATTTAAGACTTTTTAAGACTTTCATACCATGTTCCAAAAAAAATTAAGACCAAATCTAAAGTCACGCAAAAACGTACTCTTTTGGAAAAAAAAAAAAAAAAACTATATAATTTAATGTAACTTAGGCCCACTTTACACGGGGACGGTCTGAAACAAAAACGCAAAAGTCCGTTTTCGTTCTCACTTTTTTCCGCGTCTACACGACCGTTTTCAAGGAGGAAATCTGCGTCTATACGGTGACGCATAAATGTGTGGAATTCAATTGGATGTGCATGCCAGGCGGCTAGGTGGTGCTGTGAAAGACCTCCGCTATGTCTGCACGCATGCGCAACGTCTTCCGTCTTGTCTGATCTGCGCCACGAAAACTTTGACTACTCTGGCTATGGTAAGTAAGAAAGTAAGTAAAAAAGTAAGAGCACATTATACCCGCCTCTGTACATTAACGGTATATGTGCAGGTTCGGTATAAATGTTCGAAGGACTGCTGGACGTTTATTAAAGCTGCCAGAGCAGCTTGAAGGTCCGTTGGATCGATGTAATCAGACATGCTCTTACTTTTTTACTTACTTTCTTACTTCCCGGGCTGGCATGTACAGTATATGACATATGTATGACGTAAACGCGTACCTGACGTGAGCAGATCCGAGCAGAGTTTCGCGTATTGGGTAGTTTAGACGGATACGCAACGGGGGCTGTTTTTAACTTATCCACTCTGGAAGGCGTTTTCAATTTTTTCCGTTTTTCAGCCTCGGAAACGCCGTCCCCGTGTAGACGAAAGGCACTTCCGATAAAATATTTAGCCGTTTTTACCTGACAGCGTCCTCGTGTAAACGGGCCCTTATTGGTCTTGTAAACAATCACCAGAAAACACTATTCTAGGAGACGTACTTCATTTCTTTTCCTTGACAGGCATTCACACACTCAGAACACAATATAAGGATAAACTTGTAACCAGGGCTTTGAACCAGAATTTTTTTCCTATTGGTTCGTTCCGAACAGAAACGGAATTTTAACGTTTCCGGTTTTGGGTTCCACCATTAAATAGACGTTCCCGAACCGGTTAGAACAAAAAAATTTCATTCCCGGAACGGTTAATTACGTTCCCTGTCAGCTGTTTAACAAATGGCTATAAAATTATGTCTCTGTCTCATCCAGCTTAAGCCAAATGTAGGCTAATTCTATTCCAACCTTCATTAAATAAGACAAGAAATAATTCAAAACAATTATTATTTCAAATGTTGGCGATTTGGATTCTCAGTATGTCTTCCCATCTACACAAACAGAAAAAGCGCCAAAAATGAAAGATAATTCGTTTAGTGTTACCAAAGGCTAGTCAGGCCCTATAGAGGGCTACCGCATGACGTCACCGCGCCGCGAGATTTTGTTAGGCGCCATATTGGAAGACCAAGTACACATCTACGCAAGTATATACATTCACAAAACAAACTACACCTGAAATGTAGCCAGGGCCGGTTCTGCCCTAATCTGGACCCGGGTGCAACATCGCGCAACCCCCCCCCAAAAAAAAAAAAAAAAAAAAAAAACAACCACAGTCTAAATCAGGACAACCATCACATAACTATAAACATTTTATATCAACTATTTTAACTAAATGGGCTATAATAAATAAGCCTGCAGGCAGCCACGGCGGGCTGCCTCAGAAAAGTAACCATTCAATGACAACTGAAGGCCTGCAGCCACGGCGGGCTGCCTTAAAAAGTAACCATTTGTCCTACCTTAAAACTCGTTTTGCATTTTCTGCCTCCTTTTTTGTATTTTCGACCCTGCGTTTATTTTCTTTCCTTTTCTGAAAACCCGATTTGTGTCCAGACATTTTGTTCTGCTACCAACGAACTAACTCGTCAGGTCTCGTCTCTCGAGCCCGCGATGATTCCCGTGGGAGGGGCAACAACTGATACATTTTTACAAACAGCCAATAGGGAGGTTGCAACGTTCAGGCTCTTCTTTGCTCAGACACTCAGTAATGCACTTACTCACTTATCACGTGGAGACGTGATGGTAGTCCACCCTCCCGCTCTCTCCATTCAGTCAGCGAACGTCACACAGGAAGTGAACCCCAGCGGGTCATAGAAACTTGCGCAGGAGAAGAATTACTTATTTGTAGGCTACAGAAACTTTGAGGAACGAAATAAAAACCGGTATTAACCGGTTACCATTATTTTTAATAAGCGTTTCTGTTCCGGAACACAAAAAATAATAAAGTTTCTGGTTTCGTTTCTGTTCCATGTGAAATAGAAAAAGTTCCCGGTTTTTGTTTTCGTTCCTTGAACCGGTTCAAAGCCCTGCTTGTAACTACGTGACAATCAGAATGCAGTCACAGCGTTTGAATCCAATGTAACACTGTGAAAATGTGAATGAAGTCACACACACAGAATCCAATGCAACAGTTTTATTTAATTATTATTTTCTCTGCTTGGGGAGTCGCACTGTAAGCAGAATTGTTCAATTCCATCTTTGGTCAAACAACAATGCAGAAAACAACACAGTTACACAATGTGAATGCACAGACACCTGAAACCTCGGCTCACTCACTTGAAAGGTCTGCTCACTTGCTTGGAACGATACCCACACACAAACAATACTATTCTCTCACATGCACGCAATAGAATATATTCTCTCTCTCACACACACACACACACACACACACACACACACACAATATTCTCTTACAACCCTGATTCCAAAAAAGTTGGGACAAAGTACAAATTGTAAATAAAAACGGAATGCAATGATGTGGAAGTTTCAAAATTCCATATTTTATTCAGAATAGAACATAGATGACATATCAAATGTTTAAACTGAGAAAATGTATCATTTAAAGAGAAAAATGAGGTGATTTTAAATTTCATGACAACAACACATCTCAAAAAAGTTGGAACAAGGCCATGTTTACCACTGTGAGACATCCCCTTTTCTCTTTACAACAGTCTGTAAACATCTGGGGACTGAGGAGACAAGTTGCTCAAGTTTAGGGATAGGAATGTTAACCCATTCTTGTCTAATGTAGGATTCTAGTTGCTCAACTGTCTTAGGTCTTTTTTGTCGTATCTTCCATTTTATGATGCGCCAAATGTTTTCTATGGGTGAAAGATCTGGACTGCAGGCTGGCCAGTTCAGTACCCGGACCCTTCTTCTACACAGCCATGATGCTGTAATTGATGCAGTATGTGGTTTGGCATTGTCATGTTGGAAAATGCAAGGTCTTCCCTGAAAGAGACGTCGTCTGGATGGGAGCAAATGTTGCTCTAGAACCTGGATATACCTTTCAGCATTGATGGTGTCTTTCCAGATGTGTAAGCTGCCCATGCCACACGCACTAATGCAACCCCATACCATCAGAGATGCAGGCTTCTGAACTGAGCGCTGATAACAACTTGGGTCGTCCTTCTCCTCTTTAGTCCGAATGACACGGCGTCCCTGATTTCCATAAAGAACTTCAAATTTTGATTCGTCTGACCACAGAACAGTTTTCCACTTTGCCACAGTCCATTTTAAATGAGCCTTGGCCCAGAGAAGACGTCTGCGCTTCTAGATCATGTTTAGATACGGCTTCTTCTTTGAACTATAGAGTTTTAGCTGGCAACGGCAGATGGCACGGTGAATTGTGTTCACAGATAATGTTCTCTGGAAATATTCCTGAGCCCATTTTGTGATTTCCAATACAGAAGCATGCCTGTATGTGATGCAGTGCCGTCTAAGGGCCCGAAGATCATGGGCACCCAGTATGGTTTTCCGGCCTTGACCCTTACGCACAGAGATTCTTCGAGATTCTCTGAATATTTTGATGATATTATGCACTGTAGATGACGATATGTTCAAACTCTTTGCAATTTTACACTGTCGCACTTCTTTCTGATATTGCTCCACTATTTGTCGGCGCAGAATTAGGGGGATTGGTGATCCTCTTCCCATCTTTACTTCTGAGAGCCGCTGCCACTCCAAGATGCTCTTTTTATACCCAGTCATGTTAATGACCTATTGCCAATTGACCTAATGAGTTGCAATTTGGTCCCCCAGCTGTTCCTTTTTTGTACCTTTAACTTTTCCAGCCTCTTATTGCCCCTGTCCCAACTTTTTTGAGATGTGTTGCTGTCATGAAATTTCAAATGAGCCAATATTTGGCATGAAATTTCAAAATGTCTCACTTTCGACATTTGATATGTTGTCTATGTTCTATTGTGAATACAGTATCAGTTTTTGAGATTTGTAAATTATTGCATTCTGTTTTTATTTACAATTTGTACTTTGTCCCAACTTTTTTGGAATCGGGGTTGTACATAAACAAGACAACACTCTTACTCATTGTACAGTACAATCATTGTTCGAATGTCGGACGACGGTAGCCTCGCAGATCTATCCTCTTCTCCACGACTGTTAGTGGTGGCAGCGCTGAAGTCGGATATTTGAGGCTGATGCTCGCGGCCTTTAGCAAAAGCAACGTGCTTGGCGCTCTTCATACGAGAGTCCACTGCTCTTATCCCCATTGTGCCCAACTTAAAAGTCTTACAGCCACCACGAGTATTTTGCATCTTGCAGCCAGTTATCATTAAATTTACATTTACCCATTGTGGCTCGGACTACCCTCCATCAACAGATCAGGCACTGAGTGGTTGTCAAGCACGCGCGTGTCTAGCAACTGGTGGATTCGGAGCCTGCGCGGTATAATTATGAGCATCAAAAACGATTAAACTTTTTCCCCATCCAAAGTGTACCACATTTTAACGATATGACTGAGTAAAATCTCCATAAATTTAAGATTGAAAATTTAAGGCCACGGGGTTTGAAATTTAAGACTTTTTAATGGCCTTATTTTAGGAAAATTAAATTTAAGACTTTTTAAGGACCCGCGGCCACCCTGAGTTTATTGGCCAAGTATGTTCAGAAGGTCAAAATCAAGGTCAAGGTCACCAAAAAGCTCAAAATGTTTTTTCATGATCAGCTGAGAGCACTACGGCGTGTTCTGATCGGCTGAGAGCAGTTAGCCCAAAAGCATTCGCTCAAAATTGAGTCCAACCCGGAACAAATTAGTAACAAGCTGAATTTTTCAGAACATGTTCAGAATACCCTTAGGAATAACATACTAAAAGTCCCCGGGAATCCACCTTGTGCTCTCTGAGAAATTCAAGATGGCGTCCAAAATGGCCGCCGATTGGAGATTTTTCAATATCTCAGGGATAAAACATAATATAAATGCAATTAAAATGTTAAATTATATGTTCTCTCATACAAGCAATGCAAATTCACCATTGTCACACTGTTAAAATTAAAATTAACCAAGATTACAAGGTCATTAATGTGGAAATTACATGGAATTTGATGGTTGACATGATTGACAGATTAGCTTAGTAGGCTACCTACATACATGAACATAATGTAAGACAACAATTAGACATCAATTTCCTTAATATTTAGTGCATCTTTAAGCTTTGATAAAATATTAAAGGGAAATTAAATTTGAGAACTCTGTCTTCTAAAACTACAATGGCAAGCTGTTTCAGTCCACTTCTTCAACATTCCGGCGACTTTCATGACAAAAAGGTCTGCCTCAATAAAAGCTCTTGCTTATAAACAATGAGTAGACTTAAACACTTCTCAGTGCCTCAGTTGTAATGCTTGGACCTTTGTTGTACCATCAATGAAGTAGGGAATTTATTCAAGCTTGTTTAAGGGTGGAAAAAAATTAACCTTTGAGTTTCTAGCGCCAGTCTTTACTACTAGCAATGCCAGTGTGTTCGGACAAAAAATGACTAAACTCAGCATGACCCTTTAAAAATGACTGAACTCAGCATGACCTTTTAACATGCCATTTTTCATTTTACACCACCAATTTACTTTAATTAATATTAATGAAAATAAGTGCTCCAACCCCTAGTAATTGTGTTTGTTGTTTTGTGAACAGAATAGGATGATACGGAGTGAACGAGTAACCAATGGATCCACACTATACACAAATATACTGTTATAATAATGTGTACATTGTTATTATATAATGTTAATACACAATGTAATTAATACACATGTTAGAATTTACTCTCCTACCCTACAAAACATATATTCTGACCTTTTAATTGCATTAATATTTTGTTTTGGGCCTGAGATATGGGCAGATCTCCATTTGGCGGCCATTTTGGACGCCATCTTGAATTTCTCAGAGAGCACAAGGGGGATTTCCGGGGACTTTTAGTATGTTATTCCTAAAGGTATTCTGAAATTTTCAGCTTGTTACTAATTTGTTCCGGGTATAACCCTATTACTCCTGGGCTAAGTTCCGTGTGTTCATTTTCACCAAAAAAGGTCAAAATGGTTTTCTCGTGATATCTTCCTTCATATTCATCTTAAGTCCTACCAGGTGAGGGTTTTTTTTTTTTTGCCTGGCAACACTTGTTTTATGTCTGCTTTATACAGCGTCCCAACTTTTTTGGTACTGGGCTTGGATTATACACGTACACGGATATGGGTGATATTCTCCTCCTATATTCTTCTTATTTTGCCACTGGGACAAAACACACTGGGAACGGATACTCGCTCAAGACTTTTTCAGGCTTGGCATTCAGTCAGTATTGCTGGAGCAGGATGTAGATGTGGAGAATGTGCGACACAGGCTTACCTTCGCTCTCTGAAAGCTCGCTGTAGCATTCCTGCAGGACTTGAGAGAGAAGCTGCACCCCTCGGCCACGTGTCGGAGTCTGAGAACTGGTTAAACTTAACCTAAGCAGCAATAAAACAGCTGGTCAGGCTACGTGCCTTTGATTACATGCAGAAAATGTTCCCGCTCTTACAACATTTTACTAAATTTTCATGGTCATTCAGGTCGTTTTGCAGAATAAATGCTGTATGGCTTTGCAGGAAGCTGATTCAGAGTTTGCGTACAAATCAGCCCGTCCTGTGAGGCTGAGCACGTTGTATGAATTACATATCATTTGCTGGTTTGACTGAAACAGAGGCGCTGCACTCCAACCTCATTTTTATTCCACTTCCTGTCATCATGCTCTACATGAGCTTCTACACTGCATTTTATGTCGTACTACAAGCTGATAAACAATATACAGCGGACACAAAAAATATATATTTTTTAAAAGTCTAGTTTTCGTGATATTGGGGGAAAAAAAAAAATAACCAAGATAAATATCAGATATTTTCCCACCTCTGATGTGATGAAACAACCAACAAAATGCATGTGAAGAACAAGTAGAAATGTTTTTTTGGGGGAAAAAAAAAAAAAGACAATAACCAGGCTGTGCAAGTGTGCACACCCTTTTATAACGAGATGTGACTGTGTTCAGAATTACCCAATCACATGTTCAAAACGTACTCATCATAAACCTGTCATCAATTAAGTGATTCTGATGAACCACAAATAAAGATCAGCTGTTTCTGTAGCATTTTCTTGACATCTTCTTGGTTCCATACAAATGCTGAAAGCATGATCTTCACCAAGCACGCATAGGAACTCACTGTCATAAGGTATCCATCAGGATAGGGGCATAGAAGAACTTCCAAAACATCCTGTGGAACACTGAAGGCCATCAACAAGAAGTCGGACAGCACATTAACTTCAGCAACAACAGGACCTCCGTCCAAGACTGACAAAAGGACAAGAAGTAAACTTCTCAGGGAGACCGCCAAGAGACTTACAGGAACCTACAGCAACATTAACCTTCTGGGGTCTGAGGGTATCTTCTGGTGCTCTGATGATTTGCTCTGATTTTGTCATCAATTTCAACAAATCTAAGCAGTATTTTCAAAGTCATATGACTTTTTTTATATTCAGCACAAGTTCAGCTACAATAATATCTCTGTAGTATGCAGGTCATGATTGTACTTAAAAAAAAAAAAAAAAGATAAATGAAGATGCTGTAAAAAGCAGTTTTAGAACCATGTTGGAATGTGTAGAAAAAACAAAACAAAACATGACCTTACTGATTGTGACGAACTGTTTTGATCACTTGAAATGAATCTGTTCAGTCTTCGGAATGGATCAAACACAAAAACTTAAATCTGCTCCATTGATTTGGACAATTAACTCATCTCATCTCATTATCTCTAGCCGCTTTATCCTTCTACAGGGTCGCAGGCAAGCTGGAGCCTATCCCAGCTGACTACGGGCGAAAGGCGGGGTACACCCTGGACAAGTCGCCAGGTCATCACAGGGCGACAATTAACTGGCCATCAAAAATTATGTCCTACTGTTTTGGGATAAAGGGTTGGCAGTGGGAGGGTATTCAATGAGAAGAGTAAAAATTTCCATTCCATTCAATGAGAAGAGTGAAAACGCCTCTCACTGCCAACTCTTAATCCCATCAGGTCAAGTCCCAACGGGTAAGGTCATGTTTTTCACACATTCCAACAGAGTTCTAAAACTGCTTTTTACAACAGCTTCATTTATCTGGTATTTGACTCGATTCAGTGCGTCTTGAAATTAACTCTTGTACTATTTTACTCCGTTCCGAGCCACAACCAACTCTTTTACTCTGTTACACAATTACTAATTTTGTTCCAACTCCTACTCTCTAAACTCAAAATTGAGCAAAATTAACTATTTTTGAGGAAAATACTTTTAACTCTGGAAAAATTGCTCAGTCATTTTCCCTGTGTATGCACTAGAGCAGGGCTTTTCAAAGTGTGGGGCGCGCCTCCCCTAGGGGGTGCCAGAGTTCTTTAGGGGGGGCGCAACATGAGGAAACCAGCTAGCCTTTGCCAGAGACAAAATGGATTGATTTTTAGTACCTAAAGCTATAGTGAGTGAGGAGACAGAGTCTGGGCCAAGCAAAAAAATCAGACCCTCCAGGATTTTGCGATGTTGTGATTTGCAACTTCAGTGCAAATTCAACCAATCCCCGCGAATTCAGGGCGGTGTTGCAATTATATCCAATCACCGCAACTTTCCCGCAAATTTGACCAATCGTTGGCGTCATCTTGAGGTGACGTCGGCAAACTACCTTCCGCCTTACTTCGTGTATACGTTCAAGAGAAGCAGCATGTGCACAGTGTTGCCAGATTGGGCGGTTTTAAGTGCATTTTGGCAGGTTTTGAACATATTTTGGGCTAGAAAACGTCAGCAGTATCTGGCAACACTGCATGTGCGAGTCAGTGTTTCTGTAGGCTTAAATTCTGTTACTGAAAATGTGTTATGTTTACAGTGAAGCACTGTGTGCACTTTACATTATTTTTTACTTAATACAAGAAATTAATGGATGCCAACATTTTTGCCAAAATGGTATTTTATTTTCCATTGTTTATGCAGCTTCAGCATCATACTGTGAGATTCTGTTCAAATTGTTTTTTTTCTTCTATGAAGCCTGAGCCATTTATGTTATTAGTTTATAATTATTGTTTAATTTAGTCTTCAGGAGAGACTGCCTGCACACAGTACTAGTATTAATAGTTTTTTTTTTTTCTTACATGAAAGCTGAGGCATTTATATTATATTTTAAGGTAACTTCATGTTGTGCTGTGAGGTTCTCTGCACTTTAACTTTTGAACTAACAGGTGCATTTGGATAAGTAAAGCCTATTTTTCTGCATTTTTGTAGTCCTGGTAATCTTTTATATTGGTAAAGTTGTTTATAGGACCATTTCTCAGTGTCTTTGTTTTTTAATCAATAGTTTTTCAGTAATAGCTTAATATTTAACGTCACTCAATTTTAATCACAAAAAGAGAAAATCGCAATAATTTCTCGCAACTTTCACTTCCTCCCGCAATGTAATCGGAACAAAAACCTAAAACACACCGCAACTTTCATCGCAATTTTTTTGAAAACCCCCGCAACATCAGACATTTTAGCCCACAACAATCACAAAAAAGGCCCGCGGAATCCTGGGGGGACTGATTTACTCGAGTTGCTTTTCAGCTGGACCGAGTCAAAGCTAAAAAAAAGAAAAGAAAAAAAAAAAGGCACCGCTCATCATCAGTTCTCAAAATTGAACTGAATCGCTGTCCTGAATCAGCCAAAGCGCATAAAATCCATGTGCCATCTCGCAACAAGCTTTATCTCCAAATAGCCTGAACCATATCTGACAGATTTTATCCTGTTTACAGTGGGGGTTCCCACCATGAAAGAGAACCTAATCGAAACCGAAAGAGTCAAAGTGATTATCATGCTGTTACCATGTGAACAGTCTTTTATGAACACGCAAGCGCATGCTCAGCACTCCGACGTGACTGAGTAAGGTGGCAAGTTTTATGTTTTATCTAATTTAGGTCATTTAAAACTATAATATTATTTGGCAGTGGGCACATAGGAAAGTGTAAAGTATGAAGTTTCTGTCAATATGTTTATCATGCTTGTATGATAAAAAAAACTCAAAGATATTTATCTAAATACATGACCAACTCATTCTAAATCTGCCGAGCTTCACCGGTGAAGCTCTCGACCCCAGAGGGTTAAAGGAGCTGCAAGAACATCTGGCAAGTACTTTTCATTCCATCAAAGTGACAACACTCTTCTATTCTTCATATGCCTGGGCTATGGGATAGGGCGGCTCGATGGAAGTTCTCTCTCACAGGAAAAAAAAAAAATTACTTCAAATCACCACAAACCACGTGGCAAAACGTGCTACGTTATGGTCTCATAAGGCCAAGCTGGAACTTTTTGGATGCAATTCAAAAACGCACAAAAACAAAACAGCTTATTACCCAGAGAACCCCATACCCAGGGTGAAGCATGGTGGTGGCAGCATTGTAGTGTGGGGCAGCTTCTCTGCAAACTGGGGCTCTATCGAGGAAATCATAATTTGTCACACGTGACACAAGCACAGTGAACTTCCTCCTCCGCATTTAACCCATCTGAAGCAGTGAACAAACACACACAACTACACACTGCTCTGGGTAGCTATGCTATAGCACCCGGGGAGCAGTTGGGGGTTCAGCGCCTTGCTCAAGCACACTTCAGCCACAGTTCAGAGGGAGGGGAAAGTGCTGTTCGTTTATTCATTCACCTCCCATCACATTTTTCTTGCCAGTCCCAGGAATCAAACCGACGACACTTTGGTCCCTAGGCTGCTTCTCTAACTTTCATGCCATGGCTGCCCCTGTGACCCAAAGCACAAACCCACATTAATAAAGGAACTGCTTCAAAAGAACATCATTAACGTTTGGCAGTGACCAGTGTTGGGCACGTTACTTTCAAAAAGTAATTATAGTTACTAGTTACTTTTCCCAAAAAGTAACTGAGTTAGTAACGGAGTTACTCTGTCATTAAAGTAACTAATTACCAGGGAAAGTAATTATTCCGTTACATTTTGTTACCCCACCCAAAAAATAAATCAAATTCAATTAGTGTAATCATAATAAAAGTGAATGTTAAATGTGTTTAATGACTGAAATGGACACTTAACAGAACCAATCAGTAACATTATCTACACTATATTAATATTTTTGTGGGACAATGTGAGAAGACATCTATCAAATGTAATATATTTTTGTAGTTATTAAAATTGTTACTAATTACTGGCCACTGACGAGGACAAACGCTTTGTTCCTCGACATGATGCGCATTGCACGTACACATTTTTGCCTTTTATTTCAAGTAATGAAAAGTAATGGCTGTATTTCCAATGTGAAAGCGCAGTGTTGGGCTGACCGCTCGCCATCGCTGTGTCTTCTGATTGAAAGAGTGCGCAGTAGTGCAGTAGGCGTGGCCTACCTACGTATGTTGTCCAAATCTACTCTGATTGGCTTACTGTGCCGTTGTCTCGCGTCTCCCCGCCCCACACTAAAGCAGAGTAAAGAAAGGCTGAGCGAGCAGCGTGCCAGATGAGAACAGCTTTAATAAAGTAACGCATAGTATTTTATTGTAAGTAACGGGAACGGCGTTATAACGATGTAAAAAGTAATTAGTTAGATTACTCGTTACTAAAAAAAAGTAACGCCGTTAGTAACGCCGTTTATTTCTAACGCCGTTATTCCCATCGCTGGCAGTGACCCAGTCAGAGCCCAGATATAAATCCTGTTGAAATCCTGTGGAATGACAGGAACAGGGTTGTGCGCAGATCATCGCCTCCCAATTCTATAGATCTGAAGCTTTTTCTTTTTTCCAGGAAGAGTGGAATAGATGTCAAATCAAGATGTTCAAGAAGGTCAGTCTCCTCTTACCCATAAAGACTGAGGGCTGCATTACAAGCAAAAAGTGCTTTGGGTGTGCACACTTACAGTGCTGAGCGTAAATGAGTACACCCCCTTTGAAAAGTAACATTTTAAACAATATCTCAATGAACACAATTTCCAAAATGTTGACAAGTTTAATAGAACATCTGTTTAACTTATAACGGGAAAGTAAGGTTAATAATATAACTTAGATTACACATTTTTCAGTTTTACTCAAATTAGGGTGGTGCAAAAATGAGTACACCCCACAACAAAAACTACTACATCTAGTACTTTGTATGGCCTCCATGATTTTTAATGGCAGCACCAAGTCTTCTAGGCATGGAATGAACAAGTTGGCGACATTTTTGCAACATCGATCTTTTTCCGTTCTTCAACAATGACCTCTTTTAGTGACTGGATGCTGGATGGAGAGCGATGCTCAACTTGTCTCTTCAGAATTCCCCAAAGAAAATAATTTCTTTCCACCACAAAGGTGAAGGCTACAAGAAGATCAGCAAAGCTTTACTTATCAGTCAGAATACTGTAGCAAAAGTGGTACAAAAATTTAAGAAAGATGGAACTGCAACCATCTCACAGAGACGTCCAGGTCGTCCACGGAAGTTAACACCTCGACAGGAGCGTCTTCTGATGAGAAGGGTTGAAGAAAATCGGCATGCGAGTTCACTGCAGTTATCTAAAGAAGCAGAAAGCCAAACTGGGGTGACTATTTCCTGTGACACAATACGGTGTACACTGCAGAGGAATGGCATGCATGGATGCCGTCCATGAAAGAAGCCTCTCCTAAAGCCCAGGCACAAAAAAAGCCCGCCTAGAGTTTTCCAGGGCCCATGCTGACAAAGATGAAGACTACTGGGACTCTATACTCTGGAGTGATGAGACCAAGATAAATGTTTTTGGAACTGATGGCTTCAAAACTGTATGGCGTCGCAAAGGTGAGGAATACAAAGAAAAATGCCTGGTGCCTACAGTGAAACATGGTGGTGGCAGTGTCCTTATGTGGGGCTGCATGAGTGCTGCTGGTGTCGGGGAGCTGCATTTCATTGATGGCATTATGAATTCACAGATGTATTGCTCTATACTGAAAGAGAAGATGCTACCATCACTCCGTGCCCTTGGTTGTCGTGCACTTTTCCAACATGACTAAACACACATCTAAGGCCACTGTTGGATTTCTGAAGAAGAACAGGGTGAAAGTGATTCAGTGGCCAAGTATGTCTCCTGATCTGAACCCAATCGAACACCTATGGGGAATTCTGAAGAGACAAGTTGAGCATCACTCTCCATCCAGCATCCAGTCACTAAAAGAGGTCATTGCTGAAGAATGGAAAAAGATTGATGTTGCAAAAATGTCGCCAACTTGTTCATTCCATGCCTAGAAGACTTGGTGCCGTCATTAAAAATCATGGAGGCCAGACAAAGTACTAGATGCAGTAGTTTTTGTTGTGGGGTGTACTCATTTTTGCACCACCCTAATTTGAGTAAAACTGAAAAATGTGTAATCTAAGTTTATATTATTAACCTTACTTTTTCCCGTTATAAGTTAAACAGATGTTCTATTAAACTTGTGAACATTTTGGAAATTGTTTGTGTTCATTGAGAGATTGTTTAAAATGTTACTTTTCAAAGGGGGTGCACTCATTTACGCTCAGCACTGTATACAACTGTGTTATTGCTTTTTTCCCCTAAAATGTTTTTCACTTGAATTTTATTGGTTACACTAAAGGCAAGGGCAGCACGGTGGTGTAGTGGTTAGTGCTGTCGCCTCACAGCAAGAAGGTCCGGGTTCGAGCCCCGTGGCCGGCGAGGGCCTTTCTGTGTGGAGTTTGCATGTTCTCCCCGTGTCCGCGTGGGTTTCCTCCGGGTGCTCCGGTTTCCCCCACAGTCCAAAGACATGCAGGTTAGGTTAACTGGTGACTCTAAATTGACCGTAGGTGTGAATGTGAGTGTGAATGGTTGTCTGTGTCTATGTGTCAGCCCTGTGATGACCTGGCGACTTGTCCAGGGTGTACCCCGCCTTTCGCCCGTAGTCAGCTGGGATAGGCTCCAGCTTGCCTGCGACCCTGTAGAACAGGATAAAGCAGCTAGAGATAATGAGATGAGACACTAAAGGCAGGGGGAAAAAAACTGACCCGTTTAACCTTGGTTCCTTTTTCAACCTTAGAATCAAGAACAAAGTTCCTATTAAAGTGGCCAGTGAGTACCGGCCACTTGTTCTTGATTCTAAGATTCCTGTTCTTGGCTGCAGGAGTGGAGCCCAATGTGGTCTTCTGCTGTATGCGGAGATGCTTTTCTGCTCACCGTGGTTGTAAAGAGTGATTATATGAGTTACTATATCCTTCCTGGCAGCTCGAACCAACCTGTCCATTCCCCCCGACCTCTCTTAAACAGAACTGTCGCTTACTCGATGTTTTTCGCACCATTCTGCGTCGAGTTTCGAGACTGTTGTGTGCGAAAACTAGGGCTGTGCTCGTTTGCCATCAGCTGCTCACGATATCGTACCATATATATCGAGTTAAAGTGCCATTCCACCATTGGATGTATTCTTTGGCATAAAATACAATATATTTTGACAACATATATAAATTGTATCACTAGATAGAGAAATCTTTTAGCTTCAAAATGATATATCAAACATAATTTTTTGACAACGACAAGTATATTAATTTTGCGACCAAAGTCACCTACCCTTTTAATTCCCGCGCGTGATGTCATCGGCAGGTTCCCCTTCTTGTGTACCACGTGACGTGTGACGTGGCACATATTATCAGCAATGGCGGATAGAACGCGATAAAAATAATACCAATAAATCTAGCTAATACCAATAAATCTAGCTAACTGAAAGATTAACTCAAAATTTTTCGCAATTTTTTTGGCCCCCCATATACGAGGAGAAATGACTCTCTCACTTTGGGGGTTTCCTGGTCTAAAAATAGACCGACACGTGGTACACAAGAAGGGGAACCTAAAAGCTAAAAGATTTCTCTGTCTAGTCATGTTGTCATAAAATATATTGTATTTTATGCCAAAGAATACATCCAATGGTGGAATGGCACTTTAAATAATGTCTTTAATGTATTGTAAGCAGAGGGCGCGAATACGTTTGGCGCCAAAATTATTCAATCAATGAGTCTCGAGACGAGGCCATGGAGACATGGGGGACGTAATTAGTGGCTTGCAGCGTCTGTAGCAGAGCACATTGAAGCAGAACGCCTAATTTCTAATGCGCATGCCCTGAGTAACTGGAAGCGCCATTTGTAAATAAAAACGTTTTTGGTTGGAACAGGTTGCAAGCATGAATTTCCGTCGATTTCTGGCATGAAACATGCTTTAAATCAAGCGAAAATTGATGACAACCTGCTACAGAACCGGGAGATATGCATGAAATGTGTCATATATGGGATTTTTGATTTTCAAGTGAGTAAACGATATCGTATCGTACCCCTAAAAATCGTGCATGATCGAGTATCGCGAGCTGTGAGCACAGCCCTAGCGAAAACCCCAGGAGATCAGGAGTTTCTGAAACACTCAAACCAGTCCGTCTGCCACAGTCAGTGCGTTTACATGCACATACAGAGAATCGAATTTCTGCCGTTGCTCGACTGAAATCGAAGTTCAAAATGCCATGTATACACCTTAATTCGGCTGAAATTGAACCGAACTTGATTTCTCGGAATCGAGCTACACGACCTAGTTTATGCGATTTCTGCCGAGCTACTTAGTGCATGTAAACCCTATCGAGCTACGTATTCGAGCTACTTACTTCAGCACCGCCCCTTCCGGGAGTGACGAGTGACGAGACCACAAGGGAAACACAACAGCCTCGGTCGGCATGACAACGAATCATGACAACGGCATGAATCTTTTCTTTTTGTGGCATTGTTTGCACTGTTAAAATTTAGCTCACTTACTGTATCACCAAATACATCTGTACAGCTGTTGCATAGCTGTGAATTGTGTACATAAACAAGTCACTGTATTTGTGTGTGTGTATATACACACACAAATATATGTCCAACATCTGAAGAATGTCAATAAAAACAAAACAATTGAACTTTTTGTGTGTTTATTAAGACATAAGTTAAATTGTAAGCAAAAAAAAATATTTTTTTGTAAGCAAAAAATGGACTTTAGAAAAATATTATTGTGCAAAATAAGTTGTCTTACAAAACAGTGGTCTGCGCCGGACAGTTTGTAGCCATACAGTCTGTTAGAGCAAGCCTAACAGCTTGAACACGGAACTGCCAGTGTTGCCAGATTGGGGGGTTTTAAGTGCATTTTAGCGGATTTGAACATGTTTTGGGCTGGAAGACGTCAGCAGTATCTGGCAACACTATAGCTCTTCTTCATGACGACAACCGGAAGTGTACCAACACGATGGGGCGTGTAGCGCCACGTGTGGCTCGGGTGCACAATGCACCTTGCACAATAGCCCGATTTCACTTGTGCATGTAGGATTGGATTTCTCTGGCACCCCTGCTGGGACCTTTTGCTCGATTTGGACGTGCATGTAAACGTACTGAGTGAAAGTCACACTCTGAGAGGACAATTTTCACCGTTCTGGTGTTTGAAGTGAACATTAACTGAAGCTCTTGATTTGTATCTGCAGGATCTGATGCACCGTGCTGCTGTCGAGCGATCGGCTGACTAAAGAACTACAGAACACAGCAGGTGGATGGGTGTTCTTAATAAAGTGGCCGGTGAGTGTATAGTAGACGAGAAGGATAATGCATCGTCCAGGTCAGATTATACGATAAACATCATCGAACTATACACTACATAATGCTTACTTCACCAGTCAGAGAGATCTGGGTGTGTGCAGTACATGAGCTCGCAGAAACAGGAAAAAAAAAAAAAAAAAAACAAGCTCTTGCCACAATCCCTGCCAGGACAGATCTCTGACAAGACACTGGAAATGTGCTCTGCAATTCAACTACCCAGTCTTCTTCTAACCCCGTATTTGGTCATGTTTCACCGTTGCTGGATTTCAGTCAAACACGCTGAAGGTTTAATAAAATCTGCCAGAACTTTTTTCATCTGTCAAATCGTTATTTTTGTCGGCGGTGGCAAAACTGGGCAGAAAAATCACGCGGTGTAAACTCAGCTATTCCATTACAGGCATTAAAGGAACAGTCCACCGTACTTCCATAATGAAATATGCTCTTATCTGAATTGAGACGAGCTGCTCCGTACCTCTCCGAGCTTTGCGCGACCTCCCAGTCAGTCAGACGCGCTGTCACTCCTGTTAGCAATGTAGCTAGGCTCAGCATGGCCAACGGTATTTTTGGGGGCTGTAGTTAGATGCGACCAAACTCTTCCACGTTTTTCCTGTTTACATAGGTTTATATGACCAGTGATATGAAACAAGTTCAGTTACACAAATTGAAACGTAGCGATTTTCTATGCTATGGAAAGTCCGCACTATAATGACAGGCGTACTAACACCTTCTGCGCGCTTCGGCAGCGCATTGATACGGAGCTCAGATATCAATGCGCTGCCGAAGCGCGCAGAAGGTGTTAGTACGCCTGTCATTATAGTGCGGACTTTCCATAGCATAGAAAATCGCTACGTTTCAATTTGTGTAACTGAACTTGTTTCATATCACTGGTCATATAAACCTATGTAAACAGGAAAAACGTGGAAGAGTTTGGTCGCATCTAACTACAGCCCCAAAAAATACCATTGGCCATACTGAGCCTAGCTACATTGCTAACAGGAGTGACAGCGCGTCTGACTGCGTCTGACTGACTGGGAGGTCGCGCAAAGCTCGGAGAGGTACGGAGCAGCTCGTCTCAATTCAGATAAGAGCATATTTCATTATGGAAGTACGGTGGACTGTTCCTTTAAAGCAGATACGCAGACCCTTTTTTTTTTTTAAAATTCTGAGTGGATAGTATCTCCATCCTTGATTCTTATATGCTGCATAAATGTGAAGGGGAAAAAAATAGAGAGAGAGAGTTAAAATCAACCGCAAAGTTAGCATTCGAGCTGCCCTGCTGAGCCAGCCAGCCCGGAGTGGATGATGTCACTGCAGTAATGTTGCAGTTTGAACATTCTTAGGCCATGAATGCAACGTAAATTCACTTTGTCGTGTTGCTGCACATCTACGTGGCATGGCGATAAATTAGCTCAAAATGGAGGATCGGAGTTGCAGTCAGCTCTGTGTTTTAGTATAGCGGAAACGGCGATGAGACCGATAGACTTCCTGCTGTGATGTTACGGATGTCAAGGTCATTCACTCAGACCGCTACCTATATAAATCACTTTAATCGTAAAAATTACCATATTAGATTCATTGTTAACGCTTAAAACTATTCCTGTGACATTGTTGAGGTCTCAAGGCATTTATAAATGAAAGTGAAGCCATGGCTCTGTGTATATGCTTTAAGCAGATGCTCTTAGGGTGGCACGGTGGTGTAGGGGTTCGCACGGTCGCCTCACAGCAAGAAGGTTCCGGGTTTGAACACAGCGGCCGGAGAGGGCCTTTCCGCGTGGAGTTTGCATGTCCTCGCCATGTCCGCGTGGGTTTCCCCCACAGTCGAAAGACATGCAGGTTAGGTTAATATGGGGCGGCCTTGGGCTGAGGTGCCCTTGAGCGAGGTACCGAACCCCTGACTGCTCCCCGGGCGCTCTGGTGTGGCTGCTCACTGCTCTGAGTGTGCACACGTGCGTGTTCACTGCTTCAGATGGGTTAAATGCAGAGGATGAATTTCACTGTATTTGAAGTGTGCATGTGACAAATCAAGGTTTCTTCTTCTTATCCAGAACGACATATGACAGGACTCTAGCCGGGGAGGAGTTGGAGGTTAGTTGCCTTGCTCAAGGGCACTTCAGCCATTCCTGCTGGTCCAGGGAATCAAACCGGTGACCTTTTGGTCCTCTAAACTTTAGCTATGCACTGTCATCCAAGTTGCTGCTAGAACAGTGTCTGTGTGATTTTGTGTAATACCTTACCCTAGGGCCTCAACCAGCTGAAGTATGGAGAACTGTCCAGTCTTGACACCTTGAAAAAGAATATGAAGTTTAGGTTAATAAACAGAATCCTAAATTGCTTCCATGTGAACAGGATATTGGGGTCACTTTTGTGAACTAGGTTCCCTTAGAACAGGGGTCATCAAACTACGGCCCGCGGGCCGACTCCGGCCCGCCACCCCCCTTTGACCGGCCCCCAGCCCCTCACCACTTGAACCAGCCCTATGAGGCAATCCCCAAAAGTGATCACATGGCCTATTTTTTAAAATTGCTTTTTGGCAAATAATAACATGTCTGCATCTTGTATTTTGTTGATTTTATCAATTAAAATTGATATTTAGTTATAAAATGAACTATTCATATTTTCCGAATTTTCGTCATATGCTCGCGATCAAGCAGTGACAGGCAGCGCAAGCGCAGAGAACTGTCAGTGTTCAGGACCGCAAAATGGCGAGCGGTAAGCGAAAAGCTGACAGAGAGTGCAGAGTTTTTAAAGAACAGTGGACCACCGATTATTTTTTCCTTCAGTGTAAGGACCGTGCAGTTTGCCTTGTATGTAAAGAAAGTGTGTCAGTTTTCAAAGAATATAATCTGCGTCGTCACTACGAAACCCGCTACAAAGAGTATGCTAGTTTGCGAGGGGAAACAAGAGAAGACAGGATTCGGAGGATGAAATGCGGACTGGCTGCACAACAGAATGTATTCCTTCGCCAAACCCAGATCAACCAGGCTGCTGTCCGAGCTAGCTATAAGGTAGCTCACCTACTCGCTACCCATGGAAAGCCATTTACTGATGGGGACTTTGTTAAAGTATGCATGCTTGCTGTGGTTGAGGAGGTGTGTCCCGACAAGAAGGATGCGCTCAACGCGGTGAGTCTCTCCGCACCTACTATGACCAGGCGAACCAAAGATTTGGGGGACAACGTGTATGACCAGCTGAATGAGAAAGCATCAGAATTCAAGTTTTTTGCTTTGGCCATGGATGAGAGCAATGACGTGCAGGACACAGCACAACTGCTGTGATTTATTGCTCATATTATTATAATTTCACTGTTTTTTTAAATGTATTTGTTTTATAGGCCTATTTATTTGACCTTTATTAAGTGCTGCACACAATTATTATTAATATTATTAATAATATCAACAGGCCTACCTACAATTTATAATTTTCCACTCACCTTTTCCAGTGTCAATCACCTCAACTAGGCCGATGTTTCTTACCCTGACAGCTTTGATGTTATTTTTATTAGAAAATAAATCAATGGAATATCTGTGGTATTTCAAATTAAAACAAAGTGTGAAGACTCGATTACTACTTTTGCAAAACACTAGTAAAGATAAACAAATATGTGCCAGGAATCAAGTGTTGATATAGTAGTGTGGGGATATAGTAGCGGGGGGATATAGTAGTCAGGGTTTTTTTCTAGAAAAATTTAGTATGAGGGCGCTCACCATGGCGAGGGAGCGATGCGGGGGGGGGGGGGTGATGGTGCCGGTTATCCCCCCCCGCCGTGCAAAGCCTTTGAAAAATGCTCCAATGGGACATTCTGAGGCTATCTGAGAGGGAAATTGTAACAAATTGTCTGTCAACATTGAAAAAGAAAAAAGTAATCTTCTTCTGCCCTGGACAGTCTTTGGCTTTCTTCCGTTTCGTGCCGCGGGATGACATCTTTAAATGCCCAAGTGTCAACAAAAACAACTCGCGAACTACTTCTGTCAAACGCTCCCGCGCCAGTGGGTGAAAGGTCATTCAATCTCGAGAAATCTCGCTCTACAAGTCAGCTGACCTTGTATGTAACCCATGTCAAATCTCGCGAGAGCAGTCGCGACAAGTAAACAACTAAACAACATGGCGCCTCAGTCTGGAAAACGCCAATTCGGATTGTTTTTGCACCATCTGGCGGTGTATCTACTATGATTGGAATATTTCTGGAGCAATTATAACGCATTTGATGATCAGACACATTGTCACGTAGTGTTGCTGGGATGTTTTCACGGAGTCGGTAAGGGGGCGCACGCCGAGAGTAAGAGGGCGCAGCGCCCCTGTTCCCCCGTTTAGACGAAAGCCTGGTAGTGGGGGATATAGTAGCAGGGGATATAGTAGCGGGGGATATAGTAGCGGGGGATATAGTAGTGTGGGGATATAGTAGTGTGGGGATATAGTAGTGTGGGGATATAGTAGTGTGGGGATATAGTAGCGGGGGATATAGTAGCGGGGGATATAGTAGCGGGGGATATAGTAGCGGGGGATATAGTAGCGGGGGATATAGTAGTGTGGGGATATAGTAGCGGGGGATATAGTAGTGTGGGGATATAGTAGCGGGGGATATAGTAGTGTGGGGATATAGTAGTGTGGGGATATAGTAGTGTGGGGATATAGTAGCGGGGGATATAGTAGTGTGGGGATATAGTAGCGGGGGATATAGTAGCGGGGGATATAGTAGCGGGGGGATATAGTAGCGGGGGGATATAGTAGCGGGGGGATATAGTAGCGGGGGGATATAGTAGCGGGGGGATATAGTAGTGGGGGGATATAGTAGCGGGGGGATATAGTAGCGGGGGGGGATACAGTAGCGGGGGGGGATACAGTAGCGGGGGGATACAGTAGCGGGGGGGGATACAGTAGCGGGGGGGGATACAGTAGCGGGGGGATACAGTAGCGGGGGGGGATACAGTAGCGGGGGGGGATACAGTAGCGGGGATGGCTGTGCCAGGCTAGTAATCTCTACTACACAATGAGGCCTGCTGGTGGTCATATTTGTCTGGGTCATACAATTCTATGTGATATAGCTGGCCCGACCCCGGCCCTCCATCACAGTCAGGAACGACAATGTGGCCCCCAGAGAAAAAAGTTTGGTGACCCCTGCCTTAAAACATTATATTACATTCATGGCATTGAGAAGATGCTCTTATCCAACCCAGGGAGCAGTTGAGGGTTAGGTGCTTTGCTCAAAGGGACTTCAGTCATTCCTGCTGGTTCAGGGAATCGAACCGGCAACCTTCTGGTCCCGGGAATCGAACCGGCAACCTTCTGGTCCCAAAGCTGCTTTACGCTATGGCTTCCTATGTGTAAAGAGTCTTCAAAAATCATTGCTACCTCCACCTTGCAGCATTTCTGCTCTAGAAATCAGTAAAGATGATGTTTACTCATTTACAAGTCACTTAGGATTCTTCCCAATGTCTCAGTGCATGTGCATTGATAAAAGCCTGCTAATCAGCTCCCACACACCAACAAACTGCTGCTTTAGGACAGATCTCGCCGTGCAGAGCTAAATCATCATGCGCTTTGCTCAGACACGGCAGTAGCAGTTCTTACTCTTGCTGCACACAGGATGTGGTGAGACAGCTAGCAGCATTCAACTCACGCTACTTTTTCTTTCATACCCGTATTCATACGATTCTGCCTTCTCTACTGCGATTGGCCCGTTGTTCACACAAAGACGCAGCTGACCGGTTAATTCTTGACATATGAATGATTAGCCAATCACGGACCAGGAGGGCGGGCTGAGTCGGAATACGGGCGGAATAAACAGTGCAGGTTAAATCGCAAGTAACGCACTGCGCGCGGAATTACTATTCGTTCATAACAACATTCACGGCTCAGAGACGGATTACATACCTGCCACGACATCTGCAACCGAACTATCAGCGCGTCCCGATACAAATTCCTCCACCAGATGGACCAGCTCAGTCCTGTCGGCAGCCATCGCCAAGAGCGCCTAACATATCCTGGCGCATGCGCAGACAGTGTTTTCTCTCGGGCATGTAAATTTACGATTATAATTTTTAAAAAATATATATATATATATTTTATACGCTAATTTCTTAGTCATGTTTTAGCGTAACTTATTTTAATATAAAATATACCAAGATACGAAACGTATCCAATCGCTGAAGGTTTCCGTATGACGTAGAGACTCGACCAGTGGAAAGCGCGCATGCGCACAAGGCTCGTAAAAAAAAAAAAAAAAGCAAGCAGCTGAAGCTAGGCGAAAGTGCCTGAGTACAGGGGAGCAGAAGGAGAAGAAGAAGAGCTAAAGACAGAGACTTTGTAAATATATTTCCTGGTCCTTTTTTGGTCTGTTTTAAGAAGTTTATTCAGAGTCTGATATGGTTGTTAAGTATAGTTCGTCCTGGAGACTGCGGCTAAGTGTTTAAAGACGGACAGGTTCAGCTAAAGTGAGCTTGTTTTCCAGACAGAAATAACTCAACACCAGTGGGCTCCGTGCTGTCTTTATCTAAAAAAATAATAATAATAAAAAATAAAAAAATTGTAGTCTGGTTTGTTCAGGAAGCGGTGTGAAGTTCCAGAAGGTGTAATTTCCCCTCAGTGTTGCTAACTAGCTAGCTAAAAACAAGCAGCGTCGCGCGCGAGACAAGTTGAGAAACTGAAAACCAACTTCGACGAAAATAGCCTCCGTCCAAGGTAGGTCCATTTTACACCGAAATATTATTCAGTCATGTTATTTATTAGTCATGTTATCGACCCCCCCCCCACACACACACAGACAGAGGTATTGATGCTAGTCTTGCTGTGACGGAAACCGTGTGCGAGCCTGGAGTGCAGGACAGAGTTCAGGGTTCTCCGGTTAAAGCAGTATTCTTCCTTTTTCTTCTTCCTCTTCTTCTTAGCTGCCTACTGATCAAATTCTACTTAATGCACGGCTGATTTGTACAAGCCTGTCCATTACAGATAAAATGTGAGCTCCACTCCAGCCCCTATTCAGTGAGAACTGTGTTTGAGCTGACTGAAGGTTATTTTAGCAGCGAATAATTATTCAAAAGGGGTCCGTTTATTTAAGGCTTTAGTTGAAGTGAAGGAATCCGAATTTCCTGTCGATTTAGAACCCGAACACAGAATGACACCCGCTGAGCTGGACGGAAAACATCCGGAGAGTTCTTTAGCCAATCAGAGTGAAGCGATCTGGCCGCCATGTTGCCACGCACATCGGATCTGCAGCTAAGTGGGTGTAGTGGTTAGCGCTGTCGCCTCACAGCGAGAAGGTCCGGGTTCGAGCCCCGGGGCCGGCGAGGGCCTTTCTGTGCGGAGTTTGCCTGTTCTCCCCGTGTCCGCGTGGGTTTCCTCCGGGTGCTCCGGTTTCCCCCACAGTCCAAAGACATGCAGGTTAGGTTAACTGGTGACTCTAAATTGACCGTGGGTGCGAATGGTTGTCTGTGTCTATCGCTACGTTCACACTGCAAGGCTTAATGCTCAATTCCGATTTTTTTGTGAGGTCGTTCACATTAACAAATATATGCGACTTGTATGTGATCCTCAGTATGAACGAAAAGCGACGTAAAAGTGTTCCGCATGCACACTGCAGGATACGACGACGTCACACGCAGTGAGCATGGCCAGTGTTTACGGAAGTAAAACCGCCCGGTTGCGGTATGACCCATCCAATCTAGCTTGAATAGCTGCATCCCCCCAAATGGAAATCAGCTCCCTAACCTCTGCGTCCTTCCATTGAGAAGATTCAGAACCTTCACAGCCCGAAGCGTCCCTCGCATTGATGTCATGCGCAGGGGCGCAGATACGTTTTTTGAACTGGGGGGGACAAAGCTGCCAGCAAACCAAACCCAACCCCGATATGCCTGTCAAACTTGTTGTGGGTTACCATAGCAACCAAGCTCGAGCTCGCAACCTGTGCAGTCTGCGCAGCTCAACCAACCGAATATCAGTCTTTGTTTTATGTGAGTTGTTGCAACTATGTATACACTGCTGTGCACCTCAATAAACCGAATGGTAATTAGTCTTTTGATTTTTCCGTGAGGTTTGCCTTATGCAAAGAAAGACAGCATAGACGTTTTTTCCTCCCTATAAGTGGGGGGGACCGAGCGAGGTGAATTTAAATCTGGGTGGGACGAATCCCACCCGTCCCACCCTCTGTCTGCGCCCGTGATTATGCGCCATGTTGTTGTAACTTTTTTTGAGAGACCCGCCGCCTACTTCAGCGCAGAATAGTGACGTTTGTGGCTTGTTGATGACGTGTAAGTCGGATGAATGCGACCTGGCGGTTCAGACTGAAGTCGCATATGAAAAGAGCGGATAGGAATCGGAATTAGGACCACATATCCAAACGGCCTGGGTCGGATTTGAAAAAATCGGATCTGTGTCGTTCATATTGTCAATAAAAGATCGGATACAGGTCACATATGGGCGAAAAGATCGGATTTGAGTCACTTCAGCCTGCAGTGTGAACGTAGCCTATGTTACCCCTTTTCCACCAAATCAGTTCCAGGGCTGGTTCGGGGCTGGTGCTGGTTCACAACTTGTTCAACTTGCGAGCCAGCTGAGAACCAGTTTGCTTTTCCATAGCTCGCGGTGCTAAGGGAAGCCATGTCAGTTACGTCGCTGTATACGTTAGTTACGTCGCTACGTTGGCATAAACCTTGGCGCGAACATCGAAGCAAAAACAACAATAATAATAATAATGGATGACTTCGTGTTTGTACAGCTGCTGCTTCTCGTCGCTTAAAAATGGCGATCTTTCGCGGTCTTGTTATTGTTGTTGGTCTTCACAACTCGGCCCCCCCGCTGACGTAAGCGGTTCTTTCCTCTGGCCCAGCAGAGAGTTGGTGCTAGCCTGGAACCGGTTTTTCTGGCCCCAGAGCCAGTTCTTTGTCAGTGGAAACAGAAAACCCGGTTCCAAACTAAGCACTGGCCCCGAACCAGCCCTGGAACTGCTTTGGTGGAAAAGGGGCATGTGTCAGCCCTGTGATGACCTGGCGACTTGTCCAGGGTGTACCCCGCCTTTCGCCCGTAGTCAGCTGGGATAGGCTCCAGCTTGCCTGCGACCCTGTAGAACAGGATAAAGCGGCTAGAGATAATGAGATGAGATGAGAACTTTATTGATCCTTTTGGAAGGGTTCCCTCAGGGAAATTAAAATTCCCGCAGCATCGTTACAGGATAAACGGAGAATAGAAAAAAAGAGAGAACTTGTAGATCAAGTATTTACATATAAGAAGGTGGTTTCTTCTTCTTATAATGTAAACACACACCCAGAGTAGTGGGCAGCCACACTAGAGCGCCAGGTACCTTGCTCAAAGGCACCTCAGCCCAAGTCAACCTAACTGCATGTCTTTGGACTGTGGCGGAAACCGGAGCACCCGGAGGAAACCCACGCAGACACGGGGAGAACATGCAAAGTCCACACAGAAAGGCCCTCGCCGGCCGCTGTGTTCGAACCCGGAATCTTCTTGCTGTGAGGCAACCGTGCTAACCACTACACCACTGTGCCACCCAAATAATAAGAGATGAAAAAAAAAGTCCAGCAGGAGAAGTATTGCACAGCACATTGTCCAGTATTGCTTTTTGTCAGGCTAGACTAGGCTACTGCTCCTTCCCGTCCTCTGTCCTCCTGTTGCCTCCCCCGAGAGGAGTTGTACAGTTTGATGGAAGGAGTTTTTAAAGGGCATATTCTGGACCAATTTTGTTTTTTTTAAATATGAAAGTATGTCTCTTTACACGCTCAAGAAGGATAATTTTGCACAAGGCCATCTGTCTACAGCAGAAAAAAGTAAAATGACAAAATGCGTCTGGAGCCAGATTTGTGACGTTACCTGCGGAAGCGCCAGCAGGCTACACGAGCTTTGTGCAGTTTCAGTGCACAGCCTGTGTAGACCAAGCGCTCCCATTTCTCTCTCGTTGTCCGGTCTTTTGGAAAACGATGAGGACTAATCCCATCAAGATTGGTGTTGCTACACCCTCCTACGATACATCTGTTAACCATTTTAATAATTACGCGATAACGTTGAAGAAATTTGCAGAAAACCACCAGGTCGTTTTCTCATAAACAAACCAGCGCTGATGTAGGATTCAGATGGAGGGGTCCCGCACGCGACGTCACAAAAATCAGTGTTTGCTGGGAAATCCAAATGCCAAGTTTTTTCAGAGGCGGACCAGTTCGCCTCAAACGGCTTGATTTCAACTGAATTTTTCTGGTATTGCGCAAGGTAAAAAAATTGCAGAGAATGCAGAATGTTACAGATATTTGACCAAAGTTTAATATAAAATAGGAGAATTACATTGATCTTGCTCCTGAATTTATCCATGATATGCACTTTAAATAGGCAAACACAGTTCCCTTAATTGAGCTCAGGTGCGCCTTGTTCACTGCGCGCGTGCCGAAGTCCACTCGGCGCGCCTTCAGGTGGACGTGCCACAGTGCACAGGACTGACGCTCTATCACTGATGAAGCTGGCAAATCTGGAAATTAATCTAAATTGGAATGATATGGCGTTCTGGCTGCTGTGTAAACCGTTTTCAAAACAGCGGCTCTGACACTTCACGGTTGAAGATCGCGTGGATAAGCAACGTCTGCTGTGGACCAAACGAACTTTATTCAACATGGCTAAAAACCAAATGGGCTGATGAGTGTAATATAATATGCCAATACGAGTCACGATATAAGGTTAATAAAACCGAAAATGTAATTGAATAACACGTTAATTAAGAAATAAAGCGAGTTAATGATCTTTTGGCTGTTGCAAAAGTAAGACTTTCAATACGTAAATTGTGCATGAGCATTTACTCAAACTTCCGCTGGAAAAAAGGAATTGATTCCCGATTACTTAACGCATCAGATCACGTGACGGTGTTCCACAAGTATTAACACCTTTGTCCACAGTTATCGACACCCAAATGATTTATTTATAAAAAATAATCGGTGTGTGGTATTAAGTGAACAAAACAGTTTTTGTTTAAAATTTGTTTTACATAGATTTATATTTAGTACATCTTTTATATCGATGTCCATGCTTACATT
Source organism: Neoarius graeffei (assembly GCF_027579695.1). Lineage (NCBI taxonomy): Eukaryota > Metazoa > Chordata > Actinopteri > Siluriformes > Ariidae > Neoarius > Neoarius graeffei. The sequence continues at coordinate 30,550,815 of NC_083582.1, read as the reverse complement.
TGTAAACAAACATTAGAATGACTTCCTCATTTATGTAAGCACTGACATCGATATATTTATCAATGTGTCAGAAAATCTTTGTTCCGCTTTCTAAATATTTTTGTAGATCATGTTTTGTTAGTCATTCGCTGTTTTATATTAATTTCTAGTTTTGTTGTTTCCCAGTAAATGTCAACAGGCAATTGACATTATAACTGCATGAAAATCCAGGTCAAAGGTCGCATGTCATTCCTCGAACCAAAATATAAAATGTCTACTTATATTGTAATATGTGGTAAATATTTACAGCAAACTGCAAAAAATTAATATCCATTTTCTGAATGGAATAGAAAAATCTGAATATTTTCAACATGTAATTTTTTAGATGCTCAGAATTTAATTCTGGTCTAATTCTATTTATTGCAGTAGGATTCCAAATACTCTGTAAACATTCCATTCTGTTATGAATCAGAAAAAAAATTATCATGGCACCTTTTTTAAAAATTTTATTTATTTATTTAAAGTAGTTCATCGACTTGAGCAATGTTACACAAATATCAATCCATAACAGTTGTAAATGTCACTTAATTCCGCAGGGTGTCGATAATGGTGGACACCGGTGAAAGTGATCACTATTATCGACACCTCACGTGACTTCTCAAACGCGCGTTTAGATATAGAAATAGAGAAACAAAGTAGGTTTCGACAAGGAGATCATGAAATATCAGTGAATTTGATCAGTAAAAACATGTCCATGATCTTTCCGCCAGCCTTACCTGTGACAATAACGTCCGGGTTTTCATCAAATTGCTGATTGTGCTAAAAAAATTCCATCTCCGGTAATGAACTGTGTCATCAGGCGACAAGATCAAAGTGCGAGAGGGTCTTCCGGTTGATTACTTAACACTGTATAAGAGAAACTAAAATAATCACCATAAATGTAATTATAGTAGTAAAAGAGCTGTTAAAAATGATCAGAGACTGAACTGAAAAAGGGAAAAACAATAACCGTGAAGCAAAGCGCTGTAAAGAATGGGGGTAAAGTTGAGAATTTATGAAAGGCAGAAAAAAAGTCAGGAAATACTTTTCTTGGGGCAAATTTGATTGGATATGACGGTTTAAAACACAAACCAAGTACACGCCATGTGTGGGATAATATGGCGGCCAGATGGCTTCACTCATCCATACAGCATGGATTGGCAAATTAGCTCTCTAGATATTTTACGGAGATCAGTGATGACACCATGACGCCCGAAACACAGATCCCTTCAGTCACTTGCCGGCTGATAAGACTTTTGCTTTGGCAGGGTTTTTATTTATTTATTTTCATTTATTTTTTTACCGACCCCCTGTATTACTGCCACTGTCTGACATGCTCGGGGACAGTCGGGGCTCTGACTGTGCCTCCTCGTGGCTGTTTCGGCCCTTAAATCATCTTCAGTGCTTGCAGAAGCTCGCCCAAAAACCTTCGTCAGCTTAGACCGCGCCATTGTTCGGTTCACGCAGAGATATTTACACCACCACGCCAGGCCCATTAAGATGCACTGCGATTGGTCAAAATTTGGCGCCCATTTGGTCTTTGTGTAGTTGATTTTTATTGGTCACAAGGACATGCTCGTGGTTTACACTCTGGCTTCCCGCCGTTTCTTCACTGGAGTTGGATTTCAGCAAACGGTGGGATTTCTAGAAAAAATGACATGATGATGATGACATGCAGATTTGTCACTGTGACGACTGCGAGTAATTTTCTCTTGGTTACTAACGGATGATGTTCGTCAATGATGAGCGTGACGAGCGCCAGCGGGAACCCTGAGAATCTAGCGTGAAACAATAACGCATCCGTCGAATGCGAGCGAGAGACAAGCGGGTAACTTTACCTCTCTAGCTGCTGAAAGGTTTGTCTGAAATCGCTTTGACTGGCTGCTAGCAGGGTACAGCTTTTTAAAGTTGATCTCTGAACAGGTAAACAACAGATGAAGCCACTGACCACTCTGATGCTTTCTAATAGGTGGGAAAGGTCCTCCGTTCACACCAACACTGCTGCTTTCTGACACCGGACACTTGCAACAGAAATACAGGAAGTTCTCAGTTGTCATCAGAGAGCAATGTGGCTGCTGCTCAACTGAGCACCATGGGAGGATGTGTGGGAAGAGAGCGTCCAGAATCCCGAGGCTCATCTCGGCAAAGAAGAGGACAGAGAAAACGTGGAGGTAAGATTTCTACTCATTTAAAGGGGCGGTAGTGTTTTTTTTTTAAAAATTATTCCTTACTTGTACAAAATAACCTGTAAGATTTAGTAGAACATGATTAAAAAAACCAACAGATTAAGACATGACCTTAGAGGAAGATGTATTGAGTTTCTGTGAAAACCCATTTGGAGAATATGGTTCTGGTTCCGGACAAGATTGCTTGTTTTATGTTTAGATGCGTCTTCTCTCAGTCATGATGTAGGCCTGTGCTCGAGAGAAGACTCTGACTCACTTCTCCCAGCTTGTCCCACTTGTCTTGATCCACATGTCATATTAATTGGAGCATAGTTTTACACCGGACGCCCTTCCTGCCACAGCCCTCCCGTTTCCGGGCTTGGGGAAGCAACCATTCTCTCTCTCTCTCACGCACACACCTACGGTCAATTTAGAGTCACCAGTTAACCTAACCTGCATGTCTTTGGACTGTGGGGGAAACCGGAGCACCCGGAGGAAACCCACGCGGACACGGGGAGAACATGCAAACTCCGCACAGAAAGGCCCCTGTCAGCCACTGGGCTCAAACCCAGAACCTTCTTGCTGTGAGGCGACAGTGCTAACCACTACACCACCGTGCCATCCTGTGCTCAGGAGAAGACCAGCGAATCACCCGAATGAATGAACCGATACTGAATTGAACTAACCACTGATTTGTTCATCTGACTCTTTGTTTTACGACTGATCGTCTCCGTACCACCAAAACAAACCGCGAGTTGGCGTAGTGGTTAGCGTGTCTGCCTCTCGACTAGGAGGTCGCGAGTTCTACTCGCAGTCGGGTCATACTAAAGACCATCATAAAAATAGGTACCCTATGGGTACATGTGGCTACTGCTTAAAAATAAAATAGTTTTTTGATGCCATGTCCATACAGTAAACATAGCATGCTTTTTTTTTTTTTTTTTTTTAAACTGACACAGTAGCCACAAAAATGAAGAATTTAAAAATCACAGAAGTAAAATATACCAAGTGTCTCTGTACTTTATATTATTCGATTCTTACCTCTTACAGTTTTCGAAACTGAAATCTCTGAACCGAGGCTGACATACACACGCTGTCACCATGACCCAACAGGGCTCAACATTAACTTTTAAACCCACTTGCCCTAGGGGGCAAGGGGGGGGTTAATTTCCACTTGCCCCCCAATATTATCACTTGCCCCTATTTTGCAAGCACCACTCTTGTGTGGATGATTTTTTTTTTTTAGGAAAACCATAGAATAGTTGTGAATTGCAACATAAAATGATCACACATTGAGTTGAAGTTTGGCTATTGATTAAGTTTTTATTATTAAGTTTGGTTATTGGTTACTTGTAACGGACAATAACAATTTTATCCCAAATAGTTTTTCCTGCCCTCGTCAACTTGTTTCCATTTCACATGCATACAGCTGTTGTAAAGTTCAGTGTGTTTGTGTAGAAGTCTCTCAGACTGGAGGTTCATTACTTGATAATGTAGAAATCATAAAATAGAAATCTGTAGCTAAGTTTGTACGAAGATAATAGGGTGCCAAGACTTTTGAACAGTACTGTGTTTGAGAATATTATTTATCATCCACCTCTAGGTTTAAAAAAAACCCTGCGCTGCGTCATGACAGGATAATGTTGGAGTTTAAAACTGTTTAGTGTGTAGGTTGTGGGTGTTTTTATACAGACCTGGCAACGTGTAACTGAATCAGTGCAGCCGGTCTGTCATGGCAGACCGCTTTTTTTGTTTTTTAATAACCTAGAGGTGGAGTGTGTGTGTATGTATGTATGTTCCACGGGACTGTGTTCCTCTGATAACAGAAACAAAGCTCCAGCTCTTTCTGCTCTTAATCTGTTCTGTTCTTTCAGGATTTATCACGCATGTCCCTCCTGGTTGAGTTTTTTATGCCCGAGTTGTTTGAAAACAAGGGTTTTCTGTGTCGAATAAGGAAGCGGTTTCACCTTTTAAGAAAATCAAGCACTTTCATGAAGGCGCTGACTCGAAAGCGAGCAGAAAAAAATAAAACAATTCTTAGGCAAACTCTTCCATCCTCACTTCCGACTTTTTGTAAAATACATTTTAAATACAATCGTGAATTTCTCTGGAGTTTTCAGGCTGAGCTCCTCTCGTCGTATTCTTTAACCACTCATTTCCTCGTTGTTCTTGAAGGATTTGCTTCTATTTGTTAATGTTTTTCTTGATAGCGGAGACACGGTAATGTCTTTTATCTATTTTTCTATTTGAACAAGCAAAAAGAGTGCTAAAGTTAACCATATTGAAGACCGATTAAGCCTTGCTTGCATGAAACACGGTGTCTGTCTGACCCCAGCTGTAATTATCACGTGATGGGTGACGTCATGCATAAGGGATCAAAAACAGTATGTGTACCATACTACAACAGTGGGGGGGATATAAAATAACTTGCAAAGCAGTAAATGAAACCGAGACTAAGAAAACAGCCAAGGCAGAATGGTGGATACGGAGTAAGGGACGCTTTGAGGAACTGAAATAAAAGATCAAAAAGCCTCATTTTTGTTGATAGTTCGTAATATACCGGTATGCTCATTCCAGCTTGCCTGGTCGTGCATGTCGAGGGCATATCCTACTTGCCCGAACGCATGTTTCACGTGCCCTGGGCAGTCGGGCAGTGCTTAATGTCGAGCCTTGCTGAAACGCTTTTATTTCCCGAAAATGGCCTGGCGCTAGAGCTCCGTGGCCTCGGTACTCTTTTCAACAACTTCCTGTAATAACTCGGAAGTGCACCACATTTCCATCACACATGGGACCGCTGGGCGTTTATTTCGAATGGTGAACCGAATTGTATACGCTCACCGGCCATTTTAATAGGAGCACCTGTACGTGTGCGCGCATGCACAGTGCGCTGCTGTTATACTCTTACATTCTTACAACACGATGACACAGTGGTTCCTGTCTCTGACGCAGTAGCCACAAAAACGGCAAAAGTACCACCGTAGAAGCTGAATAATTCTGAGGAAAGAACTGCAATGTATCGTTTTTTCTGGAAATGCTAGCCTACTGAATGAATGAAAAGAGCGACTCTTGAACAAATTGAATGACGAGCTTGTTTACCGAAATGAATGAGAATTTCTTGTGCTACTGTGCCCTAAAGGCAAGTGAAGATCCTGGGGACGGAGCTTTGTGAATATGGGTGGGAATCTCATTCTTCATTATCTGTAGCTGCTTTATCCTGTTCTACAGGGTCGCAGGCAAGCTGGAGCCTATCCCAGCTGACTACGGGCGAAAGGCGGGGTACACCCTGGACAAGTCGCCAGGTCATCACAGGGCTGACACATAGACACAGACAACCATTCACACACACATTCACACCTACGGTCAATTTAGAGTCACCAGTTAACCTAACCTGCATGTCTTTGGACTGTGGGGGAAACCGGAGCACCCGGAGGAAACCCACATGGACATGGGGAGAACATGCAAACTCCGCACAGAAAGGCCCTCGCCGGCCACGGGGCTCGAACCCGGACCTTCTTGCTGTGAGGCGACAGCGCTAACCACTACACCACCGTGCAGCCCTGGGTGGGAATCATTCAAATTAAATCATTGAAACCCACCTAAATGTTCGAGACTAAGTTTACCTATTGCACCTTTAAGACAGCTGCTAAAGTACATTAACCAGCTCTGAAGGGTGGTAATATTTTTATTTAATTTTGTGTAATTGTGACTGAGCAGTTAAAGGAAAGCTCCACCTTTTAGATACACGTTAAGTACAGTCCCACTCAAAATGTATGAATGAGTAGGTGTGTCCAAACTTTTCACAGGTACTGTAAGTGTTTACAGTGGTGCTTGAAAGTTTGTGAACCCTTTAGAATGTTCTATATTTCTGCATAAATATGACCTAAAACATCATCAGATTTTCACACAAGTCCTAAAAGTAGATAAAGAGAACCCAGTTAAACAAATGAGACAAAAATATTATACTTGGTCATTTATTTATTGAGGAAAATGATCCAATATTACATATCTGTGAGTGGCAAAAGTATGTGAACCTCTAGGATTAGCAGTTAATTTGAAGGTGAAATTAGAGTCAGGTGTTTTCAATCAATGGGATGACAATCAGGTGTGAGTGGGCACCCTGTTTTATTTAAAGAACAGGGATCTATCAAAGTCTGATCCTCACAACACATGTTTGTGGAAGTGTATCATGGCACGAACAAAGGAGATTTCTGAGGACCTCAGAAAAAGCGTTGTTGATGCTCATCAGGCTGGAAAAGGTTACAAAACCATCTCTAAAGAGTTTGGACTCCACCAATCCACAGTCAGACAGATTGTGTACAAATGGAGGAAATTCAAGACCATTGTTACCCTCCCCAGGAGTGGTCGACCAACCAAGATCACTCCAAGAGCAAGGCGTGTAATAGTTGGCGAGGTCACAAAGGACCCCAGGGTAACTTCTAAGCAACTGAAGGCCTCTCTCACATTGGCTAATGTTCATGAGTCCACCATCAGGAGAACACTGAACAACAATGGTGTGCATGGCAGGGCTGCAAGGAGAAAGCCACTGCTGTCCAAAAAGAACATTGCTGCTCGTCTGCAGTTTGCTAAAGATCACGTGGACAAGCCAGAAGGCTATTGGAAAAATGTTTTGTGGATGGATGAGACCAATATAGAACTTTTTTGGTTTAAATGAGAAGTGTTATGTTTGGAGAAAGGAAAACACTGCATTCCAGCATAAGAACCTTATCCCATCTGTGAAACATGGTGGTGGTAGTATCATGGTTTGGGCCTGTTTTGCTGCATCTGGGCCAGGACGGCTTGCCCTCATTGATGGAACAATGAATTCTGAATTATACCAGGGAATTCTAAAGGAAAATGTCAGGACATCTGTCCATGAACTGAATCTCAAGAGAAGGTGGGTCATGCAGCAAGACAACGACCCTAAGCACACAAGTCGTCCTACCAAAGAATGGTTAAAGAAGAATAAAGTTGATGTTTTGGAATGGCCAAGTCAAAGTCCTGACCTTAATCCAATCAAAATGTTGTGGAAGGACCTGAAGCGAGCAGTTCATGTGAGGAAACCCACCAACATCCCAGAGTTGAAGCTGTTCTGTATGGAGGAATGGGCTAAAATTCCTCCACGCCGGTGTGCAGGACTGATCAACAGTTACCGCAAACGTTTAGTTGCAGTTATTGCTGCACAAGGGGGTCACACCAGATACTGAAAGCAAAGGTTCACATACTTTTGCCACTCACAGATATGTAATATTGGATCATTTTCCTCAATAAATAAATGACCAAGTATAATATTTTTGTCTCACTTGTTTAACTGGGTTCTCTTTATCTACTTTTCGGACTTGTGTGAAAATCTGATGTTTTAGGTCATATTTATGCAGAAATATGACGTTCAAGCACCACTGTATAGGAATTATCTGTGATCTGTGTTTAGTGATTTTGGCGCTAGTTTGTTGGTCGTTGTTTGCCGTATTTGTATTATTCCCATGAGGATTTTGCGGTTGTGTGACACTGTGATGTCACAGGGGGATGATGTTATTGCTCATACAGTTACAATGCTGTTTAACAGAAGGGGAAAAAAATCAAACACAAGTGAGAACAGTCAGCTTTTGCTGTTGGCTCCTAAAGCAGGGGTGGGAGTCTTATTTTCCAGCCACCCTCATGTTTTAATGAGGGCTGTAATGCTGAAATGGAGGAGACGGAAACGATTGGACTCAAATCCCAGAATGCAGCGTAATATATTTGATCTAATTGTGCCAAATTGGAGGAAAGGCTCCACTAAGCCTAGTTAGCGAGAAGTGTGATGGCATTATTTAGCATGAAAGTCAGACAGGCTAAAGGACTGATGCGCTGCTACATCACTGTTTTTAGGGTGACCACTTCCAAAAAGACAAAGTGGGACAAGTAGTACGTTTTGGTGGGACAGACGCAGCAACTTAAAGCTTTCATTTCTAGCCTATATCTTACCAAGATATATTTTGTATCCTGCCTTTAAACCTGTAAACACTGACCATACATTTCACAATTTAGACCATAAGGCCAATAAAACAAAACCATTTGATTTTATGCATATGTTTTCATCCTAAAAACACACCAATGTTGCGAAGTAATGTCTTTATCATTAGTCAACTCAACTGTCAAAAGTGTTGACAAAAGGAGTAACTACTCAAGGCACGTAACCTATACGCTCTTCCAGATTACTCTACGCTGACACAATTCAACTAAAGGTACAATGAAAAATCTGGAATTAAAAATAATCTTATGTTAAATAAAACTTCAGTGCAAACATATTACGAATGTGCATGTTGCACTGAATGGTAGACGCTGGTAACTTCAGCTGCGGTGACTATCTGACTCGCTGTCATACGTCGGACTTAAGAGAAACTACTGCATAGATTGAGTCGTTTCTTGCCGTTGAAACCTTTTCCGGTGAGACTCGCATCCGCCGTGTCTCTCGACATCGTGCTCACCAACTACTTTTGCACAAATAACAAAAAGCGCTGTCGGGTTCATCCGTCGGTCTTACCCAGGAATATGGTGTCGTCCGTTCTGTACTGAAAGAGCACTTTCTTTTTTCGGGCGGCACACTGGCCATAGTTTCGCATTCAGGCAACGACTGTCCCTCTCGGTGTCTGTTCGATTTCATGTGGTGGGGCGTTTACGTTCCCGATGGTTTGGTTTGATTGACGTAGCCTACGACCCAGCCTATCGGACAGACGTCCTCATTCTCTCCTGCAACCATTGGACAAAATGAAAGGCAAGAATGCTGTCCAGAGTCATAGATGGATCTACCGCTCTGGTGCCGTCTCTCCGTTGGAGTAATGCACCAGGCAAATGGACTAGATCGCACCTGTTTTTTTTCATGTTGTCAATGAATCCTAATATTCTAATATGCGGGACAAATGCTCAAATGGCTGTACAGAATAACCTAAAGCGGGACGGGTGGCCAACCTACTCGTTTTGGGTCGAGGTGAAGCGAGAGTTAAATCACACTGAACCACTGAGCAAGAGAGGGGGAATAAATGCGACTTGGTACCAACGGGAAACCTGAGCCTGGGATGATGCACACACCCACCCTGTTCTGGCAGGGGTGGATGAGCTCCTGGTCCACATCCCTCACTTCCTCCCTGTACTTGTTCTTGATGTAAGTTAGGCTCGAAGATCTCAGCCTGCACAAATCCGTCATAGAGAAGGGTAGCAGAATTCCAGTGGTGCTACTTGAAGCCATTGGGTACGGTACTCCTGCTCCAATGATCTCCAAATCCTGCTCAAAGCCATGTCTTGAAATTTCTTTTTCTTTTTTTCTTTTTTTTTAAATGTCTGCTCTTCCCTGATCTCTGTCAGTTATTCCTGTGCCAGCATTGGCACGTCTTTTGAGCTTTCCAGTACACATGAGCTCCAAGGGTCACGGACCCAGTGAAACGGCACGAAAGATTCTGAGCGGTAAATCTCGTGTTGAGGACTTTCAGATGCTGAGAGATAAGGCCAGAAAGTGTGCTGCTGTTTGAATGTTCACGACGCGAAGGAAGCATGTCAAGCCTGCCCTGCTTCACAAAGTAGTGCCAGTGTTTGCGCTTCGAGCTCCAGCCACATAATTTGTCAGATGAGGTGAGAGGATATGCGGAATTCTCTCCCATCAGGAACGTTCAGAGTTCTTCCTTTAACTCTTACGTTCGGCCCGAAAGCCAGCGGATGGCCGTGTGACAAAAAGCTCCCATTTCCTCATATAAAATCTAAAAGAGACAAGTGTTTAATGGCTACGTCATTGATGAAATTAACAATGTCCGTCATTCTGTTCAGAACATCTGAAAGTTCTTTTGGTAGCTTCTTTGCAACTCGTTCCTCCCTGTGAAGGAAGCAGTGAGTGAGTGGGTTCTGCAGTCTGACCCTGTTGACGAAACCCTTGTCGTGACCCATCACAGCTGCAGTCTCGTCAGCGCAAATGCTGATACGGTTCTTCCAAATTAATCCCCCCTCCCTTTTTCAAGATGCTCAGTTGTCGCATGATAAATCTCCTCAAGTTGTTTTGTGAGGAATTGGTTTGCAAAATAAAAATTTTCTCTGATATGGTCCCCGTCTAGCAGTGTTGTAGCCGAGTCACTAAACCTCGAGTCAGAGTCCAGTCTCGAGTCCGAGAACAAGACTCCAACCGCACCATTTGACGGTGGTCGTTTCGGCGCTGTTCACATGAGTTTGTTCCTGAACATGGCGTATGAACAGGTGAATGTGCTTCTCTTTATCAGGAAGTGTGAAGTATTCTGTCAGAGATGGTTGGGAGATGGATGTAAGTGCAGAAGGTGTGTTGACAAGGGTTTCATGCAAGTGAAGACAGGTAAACAACCCAGAACAGCAGGCAAAATCGTAAAACAGTGAAACAGGTCGAGCGAGGCACAAACAGGCTATTATAGACTCGGCAGAATCAAAGACTAGAAACAGGAACTCGGGGATCAGGAAACCAAACAAGGAAATAAAGCTCGGTAATGTGTCAGTAACACAACTCAATACTTCACAAAGTGTGTGTTCACAGTTCTTATATAGGCACGCTGATTGTGCCTTAATGCTGTGCAGGTATGAGTCGTTTCATGTGTACGAGAGTCCACTTGGTGAACGCGCCCGAGAGTCTATCTGATGCACGCGCCAAGGCGCACAGGTGCGACGCTCTTACACGAAATTGGTACAAAAATTAATGGAAATATAAATATCTTAGGCCAAATTATTATGGCATGTTAGAAAAATAAAGAGAAAATCCGAGTCCTCGTCTGCAATTTACGAGTCCGAATGCAGTTAACGCACAAGTCCGAGTCATCAGCACTCAAGTCCAAGTCAAGTCACGAGTCCTTAAAATTAGGGCACGAGTCAGACTCGAGTACTACAAGCGTTCCGTCTACAAATCGAACATTTGCCAAAAGCTGAGCATGCCCACTGACTTCTATTGATTCATCAACTTGAAAGGAAAAATTCCCACAAGATCCAGTATTTTTCCAAAACCACGTCTTCTGTATCTTCAGACCTCACTGATAGGGCTGGGTATCACAGTCAATTTCCTAGATTGATTCGATTTCAATTCTTAGGGTTTTAAATTGATTAATCATGATTCGATTCGGGCGGCACGGTGGTGTAGTGGTTAGCGCTGTCGCCTCACAGCAAGAAGGTCCTGGGTTCGAGCCCCGGGGCCGGCGAGGGCCTTTCTGTGTGGAGTTTGCATGTTCTCCCCGTGTCCGCGTGGGTTTCCTCCGGGTGCTCCGGTTTCCCCCACAGTCCAAAGACATGCAGGTTGGGTTAACTGGTGACTCTAAATTGACCGTAGGTGTGAATGTGAGTGTGAATGGTTGTCTGTGTCTATGTGTCAGCCCTGTGATGACCTGGCGACTTGTCCAGGGTGTACCCCGCCTTTCGCCCGTAGTCAGCTGGGATAGGCTCCAGCTTGCCTGCGACCCTGTAGAAGGATAAAGCGGCTAGAGATAATGAGAGGATTCGATTCGATTCAATCTGAATCAATTCAATCTGCTCTTAAATAATGCAAATATCTCTATATAATGCATTGCAAAATACACGTCTTTATTTTGTAAATTTGACAGTTCACACGTAACTGTAAACAAAACTGTCTTATCTTCCTGTAATTAAAAAAAGTGCAAATAAAAGTGCAAATGAACGTTGCAGCAAATTGTATTAAGTGAAAAAATATTAACAAAAAATATTAACAAGTATTAATATTAACAAAACGAAGACAGTGAACTTAAACTGTCACCGTTAAGTAGGACTGCGTTGACAGTAGGGATGTTAACCGATGACCGTTTGACCGAATCAACGTCAACCGGTTAATTTTTTTTTTGGTTGTTGGTTAAAAAAAAAATCAATCGTTTTGAAGCTGCCGATTTTGGAGCGGAGAACCTGGAATCCTGTGTTGTAAACGCTTGGGGCATGCCATGCGGTGTAAGGACGACAGCTGACAAATCAGAAACACCCATTCAGTCATGTCCCGCCCTCCCGCCCCAGTTGAAGACAGCTGCCACTCGGCGAAAGAAAAGTGTAGACACAGGCTTTTTAGCTTACAAATTACTATTCTGGTTTTTTTTTTATTATTATTGTTAGAAGGCACATGGAGTTTAGTCCTGCCTTGGCCAGTGCATTCTGAACGTATGTTTCGGTCTGTCGCCAACAATGCATGCTATTGCAGATCAGATCTCTCCACACAAACTAAAGGCGCAGATGCCGACTTTTTCACGGCTGAATCGTGCAGATCCGAATTATTATTATTATTATTATTTTTTTTTTTTTTTTTAGGGGGGGCGTTGGAGTGTCTGAATAATTTCATCAGAGTAAATTCTGTATTAAAATTGCTAAATAAGCAAATGCCGTTGAAATTATTCAGACACTCCAACGCCCCCCCTAAAAAAAAAAAAAACGGATCTGCACGATTCAGCCATGAAAAAGGCAGCATCCGCCAAAAGGCGCGCCGTTTGCATCCCTGTTTAAACTCGTAGGTTAACTGACTTGAACTGGCTAATGAGGCTCGGTGGTCAGTCAAGATTTTTTTTTTTAGTTTTCGCCATCCCTAGTTGACAGCGATGTCCAGGTGTCACACGTGATAGCGACTCTGTTTGCTGACTGCATTTTCATTCGTATCGCGTCTTTCACAGATGTATACATCATGGATATCACAGTTTCAGTCAGATGTTTACGTTGCACCATAACATAGTGTGGTTCGAGTACCTGAATGAGCTGCCTGAATCCTTCATTTTCCACTACTGAGTATGGGCGTAAATCTCTGCAAACAAAAGTTGCGATGGCCTCTGTTATCTTTATGGCCCGCAGAGACTCTGACGGTAATGCTAGCAGGTCCTTCAGTTTCTTTTGTTTTGCTCTGGGCAGCTTGTTGTCAGAAGCTAAGGTTAGCGTAGTGCGGTACCTTGTCAGGTGGTTTCTGAGGTTTGTAGTATTCCTACAATAACTGAGCTCTGCTTGGCATATCTTGCAAACTACCTTGGTTTTATCAAGCTCTTCGTCCTTTGTCGTTTTAAATTTGAAATGATTCCACACGCCAGATTTCATTTGAGACGGCTCGCCGAGCGGTGTTTTCCCTGCCTCAGCCATGGCTCTGGCCTCAGCCATTTTGTGTGCGTGTTTGAACGTCACGACGTACGACTGCGCAGCTGCGTCATCACGCACGAGACGGCTGAGGGAGGAAAATCACACAACACACAAGATTGTGTTGTGGGAAAAAAAAAAAACCTCGATCTTGTTCCCTGTGAATTGATAGTGCAAAATTTAAATGAAATCGATCCAAAATCGATTTTTTTTTTACCCAGCCCTACTCACTGATTTGAGTTTCCTTCCAAATGTACAGTCTGACAGTAGAAGCTTTGCAATTTCTTTTGTGGGCCAAGCATTATTTTTCGACAGTTGCTGTGCATCCTGGCAGTATGACCATCTTGGCAATTGCGTGTGGCTTCTTCACCTTAGCTGCTCTCTCGGTCACTAGATAGTTCGCCTCCAGTGCTTTCTCTCCACACTTGCCCACTTGATCACTTGCTTTTGTCGGTTGTACTGACTTTTCCAACTAATTCACTACTCTGCACCCTTGCTGGCTGGTGGTGGGTGATTTGTTGTCAGGCTATTAACTTTACTCAGAGCCATTGCTTGGTTTGACCATTTCATAGCATGGGGGGGGGAGAGCGAGAGAGAGAACATGATTTATCCCCTGGTAAAGATAAAACCATATGACCAGTAGCTGTCCTCGAACTGTCTTTTTATTTGTTTTGCTGCTTTGTCTACGACCCTGCTGCTGAGATACCACTGGATGATAAAGGTGATGGTTCAGATTCAGTTATCTGGTTCTGAGGGCTGTGCGATATGGGAAAAAATGAATATCCCGATACATTTTCTCCATTTCACGATATACGATATATATCTCGATATATTTAAATCTTCTCTAAAGGACCCCATGAAATCTAACTTTTAAGGCCAATTTATGCTGACAACGCAGTCCTCGCAGATGGCGTTGCAGATGGCGTCTGCGTAGCCCCCCCCTTCGCAGACGCTCTGCGCGCACCTCCCAAAAATTGTGACCACCGCAGAAGCCTCGCAGACAAGAGGGCTCTGATTGGTCCATTCTACATCCGCTGTACACGCACTTCCGTTTCCCTACTTTCCCGGTTTGGTTTGTTTTCACGACCGCCATTTTTAAAAACACGAGCGAAGATGGAGCAGCACGAAGAGAGGTTGATCGAGGAAGTGAGGAAGTACGTACATCTATACGACTCCAGTTCTAGTCATTATAAGTAACCGGAGGATAAACACTCCACTAACCACGCCCACCAACTACTCCTAGCGATTTCGCGACTTCGTGCCCCCTTGCGTTGTGGCGGTGAATAACATCGCGCACGCCTATTACTCCCCGCTCAACGATAAATTACAACTGTCTGCGAAAAGCTATCTGCGAAAGTCTTGTCGCAAGAGCATGCAGAGGCCCTTACTCTTTACTGTTTTCACTACAATCCCTGCAGATTAAATAACATTCTTGGTTAACTTTACAGGTGGTTTTCAACAACACATTTTAAATTTTCATGTTAGTGATTAATCACAATTGAATTGAAATAAGACTATTTTTATTCAACAAAGATGTGGCACAAACTGCAAAAACAATCTTGAAAATTTCAACAAAGGGGCAAAACAATACAGAGCTGCTCAGAGCTCAAATCAATAAAGTGCAAGCTCAACACTGAGAAAGACATTTAGCCTAAATAAGAAAAGTGCTCTTTCATTAAATTATTTTAAAAAATAGATCTCCAAGCTATTAACCTGACTACTGAGAACCACTGGAACATTCACAACAGAGAGAGAGAGATTGAGGGAGAGAAGAGAGAGATCTGCAAAACATCATTTCTCTCTTTGCACACTTTTGAACTGAGTGTTTTCTGGCTCTGCCTCTCAGATGTGTATAATTCCGGTATTGCCTTCTCTGTAAAATGTCTGCGACCAGGCAACTCATGTTTGGGATCGAGTGTGTTTTAGTAATTTTTGGAAGCCTGGTTTTTCCACTATACTAACTGGGATCATGTCTTCGGCAATGAAGTTAGTGATTGCATCCGTTATAGCTCTCCATCTCTGACTCGTTTTCTCATATAGGGGGCTTTGGAGAGCGAGGCCGCTATGGTCATTTGTTTAGCTCATGGGGGGGGGTTAGCTCGTGGGCAAGTAGTTCAGAGTTTAAGAGACTCTTCATGCTGTACCGGGTGAGTTTTCAGGTGATGGAATATATTTGTAGTGCTGCTGCCTTTCATGATGACAGGTTTTTTTTGCACACTTTACAAACTGGCATTTGCTGTTCCATGTCATCCTCACGATATCCAAAAAAATGCCAGATGACTGACCCCTTACTAGTTCTTTCAGGAACCAATTCGTCCGCTTCCATTTTTAATTTGTCGCTGAAATTGACAGAGCTTACACAGTAGCGGGTGCAACACCAGCGATTGCACGAACTGAGTCAGCGCTGTAAACCGGAAGTAGGAAATCTTCCTGCTGGCAGTGTTGCCAGATACTGCTGACGTTTTCCAGCCCAAAATATGTTCAAAACGCACTTAAAACCACCCAATCTGGCAACACAACCAAAACTAGGAAATCTTCCCGCAAGTTCCTTTCAGCACCGAGATGTCGCCCGGGATTGGTTGGCAAGTGCGTGACTTTTTTTTTTTTAAACCCTTAGGCAGCCTCTCACGTTACTGCCTGAGGGAGAAAACCACCAGAAAAGGTTTTAAACAAATGCAACAAACACGAAACAAACGCAAGTCAGCAGATGACCATAAAATACTCGATAGTTACGATATAATAATTTTATGTATCTCACACAGAATTTTCGGCGATATATCGAGTATATTCGATATATCGCACAGCCCTACTGGTTCTAGAGCGTAGCTTTTCAAAAACCGTTCCATGCTAGCAGGCTATTTTTGCAGTCGGATGCTGACTCTGGCATTGTGGGTGTGATTATTTATGAGTAGGGATGGGAATTGATAAGATTTTTACAATTCCGATGCCATTTTCGATTCTGCTTAACGATTCGGTTCTTTATCGATTCTCTTATCGATTCTCATTTGAAAAAAGAGGAGAACAAACAGGTCGATTAGCATCAACTTGGATTAGTTTAGGAGTAACACAGATTCACCTGTCCGAAGCCTGTTGAAAACGCGACATTCATTTAAGTATCGCATGCTGTGTGCGCAAATGTTTTTGCATATCACTCGTGTTCCCTCCCAACAATGTAATATCTACTTTGCAATGGCTGCAGGTCGCCCGGTTGTCATCTTTCCTTGAAAAATGCAGCCAAACTTTTTGAGGGTTTAAACCACTTGGTTGCCATGTTTACTGCTTACTGCATGTCGCTACGCACGTTGCGTAACTTGCATAATATACATGACGTTAGTCGTGCCCGCTGGAATCGATAAGGGAATCGTTAGCAAATCTGGCAAACGATTCCATGGAATTGAAACACTGGGAACCGGTTCTCAACAAGAACCGGTTTTCGATTCCCATTCCTATTTATGAGACAGCTACTGATCTGCATTTTCATGGTGAGTAGTTGTGTGGGGTTTTTTTAAAATACGTTTTCTTATGTCAGCCATGATGGAATTGTTTTTTTTTTTGACTGTAGCCCTGACCAAGCCAGATAGCACTCCAATTGAGAGAGGCTGGTGTAGGTAACTGTTAACTAAAATGAAAATACAGACTTGTTCATCGTTTATTCTTGGGTGTCACTGAGGAGCTCAAGTTAATTATAAAGATTTATTATGCAACTTAAAGCTCGTAGGCAATGGTTTTCTAGAGCCTCCTATTTTCCATTTCAAAAAACATTAAATTCCGTTTCAGAGAATGGCTAATTCCATTTAAATTCCGTTTCAGACAATTTGTTTCAGTTATCTGCTCAAATGACAACTAAATTGGCATTTTTAGATTTTCAACATGTCATGCGGTAGCCCTCTGTCACCGCGCCGGCGAGATTTTGTTAGGTGCCATATTGGAAGACCAAGTACATGCACTCACAATATAAAACAAAGTACGAGCGAGAGTAAAGTGACATGATGGATGATAATTCTGGTTATGTGAGTACATTACCAGCTGCAGAAAGGGCACGGTATGTGGAGAAACTGGCTGTGATTGATGGGTTTGACCCATATGATAAGACTCGCGGCAAGGGAGAATGGAAACATAATGAGGACCGGACACCAATTCTGCCATCTGTTTGCTACCCAGACATCGGAAACTATTTGTTGTTTACACCCAGTGCCTACACTCAGTGTTCGAACTATGCCGATATTTTCGGGGGGTCCCTTTTTTTCCCTGGGGGGGGGGCGCTTGCGCTTGCCTCAGAGCGCGGATCTCCAAACACATGAGAAGCCTATCTTACGCACATATCACGCGGACTCCACACACGCATCGCGTCTGAAGTCATAACTCATCAGGGGAAATCATGTCCGCATTGGCATGTTCAAAAAACAACCTCGCGTCAACAATGATACCACACGCAAGGAAAAAAAAAAGTCAGGCTACTCAACAACCAACCTGGCAGCAGCAGTCGTTGTCATATCAGTTTATTTTATCTTTGATGTAAACACAACACTTTGCATATGCAAATGCTTCCCGTGACACACGATTGCTATGTCAATAAACATCATTTTGCCAATATTTTAGAGACCCCCCAACATTTCCCAAATCATGTTTTCAAGGGATCTCATGTCTGTTTCAGGGGATCTCGGATCCCCCAAGTACCCCCGTAGTTCGAACACTGCCTACACTGCTGATGACTTGAAAGCCTACAAAGGGCTACAGGCTTACAATTATGATGTTAGTGGCTTGGTTCGTGATATTACAGCTGTTGTTAAGAATAACCTACACATATGGCCCTTTTCCACTACCCTTTTTCAGCTCGCTTCAGCTCACTTCAGCCCGATACGGCTCGCATTTCGACTACCAAAAACCAGCACGACTCAGCTCGCTTCAGCCCTGCTTAGCCCCTAAAACTCGCATGGTTTTGGAGTGGGGCTGAAGCGAGCCAAACTGTGCCGAGTGAGGCTGGGGGCGTGAGCAGACACTCCCCTGTGCACTGATTGGTGAGGAGGAGTGTCCTCACATGCCCACACACGCCCCGCGAGCGCGCTGGGATCTGTAAACACCGTAAACCCGGAAGAAGAAGAATTACGAGAATTTCTGAAGCCTTATGCGCCTCGCCTCATCTATACGCTCTTGCCAGTATCTGCTGGCGTTGTCGGTGACAACAAGCCACAGCACCAAGACCAGCAACACTAACGACTCCATGTCCTCCATGTTTATTGTTTACTATCCGGGTCGTGAGACTACCGCTTAAAAGCTCACTGATGTCACTGTTTGCGCTGCTTAACGACATCACGTGACGTCCACCCACTTTCGCTAACTCCACCCAATGTGTCCACCCACTTCCAGCCAGCACGGTTCAGCGCGGTTGTAGTCGAAATGCAACTCCAACAGCCCCACTCAGCTCGACTCAGCCCAACTCAGCACCGCACGGCTCAGCCGCATTTGTAGTGGAAAAGCGGCAATAGTTATGGCCAAGGTAATCTTGTTGATATTTATCTTTTAATAATATATCTTTTCAGTTGAAAAATTAATACTTTGTTACTATTAAGGTATCCATAATTTAGGTTAATTTATCCAAATTATACATATGTATTTATGATATATGTCTACACAACTTTTACATTAGACCGTATCTGTCTCGTTTTCTTCACGGATGCACTGTCCATTTACATTAAACCGCCTGGAAACGCCGGGAAACGGGAATCCGCCAGGGTCCACGTATTCAGTCCAGATCGTGTCAGCTCCGGTGCTGTGTAAACATTGAGAATACACGGATACGCTGTGCTGAGCTCTAGCTGGCGTCTCATTGGACAACATCACTGTGACATCCACCTTCCTGATTTGCTGGCGTTGGTCATGTGACGCGACTGCTGAAAAACGGCGCGGACTTCCGCCTTGTATCACCTTTCATTAAAGAGTATAAAAGTATGAAAATACTGCAAATACTGATGCAAATACTGCCCATTGTGTAGTTATGATTGTCTTTAGGCTTGCCATCCTTCCACTTGCAAGTGGTAAGTGATATGCGCTGGGATCTCACACACAGCGGCTCAGTCCCGAATCACTGCTCGTGCACTTCACTCGCGCGCTGTGTGAGCTGCGCAGGGCCGGAGTGCGCACCCTCCAGAGGGCACTCGCTGTTCAGGGCGGAGTGATTTGGAGCGCAGGATGCCTGCGGAGTCGAGCGTATCCGTGTATTGGCGTTGCTGTGTGCACGCGACTCGTGTATTGGTGTTGCTGTGTGCACGCTAATCGTTTTAAAAACGTTAATCTGATGATCCGCCGATACGGTCTAATGTAAAGTTGGCCTAAATCATAAATAAAACAGCTCAGATTTGTTTGTTTAAGTCGTTTGCCACTGCACTTTATTCTCGTGGGTTCACGTACCGCTGCCGTTATTTCCCCCAATCACGAGTTTGTTGGTCTTCCAATATGGCGCAGGGTCTGTTTACTTCCGGTTTCGGGTGACGTCAGTGAAAGGGGTCTATAAAATACATAATTCAGAATCAGAATTCTTAAGTACATGTAATAAATGCATGAAATGTTATGTTTCAGGTAACTGGTGTTGGGAGGCATCCGCATGTTTGTTGTCCTTGTGCATTTATCCCTGTAATCCTGCTTTACTGGCCTGCTGTAGTCCAACTTCATGTAAAGCTTTAAACTTTCTGTACACAGTCTGCGCTAAATTTCACTTCGCTGAAAATGTTTCTTTCATTTATTTAAGACTGTAGTTAATTAGTGCTGTTAACTTGATTGTTGACTGGCTCCTGCTATTTTCTTTAAAGCTTTATATTGTATATTAATACTTTTATGGTTATCCTTACTCTTTATACATGTACAT
This sequence comes from Neoarius graeffei, assembly GCF_027579695.1. NCBI lineage: Eukaryota > Metazoa > Chordata > Actinopteri > Siluriformes > Ariidae > Neoarius > Neoarius graeffei. The sequence goes on along the minus strand of NC_083582.1, from coordinate 30,530,688 downwards.
TTAAATAAAACAATCTCAGTTATCGTTTTATCCATGTTTTTCAAACTTTTATTCGTTGTTATGCTTACAATGTTTTCAGTGCAGCGACAGGTCTAACATAAAGTGTGTGACAGTGTCCATTTAATATATACTTTAAATGATTCAAATTATTTAACAGTTAACTCTATTAGTTTAATTTACATTTTGCTTGTAAATTATTCATTTAATAATGCACAAGTCTTCAAACTCTTTATATAGAAAATCATTCTTTGGAACCTAACTTCTTATTTAAGAACATAAACCATTAAATCATGAAAATAATCAGTTGCTATTATATAATGTTAAACTGAAAAGCCTTGGTGCAAACTACTAATGGAAATCTGACTGTTCAAAATCTGCCTTCAAGATCACCATTATAATACAGCATTAGGAGTCGCTTGGTGCTTGAAAATATTCCGTGGCCATGCATTAATAACGCATGGGAACGAGATCCTATTCCGTGGCCACGACTTGTTTAATGTGTGGGAACGAGATGATATTAGGTGGCCACGAATTAATAACGCGTGGCCACGAGAAGCATCAGTCATTTCATCACTGAGACTGTTGACTTTCTGGCATCAGTAGCTTCAGCCACAAATATGGACAAGTTTGATCTGATTTCGTTTTATTTTAATCTAGGAATGAAATGATATCTTTAAATCACTTGCAGTTAGACATGGAGTAATTCTGAGCAAGAGACACTTAATTCGGCTGCTCAAAAAGCACGAGCTCAAACGTAGACAATATGCTGACCTCGGGGAAGTTATAGATTTCATCATACAGGATAAATCCTGCATTTATTGCACAATTGACGGCCGCTCAAAAACTGGACATCATCCCATCAGGCTGGAGCTTGAATCATCTCGTGGCCACGCGTTAATTCGTGGCCACCCAATAATCATCTCGTTCCCACGCATTAAGCAAGTCATGGCCACGGAATAGGATCTCGTTCCCACACGTTATTAACTCGTGGCCATGCAATTTTTTTTTTTTTCACTCGTCACCAGAGGGGCTCCATAGATTCCGTTTCTGAGCACTAATTCCGTTTCTGACCCCAATTTCCGCGATTTCCATCCGTTTTCTGCGATCGCGGAAAATCGGAGGCCCTAGTTTTCAATTTATGCACATTTGGAAAATGTGTTATATACATTTGGAACATATGTTAAAAACCCTCTGTAATGTTGTTCTGGTCCCATTCCAGATTTGTGCAGGTCAACAATCCTGTCTCTGAGGTCCTGAGAGAGTTCTTTGGTCTTACCCATGTCTGATTCTCTATACAGGTGTCTTTCATACAGGTGATTTAGTTAGAACAGGTGTCTTCAGTTCAGGTAACAAGTTGATTGGGAGTGTCTAACTGGTCTGTGAAAGCCAGGCTGGGCAGACACTGTGCAATTTTTTCAATCGCAGTATTCAGCTGCTGCTCACACTGTACGAGTGAATCGCAGGGGTAAACAGCACGCAGCTTACGATTCCTGTTCTCACACTATACGATCCGATGCTCAGATGCGATCTGACTGCTCACCATACACGACTCGTCGGATTCTTGTATCCGGAACTGCAACGTGAAAAAGGAAGAGGAGACCGGAAGTGCTGCTCAGTGTTTGTTTTCTCTTCCGTATCTGTGTTCGCGCATGTGTAGTAGGGGTGTGCAAAAATATCGATACGGCGATATATCGCGATACTTTGTCTTCTGATTCAATATCGATACTCAAAATTTGAATATCGATATTTTTTCAAATAATAAATCATGTTTCAGACGGGTTGTAAATCCAGTACGACTTCCGCACCTCCGCTCCGCGAGGTGTCGCTGTGCCGCTCCCTCACTGCAAGGCACTCTTCGTCTTCTCTTTTTTCCCCCGGCGGTTGCAGTGAGGAAAAAAAACAAGCAAGCATGGCCGTTAACGTAAACCTAGAGACGCCGCCGCACTTTAAGGCAGATGTTTCGAGGCACTTTGGATTCCAAAGGAAAGGAGAAAAAAAAAACAGTGAGCCGGTGTTCTGTAAAGTTATCCTACCTCTTGGATTTGTCCTACCAAGCCTACTGCGCATGAGCGAAATCCAGGAGGGTAGGAAAATTCAACAGTAGTTTTGTCCTACCGATCAGCTGGGCTGATAGAAAATCGGTGAGTATTTCACGGATTTGCCAATTTTTATGTTTTGTGCGTATTGGTCGAGTCTTTGGCCGAGTCAAATAATTTGTAATGACTTGTTTTGAATAATAAACCGGTCCGTATGAGAACTTGCTAATCCATGTGTTCTGCGCGTGCGCAGTAGGAGACTAAGATGCACACTGCACTTTTCAATGTTTCCGACAGTGTGTTGTTCCTGCAAAATAAGCGCAAGTTAAATGTTCTCAGGTATATGTTCTCAAGTTTACAAAGAACAAATTGATATTAGTGTTAGCACTGAAATGTATGTGCAATCTGCAGTGCAAGTTTTAAGTTTTTATAAAACAATTTGATTCTGCTTGTTAAGCAGCACTGATGTGTCCATGCTTACAGAAAAGTTGAGAATACTAGCACAGAAATGGGAATTTTCTGTATGTTGTAGTGAAGCAACTCTTGGTTTTGCCAGCAGTGGAATAGAGACAAATATATGTCTGGCAAGAGTGTGTAGTTATGTATGTGAAATGTAATTTTACAGTGGTCAATAAATTCTGATTTTCTTCAGTGACACAGATATCGTGATGTGGTTGAAATTTCTTGCAATATATCAATTATCGCAGAATCGCTGTACTGTGATATTATCGTTATCGTGGGCAAAATATCGCCATCGTATCGTGAGGTATCTGGTGATATCCAGCCCTAATGTGTAGTGTGACAGGTTGAGGTAAATCGGCTCGTGACACTGCTTCAACAGTGCGATAGCCTCACGATGGGCAACCAGGATTTCAAACAGGTTTGAGTTTCATCCGATCGATCGGGAGGAGGTCGTGAGGTGTTAATCACTTGCCGTTACCCCATGTATACTACACGATCCAAGACGCACGATTGAGCCAAAACTCGGCCCGATCTCCAAAATAGTCGCACGAGTGAAAATCGTGTCCAAATCGGGCCAAAAATCACAGTGTATGCCCAGCTTAATGCATACTAGGGGATCAAATACTTATTTCCCTCAGTGAAATACAAATCAATTAAAATGTATTCTTTAAAGTTATTTTCTGGATTTTCTTTTTGATATTCTGTCTCTCCATGTTAGAATACATTTACCATTAAAAGTATAGAATGGTCATGTCTTTTATTAGTGGGCAAACCAACAAAATCAGCAAGGGATCAAATACTTTTTACTCTCACTGTATATAGTTTAGGGCCTATGTTAATTGCACATAATTGCATCGATGAGAGATGGCAGAGGTAGTAGTGGTGAAGTAGTGCAAATATAACGACAAACAGGTTATTGGTGCTACATTACAAGTTGTGGGTGTTATACAGTCTGACAGCAGCAGGTATGAATGACCTGCGGTATCTCTCTCCTTCTTCCACCGTGGGTGCAGCAGTCTACTACTAAACGAGCTGCTTAAAGCCCCCACAGCCTCATGTAGGGGGTGAGAGGGGTTCTCCATGATTGAGGTCAGCTTGGCTAACATCCTCCTCTCACCCACCTCCTCAATGGAGTCCAGAGGACAGTCCAAGACTGAGCCAGCCCTTCTGACCAGTTTAAGTTTCTTCCTGTCCCTCTCTGAACTTCCACAGCCCCAGCAGCAGCGCTCGAAACTAACGGTGTCCCGACGTCCCGGGGACCATAAAAAATGTCATCGGGACACAAAATTATCATATCTGGGACAATCCCGGGACAATGGAAAAAAATAGATCTAGAAAAAAAGTTCTACATTAATATTATTTACAAAGCCGTAACACATACGTAGACATTCACCTAATTTGTCAATTTTAATTTTAAAACGTTAACAGCGAAAAATACATAGTAGCTACACTTTCGATGCACCTGCATCCGTAGGCTACAGAGCAGCGCATTCTGTTCTAGAATCTTCGGCCGGAGTCCGCATTATATGGACTTGGAATGGAATTGCTACCGCACACGCTGCGCCGACTCTTGCCAGAACAAAAATGCTGAAGTGGTTGAAGCGGACCGACCGCGGGGAAGAAACTGAAAGCCCAGACATAACGTCTCCGGGACCTTCAGGATCCAAAGTGTCATCGCCTGGTCTGCAGGCAACGCTAGCAACTGAATGAACTTAATGAACACTGTTAGACACGTTATAAAATACAACAGGAATGATGTGGATGATATTGACGGAAGATACCGTTCAACAGAATAAGTGAGTTTTCTTGGTGTCTTTCTAGTTCAGAAAGTTTAGTCAGTCAGCAGCACAACTAGGCTCGGACCTGGCGCTATGCTGATGTTGCTAACATTTGCACCCGGCAGCGAAAGTTCATAAAATGGATAACGGAAAGTTCATAAAAATGGATAATGGTAATGGATAACGGAAAGTTCATAAAAATGGATAACGGTAATGGTGAAAATTATAAGTTGGCCTTTTAAGTGTCAACAGATATTCAAGGTATAAGTAGATGAAATGAACATAAAAGGGGTCTTATTTTCAGCTAAAGTGTACTGCAGATGTAGGGAGTTGAAACATTTTCTGAATGAGCTAGTTGGCCCCTTTAAATAAACGGGTATCTATTCATACAGTGAGATCGCCAAAGTTTAATAAACTGAAAATGCAATAACTGTAATTTTGAAGTAGATGATGTATAGGACATGTGTCGCTTGTGTCTTGTGACTTATTGTAAAAATGATATAAAGGGTTCAAAATCGCATAGTTACAAATATAATAGTAACTTCATATGATAATATTAACCACTGGTTATTTCAGAGAGGAAAAAAATGGGGACACTATTGCTTCCATTCGGGACAATACAACACAGAATTCGGGACCACTGGGGGACACAAAGAAAAAAAGTTAATTTCGAGCCCTGCCCAGCAGACCACAGCATAGAACATCGCTGATGCTACTACAGAGTCATAACGAAACTTGCCAGGATTCTTTGTTATATGTCGGTAATACGGGTATTGTAACTTTGTTAAATTGGGTCACAATTTACCAGAGTTACAGCCCTTGATTCACAAAATTATACTTTGACAATTTTCATGTGTGTTTTTTCTCCTTCTGACGTCAACTCCTCTCACAGTTTTTGGAGGCATTTCACGAAACCTGGTAAAAGGCTATATATATATGTTGTTTTTAAATTCGGTTGCATTTTACCAGAGTTGTGGCGCTTGATTAACAACCTTGTAAATGACAATTTCATGAAGGTCTGCTTGCCTTCTGACATCAACTCCTCTCGCAGTTTTTAGATGAATTTCCCAAAGCTTGGCAAAAGGCCTTGGTATATGATGGTAATACGCAGATTGCGGTTTAGTTTAGTTTGTGAAAATTTTCCCAGAGTTTTGGCTCTTGATTAAATAACTTGTACTTTGACAATTCCACGAGGGTGTACGTTCTTCTGAAATCAACTCCTCTCACAATTTGTGGAGGAATTTCACCAAACTTGGCAGAAGGCTTTGTTATATGAGTGATTCCACGCTTATGGGGACATGAACTTATTTTTAAAAATTCACCTAAAACCATTTCTTTTTTTTACCATCAGGTCACAAAACATGTAATCTTTAATGAATGATATGTTAAAAGATAACTTTAATTTTCTGAGATGTAATAAAAACATATTTATATGCCAAAGTCAGAACGTAACAGAAGTGTTGTGGACATATATATTCTCAATTTTAACAATGTAGAATTACTTTTTGAAACATAGGAAGGTGATGTTTTAGCAAATATAATTAATAAACATGTGTCGTAGAATAAACATACACATTCTTTCAATAAGATTAACATGGTATATAGCTAGATTGTAATTAATTTGTAACAGACGCGAGATGGACAATCGTAACAGAAGTAATGGAACAGACATCATTTTGGAACTCATAGGCTTGACTTTGGTATATAAATATGTTTTTATTACATCTCAGAAAATTAAAGTTATCTTTTAACGTATCATTCATTAAAGATTATATGTTTTGTGACCTGATGGTAAAAAAAGAAATGGTTTTAGGTGAATAAGTTCATGTACCCATAAGCGTGGAATCACTCATATGACAGTTATACGCATAATGAAATTTCATTTACTTTGGGCAAATTTTACCCAAGTTATGCGCTTGATTATTAACAAACTTGTACTTTGGGAATTTCATCAAGGTGTGCTCGCTTTCACAATTTTTGGAGGACTTTTGCAAAACTCGACAGGATTCGTTATGTTGGTAATACGCATATTGTAATTTTATTCAATTTAGTCGCATTTTACCAGAGTTATGGCAGAGTTTCCAGCGGGTATACTGTGCTCTCAAAGCACTCTTGTTATTGATGTGGTGTTGAATTCGGACTGTAGAAATACCACCAATGCAGTTTATATAATATGGAACCTGATCTTCCTCTTTACCATGAGTTATTGACTCCGTTGTTAGGCCTGGTTTTGGATTACATTCTGCCTCATTTCTGGAAAGATTCTGCATTTGATGAAGCATATCTGTTTGGACAGGCGCAGTCGTGTTTTAGTGTGTCTTCACCGAGCAGTGTCCTTAATATTCACCCCTCCCGTTTTGTGATTTCTGCTGAAGTGTTGCAACATGTAGAGACATGCCGCTGTTCATACCCAAGATGTGCTCCTGGCATGCAAGAGCCCAGAGCTATGTTTTGATCTCCAACACAACCAGATATCACTCAGCAGCCTTGGAAAATGAGACAAGAAAACACTTCAAGGTGTTGTTCGTTTTGTGCCACAATTCCACTGAAAGAATTTTTCTGAAGGGAAGGCACTGTTCATTCATTTGTGTCGACATCAGCAGAATTATTTTGGGCGTCAAATAACCTACAGTTCACCTCCAGGTTACTGCGGCTGTGCTGTAAAATCGTCTCGTCCACGCTAATGCTCATTTGTAGCTCAGTGTTGCTAGTTCCACTTCTACAGACGTGTGGTCATTTATACCAACACTCACTGGCCAATTTATTGGGAATACGCATCCACCTGCTGTTTTATGCCGTTATCTCATCAGCTGATCACTCGACAGCAGCACGGTGCATCAGATCCTGCAGATACAAATCAAGAGCTTCAGTTAATGTTCACTTCAGACACCAGAACGGGAAAAATTGTCATCTCAGAGTGTGACTTTCACTGTGGCATGGGGGCTGGTTTGAGCATTTCAGAAACTGCTGATCTCCTGGGGTTTTCTCACACAACAGTCGCTAGAGTTTACGCAGAATGGTGCGAAAAACAAAAAACATCGAGTGAGTGACAGTTCTGTGGGTGGAAACAAACGCCTTGTTGGTAAGAGAGGTCAGAGGAAAATGGCCAGATTGGTTCGAGCTGCCAGGAAGGATGTAGTAACTCATATAATCACTTTTTTTTTTTTTTTTTTTTTTTACAACCGTGGTGAGCAGAAAAGCATCTCCGCGTACAGCAGCAGGAGAACACATTGGGTTCCACTCCTGCAGCCAAGAACAGGAATCTTAGAATCAAGAACGAGTTCCTATTAAAGTGGCCAGTAGGTGTGTAAATTCGCATTAATAAGGTGATTCTTAATGTTTTTTATTATTATTATTGGCATGTAAAAAGATGGCACAATATTCATATTCAGAGACTGCGTTTAGATGAAGTCCATATTAAAGTGAGTTCGGATTTCAAGGATTTAATAAACACAATGCACAGAGAATAAATTGTTCGTTATTCTATGTAACGTCGTGTTGAAATGGCCCCCGGCTGCGTGCGAGTTCTCCGTATGGACTCGTGCTGATTTCCGTTCCTCTTCCCTGACCGTTACTGTAGTACGTTCTACGAGTATGTGAGCGAGTACGAAGGTCCCAGTTTGGATGTCTTCCACTGCCGTCTGTCTTGTCCTCTGACCCAGATGTTCACAGATGATGCACACCTGCATAAGCTGCAAAAATTTAAATGTATTTCTTGCAGTGGCAGACGTGTTTAAACCGTTGCTGAGATTTATGGCCCTTTTCCACTACCCTTTTTCAGCTCACTTCAGCCCGACACGGCTCGCGTTTCAACTATCTCAAAACAGCACGACTCAGCTCGCTTCAGCCCTGCTCAGCACCCAAAACTCGCACGGTTTTGGAGTAGGGCTGAAGCGAGCCAAAGCGAGCCGAGTGAGGCTGGGGGCGTGAGGAGACACTCCCCTGTGCACTGATTGGTGAGGAGGAGTGTCCTCACATGCCCACACGCCCCGCGAGCACGCTGGGATCTGTAAACACCGTAAACCCGGAAGAAGAATTACGAATTACGAGAATTTCTGAAGCCTTATGCGCCTCGCCTCATCTATACGCTCTTGCCAGTATCTGTTGGCGTTGTCGGTGACAACAAGCCACAGCACCAAGATCAGCAACGCTAACGACTCCATGTTTATTGTTTATTATTCGGGTCGTGAGACTACCGCTTAAAAGCTCACTGATGTCACTGTTTGCGCCGCTTAATGACATCACGTGACGTCCACCCACTTTCGCTAACTCCACCCAATGTGTCCACCCACTTCCAGCCAGCACGGTTCAGCACGGTTGTAGTCGAAATGCAACTCCAACAGCCCCACTCAGCTCGACTCAGCCCAACTCAGCACGGCACGGCTCAGCCCGACTCGGCCGCGTTTGTAGTGGAAAAGCGGCATTAGAATTGTACTCTGCGCTCGGATCTGCAGCAGCTGGCTTCACTTCAGCCCACCATCACCTCTTCCCAGGGGAATCTTTCTTTCTTTTTTTCCTTGTTTTCCTTCTTTTTTCTTTTTTTCTTGTTTCTTTTTTCTTCTGTTCTCTTTTCTTTTTCTTGTTTTTTTTCTTTTTTCTCTTTTCTTTTCTTTTCTCTTTTCTTTCCTTTCTTTTTTCTTTTCTCTTTTCTTTCTCTTTTCTGTTCTTTCTCTTCTCTTTTTTCTGTTCTTTCTATTTTCTTTCTCTTTTCTTTCTCTTTTCTCTCTCTTTTCTTTTCTTTCTCTTTTCTTTTTTTCTTTTCTTTCCCTTTTCTTTTCTTTCTCTTTTCTCTTCTTTCTTCTTTTCTTTTCTCTTTTCTCTTTTTTCTTTTTTTGCTTCTTTCTTTTCTCTTTTTCTTTTCTCTTTTTCTTTTTTCTTTTCTTTCTCTTTTTCTTTTCTTTCTCTTTCTTTTCTTTCTCTTTTTCTTTTCTTTCTCTTTTCTTTCTCTTTCTTTTCTTTCTCTTTCTCTTTTTCTTTTCTTTCTCTTTTCTTTCTCTTTCTTTTTTCTCTTTCTTTTTTTTCTTTTCTTTTTCTTTTCTTTCTCTTTTTTTCTTTTTTTTTCTTTTCTTTCTCTTTCTCTTTTTCTCTTCTCTTTTTCTCTTCTCTTTTTCTCTTTTCTCTTTTTCTCTTCTCTTTTCTTTCTCTTTTTCTCTTCTCTCTTTTCTCCTTTTCTTTTTTCTTTTCTTTCTTTTTTCCTCTTTTCTTTCTTTTTTCTTTCTTTTATCTTTTTTTCTTTTCTCTTCCTTCCTTCCTTCTACAGATCATCCAGGTACAGTTTTCATACAAATAGTATGAAGCTGTGCATTTTCAAATGCAGCCCTTGTCTCATTCTTGCATGTGAAGGTATTGCATGATGTGTCAGGAAGCGTATTGCAAGATTTCCTGGTACAGGAACTTGAGTTAATGATTGTGCTACAAATTTCTATTGAGAGTTGTGCTTTGTAACTAAAGCTCTAGTCTACAGTAACGAGTCCTTTTGAAAACATTTCAACTGTTCTCCAAAACTTTTCCGTTCCCACTGACACGTGAAAATGACGTGTGGCGTCCTGGACGTGCAGTATGTCTGAGCTACAGTGTGACCTTTACGCTGGTCTGCTTTTTGTGTGTTTTGAAAACACTGGTTCTTCCATGCCTCGTTGCTTGTATATTAAAACCGTACAGTCAAACTCCGAAGTAAAACACGAAACAGAAAAGTTCGGCTGTCTTAGAATTGTCCGGATCATATGATGTTCATGTTTCCAGAAAGCTGTGTTTTGGGATGCAGGCGTTTTGTAGTGTTGGACTGCTCATTGGGGGGAAAAATTATACTCCCTGAGTAGTGTGTTATTGCACCATAAACCCAGTGCACTACTTCTGCACTCGGTGCCACATTTACAGAGATTCACTTGTCAGGATAAATGTGCTGTATATAAATGTAGTGGTGCATTTCATACAGAAAATCTCAGTTCATCTGTAAATTTTGTGATTTCGTTTGTAATGTTCCAGTTATGTACGCGGTTTTGAGTCATGGTGACGTTAGATACGCAGAACCTTTATTTTTGAATAAATTTCTGAGTGGATAGTAGCTCAACCCTTGACTCTTGTATGCTGCATAAATGGGAATTAAAAAATGTATATATTTCTGAGAGTTAAAATCGACCGCAAAGTTGTCATTCGAGCTGCCCCGCTGAGCCAGCCAGCCCGGAGTGTGTGACGTCACAGCGGTAACCGGTTTTAAGGCCGAGGCCTTTGACAGCTATAGACCAAAGTCATATAAATAAAAATGTATGGTGAAAGTAAGAAATACTGTTACCGACTTGCTCAACTAAGATTGATTTGACTTCATTGCTTGTGGGTGTTGACTCCTTAAAACAGGATGGGTGTTATAACTTATGCAGCATAAATGCATGCATGTACATGTAGTTTCACTGCTAAAACGTAAAAAGCTAATTAAATAATCCGATGAACTGAGACAATCACATTCTGAAGCAAATTAAATACTCATACCGGTAACTTAAACACACAATACAAGTTACACGTATTAATCTAAATGCAGGTAAACAACGTGGTGTGTGTGTGTTTTTTATATCCAAATGAGAGTCTGAGCTTACCCGTCTGTGTTCTCGCTTCTTGAAGGCTGATCTTGTGGCCGATTTGTTTTTTGAAATAATCTGACTTTCAGTTTTTCATTCAGTTCTCCGTTCATTCACTTCCACGTAAGGGCGAGATGGCAGCAATATCCAGTTTAGAAATCAGACGGCTGCTTCACTCATTCTCTGTTTTCTCCATACGGAGTACTCCGCCATTACTGCTCGGCTCAGGCAATTACTAAAACCCAGGACGGAACAGAACGTCACCTGGTTTTAGCAACAACCGCAGGGAGGTCACTGCCTGAACGATAAGTCCCATCCCGCTCCATGTTTTACCAACAACCCTCGGCTCACACTCCGGGACAACTGGTGCAACTGAGCTTACCTTCCTTTTCTTGTAGTTTTATTTAATTGTTGGTACTGCACCCTCTTTCAATACGGGCTTATAGCCAACGCTCCTCAACAGATCAGAGGTCTCGTACGAGTCCTCAGTAAAATGTGCAGAGGAGAGACCACTGCGTAGCTGCCCGATGTGCCCGTGAACTTCTCGCAAAAGGTGTCCAAATCTTTTTACATTCTTGGGCCATGAATGCAACGTAAATCCACCTTCTGTTGTGTTGCTGGCACATCTACGTGGCATGGCGACAAATTAGCTCAAAATGGAGGATTGGAGTTGCAGTCGGCTGTGTTTTCGTATCACGGAAATGGTGACGAGATCAATAGACTTCCTGTTGTGATGTTACGGACATCAAGGTCATTCGCTCAGACCGCTACCTATATGAATCATTTTAATCATAAAAATCACTATATTAGATTTATTGTTAACAAAACTATTCCTGTGCCATTCTTGAGGTCTCAAGGCATTTATAAACGAAAGTGAGGCCATGGCTCTGCGTATATGCTTTAACCATGCCCGATAAGTTTTCGGCTATAAATAAGACGATTTGAAGTGATTGTTTTGCACGCGTCACATTTTCACTAACGACCAGAAAGGGATGAAGATTGGCTTTGAACTTGAAGCAAAGATTAAAAACACAATTCTTTGTAGTTATATTACAGGATTTCCCCAAGAAAAACTGGAAAGAGTCGTGGTCCCCTGAGCGCAGCGAGGTGCAAAGAGCACATTGCCAGAGGCAGCGTGTAAACGAGATGAGGTCCGGAGGCACGCTCCCCTGGAAAATTTTAAAATAACATATGGGTTAATTTCATGGCTTCTGGTGACGTCTCCAGCTGACTTTTACCAGTTCAGCATGTCGGGAGGGCGGCTATATTTCTCTTATTATTTTATTGAATTCCCACCCTAAAAATGGGGGGGAGGGAGGTCAATCCAATACCTACTTGCATCTCGCAAGCAGTGTCCTGTTCCAAAAGAGACTGCAGTTTATTGATTTCACATCGAACAAAGTGAACGGTGATGCAACATGGCACGAGTCGTTCAAAAATACAGATCGTTAAATTTTGGCAATAGTGCAGATGACCAAATACTCGAGCTGCTCAGGAACGTGCAGCGAACTGGCCGTCGTGGTCTCACAGCTATGGTCTGCCACTGTTGCCGAGTTGTTTTCTTTGTAATTTATCATTAAGCTGCAACCTGTCTGTGTTTTGCTCAGTCGTACCCGGCTTGAAGGCTCCACCGTTTTTGCGTAACTTGCCTATGAATATTAATTGCACATCGCTCGTCCAGTCAACGCCGAACACTCTTCACTGACCTCAGCTGTGAACTTGGGTCAAGTTCAGGGCCGTGGGCTTGCACGGACTGTATCTGCTCAAAGGCAACAAAACACATGCATGTTGATTCGAGCTTTATACTGTAGGCCTAAATTCCAAGCGGCATGTCGCGAAGCGTAGCGGGGCCACTACGCTATGACTCTTTAGGGGAAACTTTTGTATTCCCCCTTTATTTTATGTAATTTTATTTTCTATTCTTTACTGTTTTGCTTTTACCTCTGTAAAGCACATTGAACTGCCACTGCGTATGAAGTGTATGGAATCAATTTTGTGCCAAAATGTTCATACAATACTTTTGAAATATCAAACAAAAGTGACAAATCAAAATACAAAAAGTCAATTTTTTTAGACTGGCAAACAAATTATTCGTGTAATCGTGCAAAATATCAGTCTATTACTCTTCAGAAACCTTTTATTTTTGTTCCGCGGCTTTCTCAGTTTTGTTTGACGTAATTTATTTTGGTTGCGATTCCAGCTTTCTCGTTTGCGCTCCCTGACTTTTTGCTTGCAGTTTTGGCACAAACTTCACGTGTGGGTGGGCTGTCCAGGAATGCATTCCCATTGGCTAACTTGTGTTTGACTGACAGCTACGCTCAACCATTCCCTACTCCAGATTCTGGCGGACTGTTTGGCGAGTGACCGATCCATTGACTGTAAACAAGGATCGAGTGGACTTCAGTGGCGACTATGATATTACACTCGTCAAACAGTCCGCCAGAATCCGAGTAGGAAATGGCCGCAACAGCCTCCGGGGAATGGCTGAGCATAGCTGTCAGTCAAACACAAGTTAGCCAATGGGAATGCATTCCTGGACAGCCCACCCACACGTGAAGTTTGTGCCAAAACTGCAAGCAAAAAGTCAGGGAGCGCAAACGAGAAAGCTGGAATCGCAACCAAAATAAATTGCGTCAAACAAAACTGAGAAAGACGCGGAACAAAAATAAAAGGTTTCTGAAGAGTAATAGACTGATATTTTGCACGATTACACGAATAATTTGTTTACCAGTCTAAAAAAAAATTGACTTTTTTTTTTTTTTAATTTTGATATCATTTTTGTTTGATATTTCAAAAGTATTGTATGAACATTTTGGCACAAAATTGATTCCATAGAAATGCGCTATATAAATAAACTTGCTTTGCCTATTATATAACATCACTAATGGAACCAAAGTATGTAAATGATTTGTATTTAAAGCAGGGCTTTGAACCAGAATTTTTTTCCTATTGGTTCGTTCCGAACAGAAACGGAATTTTAACGTTTCCGGTTTTGGGTTCCACCATTAAATAGATGTTCCCGAACCGGTTAGAACAAAAAAATTTCGTTCCCGGAACGGTTAATTACGTTCCCTGTCAGCTGTTTAACAAATGGCTATAAAATTATGTCTCTGTCTCATCCAGCTTAAGCCAAATGTAGGCTAATTCTATTACAACCTTCATTAAATAAGACAAGAAATAATTCAAAACAATTATTATTTCAAATGTTGGCGATTTGGATTCTCAGTATGTCTTCCCATCTACACAAACAGAGAAAGTGCCAAAAATGAAAGAGAATTCGTTTAGTGTGTTACCAAAGGCTAGTCAGGCCCTATAGAGGGCTACCGCATGACGTCACCGCGCCGCGAGATTTTGTTAGGCGCCATATTGGAAGACCAAGTACACATCTACGCAAGTACATACATACATAAAACAAACTACACCTGAAATGTAGCCAGGGCCGGTTCTGCCCTAATCTGGACCCGGGTGCAACATCGCACAACCCCCCCCCACCCCCCCCCCCCCCCCCCAAAAAAAAAAAAACAGTCTAAATCAGGACAACCATCACATAACTATAAACATTTTATATCAACTATTTTAACTAAATGGGCTATAATAACACGGCAGGCTGCCTCAGAAAAGTAACCATTTGTCCTACCTTAAAACTCGTTTTGCATTTTCTGCCTCCTTTTTTGTATTTTCGACCCTCCGTTTATTTTCTTTCCTTTTCTGAAAACCCGATTTGTGTCCAGACATTTTGTTCTGCTACCAACGAACTAACTCGTCAGGTCTCGTCTCTCGAGCCCGCGATGATTCCCGTGGGAAGGGCAACAACTGATACATTTTTACAAACAGCCAATAGGGAGGTTGCATCGTTCAGGCTCTTCTTTGCTCAGACACTCAGTAATGCACTTACTCACTTATTATCACGTGGAGACATGATGGTAGTCCACCCTCCCGCTCTCTCCATTCAGTCAGCGAACGTCACACAGGAAGTGAACCCCAGCGGGTCATAGAAACCTGCGCAGGAGAAGAATGACTTTTTTTATTTGTTGGCTACGGAAACTTTGAGGAACGAAATAAAAACCGGTATTAACCGGTTACCATTATTTTTAATAAGCGTTTCTGTTCCGGAACATAAAAAATAATAAAGTTTCTGGTTTCGTTTCTGTTCCATGTGAAATAGAAAAAGTTCCCGGTTTTCGTTCCTTAAACCGGTTCAAAGCCCTGATTTAAAGCAAAAAGTCAATAAAATTCCAAATGCAAACTCTCATTTCTTGATGAGCTCGATTATTTCTCTTTGTGTGTGATTGGCTGCAGCAGAGTATCTGCTACAGAAGCTGCACTGGTTCATCTTGAAAAATATGCAGTTCCTGATCTATGGGTAGGTTTCTTCATACGCCAGTCTGCTCAGATACCGTATTCTGTCCCATTGAAATACTTGACCGTGACCACACCTGGTCTGTATAGGAAGTAGCGGACGTGTGAGTTTTTTCCATCATCTGCACTCAAACATGAAAATGACCTTTTCAGATTTATCAGAAAACAAATCTGTTTAATTTGAGCGTAGATGCAGAGAGAGATTTTTAAATGGATGATTTGGTGTCGCTGGAAAAGTGAAACCAATAAAAGATGGATTTGTGGACGAGGCCAAAATCTGTGACATGCTGGTCGATGTAAAAGATTTTAAAAAAAAAAAATTGATTGCATGGTTGGAGAGCTGCTGAAATGAGATTGTAAATTATCTTTTCAAGGAGCAGTTTGTAAATGAGGGTCCTCTTTCTGTCTGCTTGTAAGCACTTACTGAATACATACAGCACATATCTCGGATGCACAGAGAGCGGGCGGCACGGTGGTGTCGCCTCACAGCAAGAAGGTTCTGGGTTCGAGTCCAGTGGCCGTGGAGATTGCATGTTCTCCCTGTGTCGGTGTGGGTTTCCCTCACAGTTCAAAGACATGCAGTTAGGTTAACGTGGGGCAGCCTTGGGCTGAGGTGCCCTTGAGCAAGGTACCTGACCCCTGACTGCTCCCCGTGCGCTGTAGTGTGGCTGCCCACTGCTCTGGGTGTGTGCGTGCGTGCGTGTTCACTGCTTCAGGTGCTTGCAGAGGATGAAATTTCACTGTGCTTGAAGTGGTGTTCTTCTAATGAAGATTTAGTGCTGCGTATTAGCAAATGATAGTCAGTCCAGCGAACGTACCTGTATAACCTGAGCGGTGCAGCCAGGCATGACACAGGCTTCTGAATGTTGTGGTATAAACTTCTAACAGCCAACCTCCAGTGGCTTATCTTTAGTTACAGCATGGTGTGTGCGCGCGTGCTGTTTTGGACACAAGATAAGATAATCCATTGTGAAAGACTTGTCATGTGACTGTTACAGAGGGGTGATGGGACCTAACTTCATAATCCTTCCTTCCTTCCCTAACTGAACTGAACTGAACTGAAGTGGTCTGGTGTGTAGTTGCTGCGTTCAGAATGAGAACGATGCGTGTACGGTTTGGCAGCACGATGGTTCAACAGAAGTCTGCTTTTTACAGAGAGACACCTGAGATCGATTCAGACGTTTGCTACCATTGAGCCGGCCTGTGCTGATGCTCTACGCGTCTCGGTGCTTGGAAATTTTTATTGATTTCATCTCAGTAAACCAGACTCTATCTCATCTCATCTTATTATCTGTAGCCGCTTTATCCTTCTACAGGGTTGCAGGCAAGCTGGAGCCTATCCCAGCTGACTACGGGCGAAAGGCGGGGTACACCCTGGACAAGTCGCCAGGTCATCACAGGGCTGACACATAGACACAGACAACCATTCACACTCACATTCACACCTACGGTCAATTTAGAGTCACCAGTTAACCTAACCTGCATGTCTTTGGACTGTGGGGGAAACCGGAGGACCCGAGGGAAACCCACGCGGACACGGGGAGAACATGCAAGCTAGGGATGTTAACCGATGACCGTTTGACCGGTGGTTGACCGAATCAACGTCAACCGGTTAATTTTTTTTTGGTTGTTGGTTAAAAAAAAAAATCAATCGTTTTGAAGCTGCCGATTTTGGAGCGGAGAACCTGGAATTCTGTGTTGTAAACGCTTGGGGCGTGCCATGCGGTGTAAGGACGACAGCTGACAAATCAGAAACACCCATTCAGTCATGTCCCGCCCTCCCGCCCCAGTTGAAGACCGCTGCCACTCGGCGAAAGAAAAGTGTAGACACAGGCTTTTTAGCTTACAAATTACTATTCTGGTTTTTTTTTTTTTTTTTTAATTATTATTAGAAGGCACATGGAGTTTAGTCCTGCCTTGGCCAGTGCATTCTGAAAGTATGTTTTGGTCTGTAGCCAACAATGCATGTTATTGCAGATCAGATCTCTCCACACAAACTAAAGGCGCAGATGCCGACTTTTGGAGGGAAGGGGAGAGAATGAAATGACAGCGGTGTCTGGAGGGGGAGTGACAAACACAGCTTTTATGTCTGTGAGCCAAATCGGTGACGGCTTCAGAGCAACTTCAATACCATGCAGTAATGGCGTGTTGATATTGTTAACGGCGTTATAACGATTGTAGCTAATTAATTAGATTACCCGGCGTCATAACAGCCTTTATTTTAACGCCGTTATTCCCATCACTGAATGTTATGTACTGCTTCTAGCACTTGACTTTATTTTCAACGCCATCATGGCCAACTGAAACCGTCTCTAAGCTGGAGCCATTTGTCCTCCGCTCCAATACAAACCCCTCGACATCAGTGCCACGTTTGACTAAATGTTTTGCGCTGTAGAAAAGGGAATGTGAGTGGAGGGCAGCGACTGAGACTGAATGTGCGGATGATCGCGGTTAGATTTAGAATAGATTCTCATAATTCCAATTCTAGAATTTTCAACTGGGATGCAAACGGCGTGCCTTTTGGTGGATGCCGCCTTTTTCATGGCTGAATCGTGCAGATCCGATTTTTTTTTTTTGGGGGGGGCGTTGGAGTGTCTGAATAATGTCATCAGAGTAAATTCTGTATTAAAATTACTAAATAAGCAAATGCCATGACAGTTCATGAAACATAGGAAGTATGAGAAGAAAACAGTAAATCAGAAAGCTGCGCACATTTGCGCAGCTTCCACGAAAACGTGCGCAGCTTTCTGATTTACTGTTTTCTTCTCATACTTCCTATGTTTCATGAACTGTAACGGCATTTGCTTATTTAGTAATTTTAATACAGAATTTACTCTGATGAAATTATTCAGACACTCCAACGCCCCCCCCCCCCCCCCCCCCCCCCCCTTAAAAAAAAAAATCGGATCTGCACGATTCAGCCGTGAAAAAGGCGGCATCCGCCAAAAGGCGCGCCGTTTGCATCCCAGTTTAAACTCCTGGGTTAACCGACTTTAACCGGCTAATGAGGCTCGGTGGTTGGTCAAGATTTTCGCCATCCCTAATGCAAACTCCGCACAGAAAGGCCCTCGCCGGCCACTGGGCTCGAACCCGGACCTTCTTGCTGTGAGGCGACAGCGCTCACCACTGTGCCGCCCAGACTCGGTTATGTTGAAGGTTTTTAATCAGTGGGAATAAATCTTCTAAAGCCGGGTTTTGACTGCGATTTCAGCAGACTGTTTGAGATGAGCAGTAAAATAGAATGCTATAACGAGCTGTGCCGTAACGTCCTCCGTGTCAGATTATCTGACCAACCCTGTGTCTGAAATCACTCACTCGTTCACTATCTAAGGAATTACTTTATAATGAGCTCATTGATAAAATGGAAAAAAAACCCCGCTTTCGGACACTACTCAGTCACGCCATTATTTATGTCGTTACTGTCGCACAATTAAAACTTGCCAGATCAGTCGGCTGGTGGGTTTTCAAAATAACACGCGCGTATTTTCGTCATAAAGCCATATTATACCGAGCGTATTTCCGACATTAATCAATACAAAGTACTTTGTGTCCGCTGCATCTTTCAGTTCTTTTAAATCAAATTTGAGGCTTCTGATTTGATTTCTTTCAGCACGGCCGCAGTGCATGATGGGATATACTGCTTGGTTAGTCACCATTATTGCACACTACTTTTCGTGATGCATTGTGAGATACTTTGAGTCCATTATATAGGGTGTAATAATCCTCACTATACATTCGGACAGCACAACAAAATGGCGAACTCGCTATATAGTCCACTATGTAGTGAGAAGGGAGTGATTTTCACAATTAAAAGTCTGTTCTGCGTATGTCGTCGTCACCACTCTTAGAATTTGAGTGTTCATTTACACTGAGTGTTAATACAGACTTTATGAAAATGCGCTGATTTCTCTGTTTAGGGATTTTTCTGCCCCGTAAAGGACTTGTACGGCGGGAGTTGTGTATTTTTGGAGTTTTCCACGCATCTGCCCAGGTTTCTTATTAGCGCAGTATCTCTGTGTGGAGGATTTTATATTGAATTATAGCTGTAACCAGCAGATATACTGACTTAGATTTCGTAATTGATCCACACGGAACCGAGGTCAAGTGCATGAAATGGTTTTCCTTCATGTTTGAAGTATATTTTTCTCTGGTTGGGAGGTGTGCATTATTATTATTTTTCATATAGCAGCAAAAGATTAGTTCTGGCTGTAACCTGGATGATTT
Organism: Neoarius graeffei; assembly: GCF_027579695.1. Taxonomy (NCBI): domain Eukaryota; kingdom Metazoa; phylum Chordata; class Actinopteri; order Siluriformes; family Ariidae; genus Neoarius; species Neoarius graeffei. The sequence goes on along the minus strand of NC_083582.1, from coordinate 30,511,257 downwards.
TACATAAAGGTTGATATTTAATGCACTCGTTCAAATGCGTTATTGTTTCTATAGTAGCACCTCATACACACGGGCTTGTATGTAGGACGCGCTACATAATCCAACACTACTAATAAACATACATGAAAATCCCTCACCTTTCGGCGAAATTCGCCGTTTTGAAACCAAAATGGGTGACCTACATGAATCATGTAGATCCGATGAGAAAAAATTGGGGGGCGGGGGGGGGGTTGATATTGACCCAAAAGGCAAGGAGGTCGCTTCGCACCCATAGACAGTTCGTGCCGGTTTGCGCCGCCTCCTGCTTTGATATTGACACCATAGCGACAAGTACATCTCGCTGCGAAGGGCAAGCGGCATCATTTTGCGCCTCTTCTCCTGCTGGCCAGAGCGTGCACACATCAGTCAGAGTGCAGACCAGACCGCTGGAAGCTGGATTGAGTTATCGGACTGAATTTCCTACTTTTTTCAAACTTTCCTGATTGCTATCAAAACAAACACAACTTCCGGCTTGATTACAGTTGTGCTCATGAGTTTACATACCCTGGCAGAATCTGATTGTTTGACCATTTTTCAGAGAATATGAATGATAACACAAACATCTTTTCCACTCATGCTTAAGGCCAATTTATGCTGACAACCCAGTCCTCGCAGATAGCGTCGCAGACAGTGTCTGCGTAGCCCCCCCACCTTCGCAGACGCTCTGCGCGCACCTCCCAAAAATTGTGACCACCGCAGACAGCGTCGCAGACAAGAGGGCTCTGATTGGTCCACTCTACATCCGCTGTACATTTACTTCCGCTTCCCTACTTTCCCGGTTTGGTTTGTTTTCACGACCGGCATTTTTAAAAACACGAGCGAAGATGGAGCAGCATGAAGAGCGGTTGATTGAGGAAGTACGTACATCTATACGACTCCAGTTCTAGTCATTATAAGTAACCGGAGGATAAACACTCCACTAACCACACCCACCAACTACTCCTAGCGACTTCGCGCCCCCTTGCGTTGTGCCGGTGAATAACATCACGCACACCTATTACTCCCCGCTCAACAATAAATTACAACTGTCTGCGAAAAGCTATCTGCGAAAGCCTTGTCACAAGAGCATGCAGAGGCCTTTAGTGGTTGGGTGAAACCATTTATTGTCAAACGACTGTGTTTTCTCTTTTTAAATCATACATACATCATTCAACAGAAACTACCCAAATGACCCTGATCAAAAGTTCACATACCCTGGTGATTTTGGCCTGATAACATGCACAGAAGTTGACACAAATGGGTTTGAATGGCTACTAAAGGTAACGTCCTCTCCTGTGATCTGTTTGCTTGTAATCAGTGTGTGCGCATGAAAGCTGAGTGAGTTTCTGGGATCCAGACAGACTCTCACATCTTTCATCCAGCCACTGACGTTTCTGGATTCTGAGTCATGGGGAAAGCAAAAGAATTGTCTACGGAGTTACGGGAAAAGGTAGTTGAACTGCATAAAACAGGAAAGGGATACAAAAAGATATCCACGGAATTGATAATGCCAGTCAGCAGTGTTCAAACTGTGATTAACAAATGGAAAAGTGAGTTCATTATATAGACACGTTCACAAACAAAACATCCCCAAATTTATCAAACCATTTCATCGATTTCCTCACAAGTGACAGAGTGACATTTACGTCACGGTTTTGGTTCTCCGTGTCCCAGATGTGGCTGGTATGAAAAACGAGCGGTGTACTTCCCAGTAAAACACATGTCCTTGTATTGTAACATATTACACGTGAGAAATACGAGCATACGGCACTGCGTTCAAAATAACAATGACCGGTGAACTGAGGGTTGAGTTGTTTTTGCTAGCCGTGCACATTTATACCACTCTTCAATCGCAAGCGGACTTGCCGTGCATTTGGTGCGTAATGATATTGGGCTCACGATTCATTATTTACAAAAGATGATTTATTTAAATTGTATATAAATATGACCATTTTATTACCCAAAAAAAGCAACCTTTTATTTTCTTTTTCAACTTCAGTGTTTTTTTTTTTATTTAAAAAAAATTTTCATTTTCTTAATAACCAACAATTACTTGCCTACATTTGGAAAGGTTGGAGTAAAATATTATACGTAAAATATAACACACAGGAATATTTTACCATTAAAATATTCCTTTTTAATAAATTTAAGTTAGGCATTTTCTTTATGAACATTGCCTTCATTTTCTCCTCTTTTCATTCGCTTTCAGCTGTCTGTAAAAAGAGAGCTCTGATTTCTCGTTAAATCTTTGTACAGTCACACAACAGCTCTTTCCCATTTTTTAGATCTGTTTTTGTGGCTTTAGAGTGGCGTTACTTCCACCTAAGGTGAAGTCACGTGCATTCCCATTATTCTGCACCCTCTGTTATCTAAAGCCTAGGTCACAACCGGACGTACGATTTTTTTTGGCCGTGTGATTTTTGGCTTTTCCCAAATCGCTGCGTTTCTTTTTGTTCGTGGAGAAAGACGCACGTTGGCCGCAAGTTTGTCTTGCAGCCTGAAAAAACCGTAAGCGCCCGTAGAGTTTGTTTGACATGACAAAGAACCTCTGCGGCCGGTCTGCGGCTCGAAAATCAGCACGTCACACGCGCGCCCTCCGTGCGTTTCTTGCACGTAGACCGGCCGTAGGAGCACGTAAGGCCGGTTGTGACCGAGGCTTAAACGGTGTAATTACAGCTCGGAAAAACTCGGAGATTATGCAGCCTGATGATAACTGCAGGGTTTTTTGTTTGTTTGTTAATTTCATCGAGTCAGATCATAAATTTGTATCATGATTTGTTGCTGCACAATATATCGTTACATGTGTAGATTAGATTAAACTTTATTTTCTTTTTCAACTTTTTCCCCTCCCAAAGGGATTAATAAAGGTTGCTTTTTTTTTTTTTTTTTTGGTAATAAAATGGTCATATTTATATACAATTTAAATCATCATCAGTAAATAATGAATCGTGAACCCAATATCATTACGCATCAATCGCACGGCAAGTCCGCTTGCGATTGAAGAGTGGTATAAATGTGCACGGCTAGCAAAAACAACTCAACCCTCAGTTCACCGGTCATTATTATTTTGAAAGCAGTGCCGTATGCTCGTATTTCTCACGTGTAGTATGTTATAATATAAGGACACGTGTTTTACTGGGAAGTACACCGCTCGTTTTTCATATCAGCTACATCTGGGACACGGAGAACCAAAACCGTGACGTAAATGTCACTCTGTCACTTGTGAGGAAATCGATGAAATGGTTTGATAAATTTGGGGATGTTTTGTTTGTGAACGTGTCTATATAATGAAAAGGAAAAAAAAAAAACACACGTTGGCAATTAAGAATTAAAGCAAGTTTAGATAACTGCACGCCTCTGTGCATTATATGCAGCATGATGCATACAGCAGTGGAGTCTTGCATGCGTGTGATCAGTCTGGCTGTCCCTTTAACACGGGGTGCAATTCTGGCTCAGTGAGTACCTGCACAGTACTGGGCGGCACGGCGGTGTAGTGGTTAGCGCTGTCGCCTCACAGCAAGAAGGTTCCGGGTTGGAGCCCAGCGGCCGGCGAGGGCCTTTCTGTGTGGAGTTTGCATGTTCTCGCCGTGTCTGCGTGGGTTTCCTCCGGGTGCTCCGGTTTCCCCCAAAGACATGTAGTTAGGTTGACGTGGGGCGGCCTCGGGCTGAGGTGCCCTTGAGTGAGGTACCGAACCCCTGACTGCTCCCCGGGCGCTCTGGTGTGGCTGCCCACTGCTCCGAGTGTGTGTTCACTGCTTCAGATGGGTTAAATGCAGAGGATGAATTTAACGGCGCTTGAAGTGTGCATGTGACAAATCAAGGTTTCTTCTTCGAATGTCCATGCAATTTAAAAAAATGCCCTGCTTATCCCAATGTAATGGCTAATGTGGTGTTTTTAAAGATCAGGAGCCGAGCTGAAGCGCATTTTATGCTTTTCGGAAAAGTTTTTTTTAGTATTCAACCTGGTCTGCTCATGAGTACTGCTCATGATCTCGTCACGGTTATGAAAGCTTCTTAGGACACTTTGCAGTTCTTCACCCTCCCTTCTTTAACCAACCCTCTGCGCTGGTGTGTGTGTGTGGGGGGGTATTTGTCTACCTTTTCTTCCACTCTCATGACTGAGTCATTTCATATTGAGCAACTGTAGCGAGGATAATACTACATTGTTAGGACCCACATCGAGCTTTGTTTCTTTTTGCGGGTCGTGGTGGTTTTGACACTTCCATGGTAACCATGTCTTTCACCTCCTGTCGTGCAGCAGTACGAAACGAGGCAGCAGGGCAAATCCTGATTACGTGGCTGCACCTAAGCCGCCCATGCTATAAATAATTTGTTTGGATGAAAGGTGACCTTTTAAAACGGCTTCTTGCAGCCGGTTGTTCCTCCTTTTGGCCACCAGGCATCACCGCATCTTTTTAGAAACCACGCGCATGCACACACACACGGAAGTGTTCTTTATATTTTCTTCCTTGGCATCGATACAGTTTGCGTGGTCCTTATGCTCTTCTGGTTTGATGTGCCGCTGCTTATCAGCTGCCAGGAGTCTCGTTCATGAGAACCGGGTGGAGGCTAGTGGTGGGCATTAAACCGATGGATGTTGTTTTTCAAATGCTTCTTTTTTCCACAGTGGTTGAGCGCAAAGCAGCAACATGGCGTCGGCCCCGTGAACAGAAAGCAGCTATAGTCTGTGTGCGCGTAACGCGCCTGTCGGAAACTGTGGTTTCAGTGCATCTGTTCACATGCACAAAAAACAAAACCCCAGACAGTAGTGCAGATTTGCGAAACATAAATCGGGCAGCGGGTTATGTCAGATTGAAGCTGGCTTGGTGTTCACTCGATGACAGCTGGGGCTGAGGGGTGAAATTGGTGCAACATGACATGGTATTAATGGGATTTCTCTCTCTCTCGCTCGATGCCTCGTCATGTACTCACAGACTGAATTATTTAGACGTGGAGGTAGGGCTGCTCGATTATGGAAAAAATAATAATCACGATTATTTCAGTCAATATTGAAATCACGATTATTCAAACGATTTTTGGAAACAATGCATTTATTCAGCATTTCTCTTTAAAACAAAAAAAACCTCTTTGTTATTGATCATTTGCATTCACCTTTCTTTCAAACTGAAAATATAGTCTAGAAAAACTTAAGTTTGCGATGTATAAAACAAAAAAATATTCTTTTGACATAAGACAGAGAAAAACAGAGCCTAATCTAGGGCGCGTAATGCGCGGTTTTTTTTTATCTGTCTGTCGCACATCAAGGTCACCCAATTGACCTCCACCCCCCTATATTTTCAATCCGTGGAGAACCCTGTCATATGTCTTATCACTAACCGAAATCCATGTGGTGCTGGAACTGCTGTTCTGCAATCTTGGATTATTTTCAGAGGATGAATTTGTGCTTTTTAGGCCCACTTTACACGGGGAGGGTCTGAAACAAAAACGCAAAAGTCCGTTTTCGTTCTCACTTTTTTCCGCGTCTACACGACCGTTTTCAAGGAGGAAATCTGCGTCTATACGGTGACGCATAAATGTGTGGAATTCAACTGGATGTGCATGCCAGGCGGCTAGGTGGTGCTGTGAAAGACTTCCGCTATGTCTGCACGCATGCGCAACGTCTTCCGTCTTGTCTGATCTGCACATCTGCGCCGCGAAAACTTTGACTACTCTGGCTATGGTAAGTAAGAAAGTAAGTAAAAAAAGTAAGAGCATGCTATACCCGCCTCTGTTCATTAACGGTATATGTGCAGATTCGGTATAGATGTTCGAAGGACTCCTGGACGTTTATTAAAGCTGCCAGAGCAGCTTGAAGGTCCGTTGGATCGATGTAATCAGACATGCTCTTACTTTTTTACTTACTTTCTTACTTCCCGGGCTGGCATGTACAGTATATGACATATGTACGACGTAAACGCGTACCCGACGTGAGCAGATCCGAGCAGAGTTTGGCGTATTGGGTAGTTTAGACGGATATGCAACGGGGGCCGTTTTTAACTCATCCACTCGGGAAGGTGTTTTCAATTTTTTCCGTTTTTCAGCCTCGGAAACGCCGTCCCCGTGTAGACGAAAGGCACTTCCGATAAAATATTTAGTCGTTTTTACCCGACAGCGTCCTCGTGTAAATGGGCCCTTAAAGTGCCATTCCACCATTGGATGTATTCTTTGGCATAAAATACAATATATTTTATGACAACATGACTAGACAGAGAAATCTTTTAGCTTCAAAATGATATATCAAACATAATTTTTTGACAACGACAAGTATATTAATTTTGCGACCAAAGTCACCTACCCTTTTAATTTCCGCGCGGTAGTGAAACGTGATGTCATCGGCAGGTTCCCCTTCTTGTGTACCACGTGTCGGTCTATTTTTAGACCAGGAAACCCCCAAAGTGAGAGAGCCATTTCTCCTCGTATATGGGGGCCAAAAAAATTGCGAAAAATTTTGAGTTAATCTTTCAGTTAGCTAGATTTATTGGTATTAGCTAGATTTATTGGTATGATTTTTATCGCGTTCTATCCGCCATTGCTGATAATATGTGCCACGTCACACGTCACGTGGTACACAAGAAGGGGAACCTGCCGATGACATCACGCGCGGGAATTAAAAGGGTAGGTGACTTTGGTCGCAAAATTAATATACTTGTCGTTGTCAAAAATTATGTTTGATATATCATTTTGAAGCTAAAAGATTTCTCTGTCTAGTGATACCATTTATATATGTTGTCAAAATATATTGTATTTTATGCCGAAGAATACATCCAATGGTGGAATGGCACTTTAAAGTGCTCAAGAAAACTGTGACGGAGAAAGGAGACTAGAACTGTGTGTGTGTGTGTGTGTGTGTGTTAGGTCATTCATTGAAACTGTCGTTCATGTGAACTTGGATGAGCATCAGAATCATGAATCCATAAAGATTCCTGTTTTATTCCCTTTCCTAATGTACACGTTGCACTTTCCCCAATGCGGCGTTTTATTGAACGGTTGGAGCAGTACTGCTACATTTTTTTTTTCTCCTCTTTTTCCCCTTTACTTTAGGAAAGTGTCTTTCGCCGATATAACTGACTGCCCTCAGCTTCCCTTAGTTTATAAAAGCAAAGTCCGTTGTGTGGGTAAGGGGATCATGTGTCTCATAAGCAAGGTTGTTTTTGTCTCGGCGGCTGATTTTCACTGATTATATTATCTTAGTCACCGTTGTGGTAGAGATGACGCGTGTTATGGTGCCACTGTTGACTCAAAATAGGGGTTCTTTTGTGGGTGGCTGTGAATGGCAGCCTTATTGCGTGCGTGCAGTATTGTGAGCAGAAAGGGTTTTTGCAGGCAGTGTTTGCCTTCAATATGCAGTTAAAGTAGGAGCGTTCTTAATTTACTCAACTGGAGCTCATGGCATTCATTAATGTGTTTATTGTCTTTATGTGCCACGGACTGATCAGATGGAAATCTGGCGCTTCTGCAGTTTTCATTCTACCCTTTTTTTTTGTTACATTGCAATTGCAAAAAAAAAAAGAGAGAAATAAAAACGTAATTGAGAGATTTGACACTGTGGATCCTTTGCCTGACTAAACATTTCCTGAGCCCCTTTTCCACAGCCTGGTCAAAATGGAAATCTTGCCCTTTTATTCCACCTCAGGTTCTGTATAAAGCGTCCGAATGCAGAACGGAGGGTTTGTGTTCCATCTCTGAGCTGAAGTGATTGGTAGTAAGAGAGCTGGAACTCTCCGTCTGTGTGAAAGGGACAGTTAACGCTAGCGGGACAGAGCTGTGATGTTTTTGATCTTGACCACCACCTTTGAGACCAAAGCGAATTCAAATGTCTCCGTCTACGGCATCTATGGTCCACGAGCGCCTCTCTCTCTCTCTCTCTCTCATATGCTCTCTTTTTCTCTCTGTGTGTGTGTGTGTGTGTGTGTGTGTGTGTGTGTGTGTGTGTGTCTCGGTGTGTGTCTGTCTCACGCTCTCTTGGTCTTTTTGTGTGTGTGTCTCTGTGTGTGGGTGTGTGTGGGGGTGTTTTGGCTCTAGGTGTGTGTCTGTCTCGCACTGTGTGTGTGTGTGTGTGTGTCTCTCTCTGTGTGTGTTTTGGCTCTAGGTGTGTGTGTGTGTGTGTGTGTGTTGTGCGCTCTCGGTCTTTGTGTGTGTGTCTCTCTCTCTCTCTCTGTCTCTCTCTGTGTGTGTGTGTGTGTGTGTGTGTGTGTGTGTGTGTGTCACGCTCTCTGTCTGTTTGTGTGTGTCTCTGTCTCTTTGTGTGTCTCTCTCCCTCTCGGTGTGTGTGTCTGTCTCGCGCTCTCTCTGTGTGTGTGTGTGTGTGTGTGTGTGTGTGTGTGTGTGTGTGTGTGTGTTTTGGCTCTAGGTGTGTGTCTGTCTCGTGCTCTCTTGGTCTGTTTGTGTGTGTCTCTCTCTCCCTCTCTGTGTGTGTGTTTTGGCTCTAGGTGTGTGTGTGTGTGAGTCTGTCTCATGCTCTCTCTGTCTCTTTGTGTGTCTCTCTCTCTCTGTGTGTCTTTGTGTGTGTGTGTGTCTCTCTCTCTCTCTCTCTGTGTGTGTGTGTGTGTTTTGGCTCTAGGTGTGTGTCTGTCTTGCGCTCTCTCGGTCTCTGTGTGTCTGTCTTTGTCTCTCTCTCTCTCTCTCTCTCTCTCTCTCTCTGTGTGTGTGTCTGTGTTTGTGTGTCTTTCTCTGTGTGTGTGTGTGTGTGTGTGTGTGTGTCTTGCGCTCTCTTGGTCTCTTTGTGTGTGTCTGTCCCATGTGTGTGTTTCGGCTCTAGGTGTGTGTGTGTGTGTGTCTCTGTCTCTGTGTGTGTCTGTTTTTGTGTGCGTCTCTGTCTCTTGGTGTGTGTGTGTCTCTCTCTCCCTCCCTCTCTGTGTGTGTTTTGGCTCTAGGTGTGTGTGCGTGTGGGGGGGACTCTGTGTGTTGTTCCCCCCCCTTTTTTTTGGTTAAAGGACACATGTTCTGGCCTATATACTGAGGCTGTTACTTCCCTTACCTTAAATGTGAATTATTTAACACAAGTAATTGCATGTTGCATATGATGCTCAACTTTTGTTTGTGTTTGAAGAGCGGTATAAATGCACACGGCTATCAAAAGCACCTCAACGCTCAGCTCACCAGCAGTTGTTTTGAAAGCAACGCCAGTGTACTCTGGGCATTCGTTTTTCTGACGTGTAGAAATGCCGACACGCCGTTGTGACACGTTATGCCTCTGGTTGCAGAACGCCAGCTCACGATGTAAAAACGCACACCGACGCGGCTTCCTGTCGGCTTCATTTTGGTTCAGTGTAAATCAGGAAAGCTGGAATACTGAGGTCCCTTCTTTAGGCCAGTGTTCGAGAATATATCGCTGTTAAAAGGGCTGGAGTTGACTCGGTTCAATATGGCACAGAGCTCTTGGTTCTTGAATAGAGACTCGGGCCTGACCGATTAGGGATTTTTTGGCACAATACTGTTTTTTTTTGTTTTGTTTTTTTTTATTAAAAAAAAGTTGAGATTTCCGATAACCAATTTTACCTGCTGATACCCATACCTTGGGGGGGGGAGACAAACGTGTCTTCATTCAAATAGAAATGTATTAAAATAGTACAAATACTCAAGTAAGCATGCGCATATGGGGGACATTTTGAACTGTGTACACAACAGAATTACTTTAATTAGGTTCGTGTTTTCAAAGTATAGCCTACTCGGTTAGAAAATGTTTAACCCATCTTCATCGCTCAAATATAACATGTATACAGTGTTAATAATTATGAAATACGTCGGGATACTTTTCATTTATTTATATAGGAACTGTACAAAAATGAATTCAAGTTAAAACTAAAAAGGATTTGCAGAGAAGCCGTTAATTTGTGTACAACTGAAACTTTTTTTTTTTTTAAATAGGCGAACGCTGTTGCTCATTGTTTTCTAGGTTAAATTGTGTCTCACCCCTTGGCATGCTCGCACAGAGAATAGCAGGCTGTAGGCGTGCAACGCACAAAGCTGTCTTGTCTGTCACATCGCTAGCAAGCGTTGATCATCAAACATTCCACATTGTTCCTGTGCACATGTTAATGGGCGGCCCAGCAGTTCTACCCATTACACTGGAAATAAAAAGGCAGCAAGCTGTCTCGGTGTATCGATTAGTAAGAAACCAAAAATGACTTCCACCAGTCATGATGAAGCATTTAATGTTGATGTCAGTCCCTGTTTATTAGAGCCAGAGTATCCAGCTCCCATGCGATAATCAACTGCAGACACTGAATGCAACGCTGCGTCTGAGACTGGAAGAAGAGAAAGATAAAATGATGAATGTAGAAAGTTATCTTCGACAGTTTCATTAGTTATTGAGGTAAACGGACACGGGTGCATCTCTGTCGGGATCCTTTAGCCAAGGTCACAACCGGACGTACAATTTTTTTGGCCGTGCGATTTTTGGCGTTTCCCAAATCGCTGCGTTTTTTTTTTTTTTTCGTGGAGAAAGACGCGCATTGGCCGTAAGTTTGTCTTGCAACCTGAAAAAACGTAAGCGCCCGTCGAGTTTGTTTGACATGACAAAGAACCTCTGCGGCCGGTCTGTGGCTCGAAAATCAGCACGTCACACGCGCGCCCTCCGTGCGTTTTTTGCATGTAGACCGGCCGTAGAAGCACGTACGGCCAGTTCTGACCGAGGCATTTCCATGTTGTCAGACATTTATAACGACATTTATGAGCCTCAGTGGCCAAACCAAGTGGTTTGCTTTTGACACGGCTGTTTGCTCCATAGGCTTACATCGCATAGCCATTTTGCAGTGGCTGGTTTAGGGTTCGAACTAGAGCCCTGCACTCCTGTGGGAGTCCCGCGGGACTCGCAGGACCCGCCACAAAGCAGCGCGGTGCGGGACAAATTTTGAAAGCTCATTGCGGGCGCGGGCAGGACCAGAAGTGCCCATATGCGCGCGGGAGTGCACATATGCGGTGCGGGCGGGAGCGGTGATGAGCTGCAGTCCCGCTAACTAAAAACGTGTTTGAAATAAAATTTATAAATTATTAATTTATGTCTATCATATATAATTTGTGCTGGATATTTTATTTGGCATTAATAACATTTTAAGATGCCTAAATTTGCAGAGAGAGTCAGATTGCCAGATTGAGTGAGGAATGGCATCTTAAATTTGCCATTGATCACCCTAACGGGAAATCCTTTGATCACTCTAATGACTCGCAGCTCACACCCAGTTAGCAAGAGAACCATGAGTGAAGTGATTTACTGCTTGCGTTAGTCTACAACTCTAATCAGAGAGACAGGTTACACAGTGACGGTAGGCTTGACTCAATGCTATCCCAGAAATCCTTCCTGTAATATGCAAATTTGGCTGTCCAATCAGAGGCAGCCAAACTTGCATATTACAGGAAGGATTTCTGGGATAGCATTGAGTCAAGCCTATCGTCACTGTGTAACCTGTCTCTCTGACTAAAGTTGTAGACTAACTCAAGCAGTAAACCAATTCACTTCTCTTACTAGCTCTGCTTTGCAATAAAAAAAACAAAAAAACACCATTGGTACAAAGCAAGCCCATTCACTTTTTTATGCTGATCAGAGAATTACAATGGTTTCTCATGTGATAAAAATGTGCGATTAAATATTTTAATCGCTTGACAGCACTAATTATTATTATTATTATTATTATTATTATTAGAGACACTACATGCTGAATTCAGAAACAAGGTAAATAATAATGAACGTGAGCTGTAGATATTCATGCTCAAATCCACTCAAAGTAGGGAGCGGGGCACCATCACGCTGTGTCAAGACAAGAACTTTCCTGAGAAATAACGTGAACGTCTGCATCATGCGGGATTTGCGGGCGGGAGCGGGACAAAATATGGCGGGCGGGAGCAGGACTGAAAATCATAATTCTTTGCGGGAGCGGGACTGCACAATGCGGGCGGGACTGAAAAATCTGACCCGCGCAGACCTCTAGTTCGAACTCCATGCTGGACCGATTTCGATTGTGTTTGGACCCAGAAAGATGAGGAAATGGGGCCAGGAGTTTTTTTTTTTTTTTTTTTTTTTTTTTTAAATCATCCCTGACTTTTCCTTTACGTTGTAACTTGATCTCCTAAACCTTTGAGCCGTCATCCTGTTTGTCAATTCAGTTCATAATGTCAGCTTCATATTACTTTATACTAAGCACTGCAGCTGGAAAAATCCTGTCCTTAAAATAAAGTCATAGGGTTTGTGTTTGGACTGAATGTCAAAAGTGTGTTCTTGGAGAACGTTTCTAATCTTATGATTTTTACTTAAATAGTACCGAACAGGGCGGCACGGTGGTGTAGTGGTTAGCGCTGTCGCCTCACAGCGAGAAGGTCCGGGTTCGAGCCCCGTGGCCGGCGAGGGCCTTTCTGTGCGGAGTTTGCATGTTCTCCCCGTGTCCGCGTGGGTTTCCTCCGGGTGCTCCGGTTTCCCCCACAGTCCAAAGACATGCAGGTTAGGTTAACTGGTGGCTCTAAATTGACCGTAGGTGTGAATGTGAGTGTGAATGGTTGTCTGTGTCTATTGGCCCTTTTCCACTACCCTTTTTCAGCTCACTTCAGCTCGCTTCAGCTCACTTCAGCCCGACACGGCTCGCGTTTCGACTACCAAAAACCAGCACGACTCAGCTCGTTTCAGCCCTGCTTAGCCCCTAAAACTCGCACCGTTTTGGGGTAGGGCTGAAGTGAGCCAAACCGTGCTGACTGAGGTTGGGGGCGTGAGCAGACACTCCCCTGTGCACTGATTGGTGAGGAGGAGTGTCCTCACATGCCCACACACGCCCCGCGAGCGCGCTGGCATCTGTAAACACCGCAAACCCGGAAGAAGAATAATTACGAGAATTTCTGAAGCCTTATGCGCCTCGCCTCATCTATACGCTCTTGCCAGTATCTGTCCGCGTTGTCAAGCCACAGCACCAAGACCAGCAACACTAACGACTCCATGTCCTCCATGTTTATTGTTTACTATTCGGGTCGTGAGACTACCGTTTAAAAGCTCACTGAATCAGTGACATACAGAGCATCGTGGACGAGTTCGCGGAGCGCAAGGCTCGCCGTATGCCCTTCAAATAATGCGCGCAGTAGGCTATTGATGTTTTATTATGAGCCATGTACAGTATGTAGCCGAATGTTTTTTTGTTTCTGAGTTACATGTTCGTTTGAAGGACTTAATGTACAAAATAACATAGTTGCACCCCGTAGTGTTGAAATTGGTAAACACAGTGCATTCAGTGAGGTTTGCACCGCCCTCCTTTTATTTCTGACTCTTCCTGTCAGCGTTGCAACCTCTGAGCGCTCATTCGTATGCCCTTCAAATAATGTGCGCAGTATAGGCTATTGATGTTTTATTATGAGCCATGTACAGTATCCTAATGTTTTTTGTTTCTGAGTTACATGTTCGTCTGAAGGACTTGATGTACTAAATAACATAGTTGCACCCGGTAGTGTTGAAATTGGTAAACACCGCAGTTGCGGACATTTTGTAGCCTAAAATGATGTTATGATAAGCTTTAATAAAGGGTCCGGTCATTTGCCCCGCCCCCGGCCCGGCTCTGACTTGTTCCGCCACTGTCACTGATGTCACTGTTTGCGCTGCTTAACGACATCACATGACGTCCACCCACTTTCGCTAACTCCACCCAATGTGTCCACCCACTTCCAGCCAGCACGGTTCAGCGCGGTTGTAGTCGAAATGCAACTCCAACAGCTCGACTCAGCTCGACTCGGCACGGCACGGCTCAGCCGCGTTTGTAGTGGAAAAGCGGCATATGTGTCAGCCCTGTGATGACCTGGCGACTTGTCCAGGGTGTACCCCGCCTTTCGCCCGTAGTCAGCTGGGATAGGCTCCAGCTTGCCTGCGACCCTGTAGAACAGGATAAAGCGGCTAGAGATAATGAGATGAGATGAGATGGTACAGAACAGGACTCTTATGCTGTGTTCACTGTGCCTTGTAAGTGGTAATTTGTATAAGCGTAATAACGCCATTTCCCACATCTCGGTGTATTCGATATGCAAAGTGCAGGGAAAACATGGATGCTTCCGAGAAAACATTGTTGGTTGTGAATTTTTTTTTTTTTTTTTAATATATATAAACGTTACAGGTATTTAGTAGACGCTCTTATCCAGAGCAACTTAGAACAAGTACAAAACACAGTGCTGAACTTGTAGACAAAGTTCTCGTGCCAACTGAATAAGTGACAATAACACCAAGTGTAATATTCTGTTGATGTTCCAACAAGGAAACAAGCCAACCATACGAAGTCCAATGAAATAGAGAAAAATAAAACTCCAGCGGCTAACCCCGGGCTAGACAGAGCACAGTCTGGGTCGGTCAAGGCTGATCTGCAGTTACACAGTGGGCAGGGGAGAGGTGCAGCCTGAAGAGGGGAGTCTTCAGTCTGTGCTTGAAGGTGATCAGGGACTCTGCAGCTCTGACCTCAAAGGGAAGGTCATTCCACCAACAGGGAGGGTTTTGTTTGTTTTGTTTTAATCCACCACTGGCCGAAAGGCCCGAAGGAGGATTATGTTGTGACGATGTCCATCCGTCCCGGGAAGGGCACTCACCTTCTGAAATCAACTCCTCTCGCAATGTTTGGAGGAATTTCACAAAACTCACCAGGATTCTTTGTTATATGTCGTTAATACACAGATTGTAATTTTGTTCAATTGGGTCACATTTTACCAGAGTTACAGCCCTTGATTAACAAAGTTTTATAATTTGACGATTTCATGAGGTTTTTTTTTTTTTTTTTTTTTTTTTTTCCTCCTTCTGAAATCAACTCCTCTCACAATTTTTGGAAGAATTTTATGAAACCTGGTAAAAGTCACTGTTGTATGTCAGTAGTACGCATATTGTTCAATTCGGTCGCATTTTACCAGAGTTACAGCCCTTGATTAACAACCTTGTACTTTGACAATTTCATGAAGGTGTGCTTGCCTTGTGCCATCAACTCCTCTCATGATTTCCCGAAGCTTGGCAAAACGCCTTATGTGAGGGTAATACGCAGATTGCGATTTAATTTAGTTTGTGAAAATTTTCCCAGAGTTTTGACTCTTGATTAAATAACTTGTACTTTGGCAATTTCACGAGGGTGCACGTTCTTCTGAAATCAACTCCTCTCACAATTTGTGGAGGAATTTCACCAAACTTGGCAGAAGGCTTTGTTATATGACAGTTATACGCAGATTGAAATTTCGTTTACTTTGGGCAAATTTTACCCGAGTTATGCCCTTGATTATTAGCAAACTTTGGGAATTTCATCAAGGTGTGCTTGCTTTCTGAAATCAACTTCCCTCGCAATTTTTATCCCCCACTGGCCGAAAGGCCCGAAGAGAGATTGTCATGGCGATGTCTGTCCGTCCGTCCCGGGCGGGAAGAGCGCTCACCTTCTGAAATCAAGTCCTCTCACAATTTTTGGAGGAATTTCATGTAACTTGGCAGGATACGCATATTATAGTTTTGCTCAATTCAGTTGCATTTTACCAGAGTTACCAGTATGGCAGAGTTGCCAGCGGGGAATACTGTGCTCTCAGAGCACTCTTATTTTTACTTTGTGAAAGTATGTGAAGCTCCTAATAAGCTCTTTTTACCGCACCTTTTACAGTTACAGACCTGAGTGACTATTGGTACTGTTCTACTATCGTGAACGTTTAAACATTTTGTGCAACACTTTGGAGTGAAATTGCAATAAGCTCCAGCCATCTAATGTTAATGCTGACTGTAATGTTGTTGTGTATTTTAGCCTTGGATATTTGCATATAGGGTCAGGCAGTACAATGTTGTGCATATAATCTTAATGATAAGCAAGTTATTTACAACTGTGATCATGTGGGTGCCATTTAAATAACCCATTTCCTTTTGTGCTACAGTGCAAATCCTTTTTTTTTTTAAATGAAAAACCAAGACTGAGTCAGGGGAGAAAAATGCACTTATTTGTTGTTCCTGAACTGCTGTTTGTTGCCTGGACGATCTTGTAATCGTAATTCAGTCAGTGCTGTGTGCGAGGTGTTCAGTCAGAATTGGTGAGAATTTTGAGACCGACCACTTTTTTTTGGAACGCCTGCATATTCTTGCAATAAAATAAAAAATAAAAAAAGACCATGTCGCAGCAGCACAATGCATAAAATTATACACATACAGGTCAAGAGCTTCAGTTAATCTTCAAACAAAAGAAAATGTGATTTCAGTGACTTTGACCGTGGTATGATTTGTTCGTGCAAGACAGAATGAGTTTTTCAGGAACTGCTGAGCTCCTGGGATTTTCACACACAACAGTCTGTAGAGTTTACACAGAATGGTGCAAATAAACAAAAAGGCATTCATACCCCCTTTTCGACCAACAGGGAACAGGTTCCATTCTCATTCGCACACCAAATTTTGAATCGTTTGGAGCATTTTGACCAAAAAATAAATTGGTTCGGCACTTGGAAATTTGGTTCCCGGCTAGAACCAAAATATAGCTGGTTTGTCCAGCAGGAACCTTGACGACATCATCGGGCATGCCATTAGTTTGGAGAGCGCAGCAATGGAGAACATGACAGAAAAGGGTACATCTACAGGAAAAAATGGACCAAAAACAAATATCTGCAGTAACGGAATAAAAGGTAATCAATACAATCCGCCATCTTGCTACTTCTGTTGTGCAGTGCCCACCGTTCATGACGCATCCTTGGTTACAGCAGTTCCGTTCAAAATTGGTGAAAATGTGGGCCTGTTTGCTCACTGGCACCAAGACCCAAAGAATCCTGAATGGAGCCAGTTCAAGAACCCGTTCCCTGTTGGTCGAAAAGGACTGTTCTGTGGGTGGAAACACCTCATTACTGAGAGAGGCCAAAGGAGAACAACGGGCCTGGTTTGAGCTGTCGGGAGTGTATGGTAACTCGGATAACCATTCTTTGCAGTTGTGGTGAGCAGAAAGGCATCACGGAATGTACAATCTGTCAAACATTGAGGCGGAGAACCATAAAGGGTTCTTCTCTTAAAACAGGAGCACATCTGACTCAAGGTTCAATGTCCAGGCGTAAAAGAAGTCAGTCTGTGTAGGAACCAGCAGCTTGTCAGGAGAGAGCATCGTAGCATAAACGACTCCAAACTAGTCAGTCAGGAAAATAAATTCAGGTATGATAGAGTTTAATTGTTTTTACTAAATCGCGTCTTTAACTTGGTGGAGAGCGACTAAATAATCATCATTCTTGTTGTGGAATTTGTATCATTACTCGGTTGAATAGCAGGCAGCAGATAACTAGTTATATTCAGGGCTCTACGTTAACTTTGAGACATGGTTGCCCATTCGGGCAACCATTTGTAGAAATCTGGTTGCCCGAACTCAGAACATGGTTGCTCAAATATTACATATTTTTTTTATTTATTATTCAACCTTATCAGACGCTGTCTGTATCAACAAGCATTGACACTAGCGCCCCATGCGAGTAATGCGGTAATTAGTCGTGTAGTGAAGGACATACCAATATTCAGTCCCCCCAGGATTCTGTGGGCCTTTTTTGTGATTGTTGTGGGCTAAAATGTCTGATGATGTGGGGGTTTTCCAAAAAATTGCGATGAAAGTTGCGGTGTTTTTTTAGGTTTTGTTGCGATTACATTGCGGGAGGAAGTGAAAGTTGCAAGAAATTGTTGCGATTTTCTCTCTTTGTGATTATAATTGAGTGATATGTTAAATATTAAGTTAATACCGAAAAACTATTGATTAAAAAAAACAAAGACACTGAGAAATGGTCCTATAAACAACTTTACCAATATAAAAGATGACCAGGACTACAAAAATGCAGAAAAATAGGCTTTACTTATCCAAATGCACCTGTTGGTTCAAAAGTTAAAGTGCATAGAACCTCACAGCACAACATGAAGTTACCTTAAAATATAATATAAATGCCTCAGCTTTCATGTAAGAAAAAAAACTATTAATACTAGTACCGTGTGCAGGCAGTCTCTCCTGAAGACTAAATTAAACAATAATTATAAACTAATAAAATAAATGGCTCAGGCTTCATAGAAGGAAAAAAACAATTTGAACAGAATCTCACAGTATGATGCTGAAGCTGCCTAAACAATGGAAAATAAAATAACATTTTGGCAAAAATGTTGGCATCCATTAATTTCTTGTATTAAGTAAAAAAAATAATGTAAAGTGCACACAGTGCTTCACTGTAAACATAACACACTTTCAGTAACAGAATTTAAGCCGACATAAACACTGACTCGCACATGCTGCTTCTCTTGAACGGAAACACGGAAGTAAGGCGAAAGGTAGTTTGTCGACGTCACCTCAAGACGATGCCAATGATTGGTCAAATTTGCGGGAAAGTTGCGGTGATTGGATAGAATTGCAACACCGCCCTGAATTCGCGGGGATTGGCTGAATTTGCGTTGAAGTTGCAAATCGCAACATCGTGAAATCCTGGAGGGTCTGAATAGAACACTGAATATGCACTACCCGATAATTATTAGCAATGGGAAACTGCATTGCGAGCCCGCGATGTGCAAATGTGAATTCCGCTAGTTGTTGAACATCCCGTAATGATAACATGGACGCGGTCTTTCGGAGTCAAACAATCGCAAATCGTGATGGAATTTCATCATAAGATGAATGAATAAACATTGTTTTTCACGCAAGTTGACATATTTGGGTAGTTGCCCGATCGGGCAAGCATTTGTGAGAGTCTGGTTGTCCGAATCTATTGAATGGTTGCCCCGGGCAATCGGGCTACTGTTAATGTCGAGCCCTGAATATTTAGTGTGTTTTTCATATCACCATTAAATAGTTACAGTGGGGCAAAAAAAGTATTTAGTCAGCCACCAATTGTGCAAGTTCTCCCACTTAAAAAGATGAGAGAGGCCTGTAATTTTCATCGTAGGTACACTTCAACTATGAGAGACAGAATGGGGGGAAAGAATCCAGGAAATCACATTGTAGGATTTTTAATGAATTAATTGGTGAATTCCTCGGTAAAATAAGTATTTGGTCACCTACAAACAAGCAAGATTTCTGGCTCTCACAGACCTGTAACAACTTCTTTAAGAGGCTCCTCTGTCCTCCACTCGTTACCTGTATTAATGGCACCTGTTTGAACTCGTTATCAGTATAAAAGACACCTGTCCACAACCTCAAACAGTCACACTCCAAACTCCACTATGGCCAAGACCAAAGAGCTGTCAAAGGACACCAGAAACAAAATTGTAGACCTGCACCAGGCTGGGAAGACTGAATCTGCAATAGGTAAGCAGCTTGGTGTGAAGAAATCAACCGTGGGAGCAATTATTAGAAAATGGAAGACATACAAGACCACTGATAATCTCCCTCGATCTGGGGCTCCACGCAAGATCTCACCCCGTGGGGTCAAAATGATCACAAGAACGGTGAGCAAAAATCCCAGAACCACACGGGGGGACCTAGTGAATGACCTGCAGAGAGCTGGGACCAAAGTAACAAAGGCTACCATCAGTAACACGCTACGCCGCCAGGGACTCAAATCCTGCAGTGCCAGACGTGTCCCCCTGCTTAAGCCAGTACATGTCCAGGCCCGTCTGAAGTTTGCTAGAGAGCATTTGGATGATCCAGAAGAGGATTGGGAGAATGTCATATGGTCAGATGAAACCAAAATAGAACTTTTTGGTAAAAACTCAACTTGTTGTGTTTGGAGGAGAAAGAATGCTGAGTTGCATCCAAAGAACACCATACCTACTGTGAAGCATGGGGGTGGAAACATCATGCTTTGGGGCTGTTTCTCTGCAAAGGGACCAGGACGACTGATCCGTGTAAAGGAAAGAATGAATGGGGCCATGTATCGTGAGATTTTGAGTGAAAACCTCCTTCCATCAGCAAGGGCATTGAAGATGAAACGTGGCTGGGTCTTTCAGCATGACAATGATCCCAAACACACCGCCTGGGCAACGAAGGAGTGGCTTTGTAAGAAGCATTTCAAGGTCCTGGAGTGGCCTAGCCAGTCTCCAGATCTCAACCCCATAGAAAATCTTTGGAGGGAGTTGAAAGTCCGTGTTGCCCAGCGACAGCCCCAAAACATCACTGCTGTAGAGGAGATCTACATGGAGGAATGGGCCAAAATACCAGCAACAGTGTGTGAAAACCTTGTGAAGACTTACAGAAAACGTTTGACCTCTGTCATTGCCAACAAAGGGTATATAACAAAGTATTGAGATGAACTTCTGTTATTGACCAAATACTTATTTTCCACCATAATTTGCAAATAAATTCTTTAAAAATCAGACAATGTGATTTTCTGGATTTTTTTTTTCTCATTCTGTCTCTCATAGTTGAAGTGTACCTATGATGAAAATTACAGGCCTCTCTCATCTTTTTAAGTGGGAGAACTTGCACAATCGGTGACTGACTAAATACTTTTTTGCCCCACTGTAAGTCTCATCCTACTGCACTAAATTGTGCATTAGTACAGCTTTTGGTATCCTTACAGTTTATTACTTGGTGTGCATGAGTTCTTTGTGTTAAGTGGCATGTACAGCCATGATATTGGCCTGATGGGTGACTAAACACTTGGCACAACCCATGTTCGTGTTGCTCCACAAGTTCCTTATGATGGTATTGCTCATAAAAAAAAAATCCAGCAGTGAGCTCTGTTCAAGAAAACTAACTGATAAACTTGTCAGCAAGACACCCGGGATAGAGACGGCCAAAGTTGAGTCAACTGTAATTACAGCACAGCTCAGTAAAAATATGAGGCAGTGAATAAACAGCCTATTCATTGTTTTAATCCCTGCTTATCTATGAATATCAAGCTCATATAAACACTTCTATAAATCTACAGATAGCACAGGCAGGACATCCTTTGGAGATTGATTTTAAATAAATTTAACCGCATATAGAAAGTGTGATTTGTGTGATATTTATTTCTTTGAGTGGATTTCTGTGAAGCTTGTATTTCTCAGACATGAGAAAATAGTAGAGATGAAGTACACACTCGAGTTTGATGCAGTTGTGAGACCTTTCTGCCACAGTTGCTGTGGATTGAAAAGCTGGTTTAAAGGGAAGTTCAAGTGTTGCACTTCTGAAAACACATCTGATGTAAATTAGCCTTTGGATTCAGCTTGAACAGACGGTACGAGTAGAAACGGGCTACGGCTTCAAATATGAATAAGCCATTTGCAGGAATTGGTCACGTGTCAATTTTCCCCAGGGCTTTGAACCAGAATTTTTTTCCTATTGGTTCGTTCGAACAGAAACGGAAATTTAACGTTTCCGGTTTTGGGTTCCACCATTAAATGGACGTTCCCGAACCGGTTAGAACAAAAAAATTTCGTTCCCGGAACGGTTAATTACGTTCCCTGTCAGCTGTTTAACAAATGGCTATAAAATTATGTCTCTGTCTCATCCAGCTTAAGCCAAATGTAGGCTAATTCTATTGCAACCTTCATTAAAGAAGACAAGAAATAATTCAAAACAATTATTATTTCAAATGTTGGCGATTTGGATTCTCAGTATGTCTTCCCATCTACACAAACAGAAAAAGTGCCAAAAATGAAAGAGAATTCGTTTAGTGCGTTACCAAAGGCTAGTCAGGCCCTATGCATTGATAGGCTATCAGAGGTTAACGTCATTTAAATGTTCGTGAGCCTCTCATTAACGTGGACAAATATATTGATATCGTGTTTGAAATTGACGTTTTTGAATAACGATAGACTGCAATATTTACCTCTTATTTAAGATGTGGAGACGTGATAGTAGTCCACCCTCCTGCTCTGTCCATTCAGTCAGCGAACGTCACACAGGAAGTGAACCCCAGCGGGTCATAGAAACTTGCGCAGGAGAAGAATGACTTTTTTTATTTGTAGGCTACAGAAACTTTGAGGAACAAAATAAAAACCGGTATTAACCGGTTACCATTATTTTTAATAAGTGTTTCTGTTCCGGAACATAAAAAATTTTCTGGTTTCGTTTTTGTTCCATGTGAAATAGAAAAAGTTCCCGGTTTTCGTTTTCGTTCCTTGAACCGGTTCAAAGCCCTGATTTTCCCCATAGCAACAAGCCCGTGGTGGGCAAGCTAACTTGACGTTCCTTGACCACCATAAGAGTTTGACTGGCGGTGCGAAGCAATCCATTTCTGTAATAGCTGTTTTTACCTTTTCTACTGTCTCCTTTGACCCGAATTTTCGTGTGTACATGGAAAAAATTTGTGGTTTTAACTTCTGTCGTAAGTTAAAGCCAATCACTGGCCGTAAAAGAGTTTCTTGGACTCAAGTTGGTCGCCGCTGAAAGAAATTCGCGTGCGAAATGGCGGATTTCTCAGGTATGTTTCTAACTTCTCCTTTTCTACCTTTTATCATTCGCTTAACTCTTTACTCCTTAATGACGACCTCGTGTATATCCCATGATGACGACATACGGTATGACGCCAGCGTGTATGCACCATAATGACGACATTTGACGACTCTGAATTTGCCTCTACATACATATTTTACCCTTTACAGGTATCCCAGGTGAATATTTATGATAAAATGTATGAATTTTGAAAAGATAATTGAACGTTATATAGCGCATCTTTGTAAAGTTGCAGTAATCATTTATTGTACACCATTTGACATGAGTTCTTCATGTAAAATGTGAAGATTGGTTTTCACACAGGTATTCCTCACCTTTCAGGCACAGCCTGTGAGTTGGTGAATGTTGAAACATAACTTTGAGTGATTTTTGTATTCTGTGTCATACCCTCTTTTCAAAAACGTATGATGTGTCATGATTGTTTCAACATAATGAAGGCGAAAACCGATATGAACAGAACCTTGTCTTTAGACTTTTTTTCTTGTAAATCTGTTCTAAGGGTGAACAGTATATACATACAGAGGGATGGCTGTAGCAACTGCTTTAAGGGGTAAAGAGTTTGTGAAGATTCTTGAAAATAAATAGATATACAGATATATCCGCCATTTCAGACGTGAATTTCTTTCGGCAGCGACCAACTTGAGTCCAAAAAACACTCTTACGGCCAGTGATTTGCTTTAACTTACGACAGAAGTTAAAACCACAAACATTTTCCAGGTACACATGCAAGTTCGGGTAAAAAAAAAAAAGACAGTAGAAAAGGTAAAAACAGCGATTATAGAAATGGATTGCTTCGCATCGCCAGTCAAACTCTTATGGTGGTCAAGGAACATCAAGTTAGCTTGCCCACCACCGGCTTGTTGCTATGGGGAAAATTGGCATGTGACCAATTCCTGTAAACGGCTTATTGGCTACTGACACTGACGCAGGAGAAATGCAAGCTAGAATGTGTGTTAAAAATGACCTGGTGTATGTTTGTGATTTAAAGGAGAACTGAAGGCAAATTTTTTTTTTTTTTTAAATCAAAATTCTATTTATCTCATCTTTATAGACTGTCGGAATGCATTTTTGATCACTATTTTGTCGCTGCTATAGCAAGTTATGAGTGTTTGAAATATGCTCTGTAATATATCAGTCCATGTGTCAAAGCAACGGTCGTAAACAAGATTCGTTGAGACCTGTGCGAGACATCGTAGGACGGAAGTAAAACATACAGCAGAAATCAAAGTGACCAACATCTGCCAACGTTGTCAAAAGACACGCGCGCCCTCTTTCGAATGCTGACGTAATCAAGCCGGAAGTTTTCTGTGTGTCCAAAATCGCTCCCTACTCACGATATAGTGGGGATGCCATTTTCAGAGCCTAATCTAGGGCGCGTAATACGCGATAATGCACGTTTTTTATCTGTCTGTCGCACATCCACTTTTTGGGCACGAGAGTGATATCGTGTATCTATTCATTTTGTCGCACATTTATAAGTAGAGAGCGTGTAGTCGCGTTTTACTGAATCTTGTGCGTATCAATTTGTCAGCACCCGCTAGCAAGCGCTGCGGTAAATACAGTGTTGTTTACACACCAATCGGAAAATATCAGAAAGGACCGAAGTATTCCGAATGGTTTATTTAGCGGGTAAAACAGTTTTGTGAACTATTATATCATTGGTCACTGAACCGGAAGACAGTGTATCTCAACCAATCGTGTGAAGTGTTTTAAAAATACCCAAAAGCACATGGCATATCGTTCTGTCTCATCCAAACTAACATTCAGAGCCTCCAGGATTTCGCGATTTGCAACATCAACGCAAATTCAACCAATCCCCGCAAATTCAGGGCGGTGTTGCAATTCTATCCAATCACCGCAACTTTCCCGCAAATTTGACCAATCGTTGGCGTTGTCTTGCGGTGACGTCGACAAACTACCTTCCGCCTTACTTCCGTGTATACGTTCAAGAGAAGCAGCATGTGCGCAGTGTTGCCAGATTGGGCGGTTTTAAGTGGATTTTGGCGGCTTTTGAACATATTTAGGCTGGAAAACGTCAGCAGTATCTGGCAACATTGCATGATGTGCGAGTCAGTGTTTATGTCGGCTTAAATTCTGTTACTGAAAGTGTGTTATGTTTACAGTGAAGGACTGTGTGCACTTTTTTTTTTTTTTACTTAATACAAGAAATTAATGGATGCCAACATTTTTGCCAAAATGGGATTTTATTTTCCATTGTTTAGGCAGCTTCAGCATCATACTGTGAGATTCTGTTCAAATTGTTATTTTTTTTTTCTTCTATGAAGCCTGAGCCATTTATTTTATTAGTTTATAATTATTGTTTAATTTAGTCTTCAGGAGAGACTGCCTGCACACAGTACTAGTATTAATAGTTTTTTTTCTTCCATGAAAGCTGAGGCATTTATATTCTATTTTAAGGGAACTTCATGTTGTGCTGTGAGGTTCTATGCACTTTAACTTTTGAACCAACAGGAGCATTTGGATAAGTAAAGCCTATTTTTCTGCATTTTTGTAGTCCTGGTAATCTTACACATTCTGCATGATTGCTAGGTTTTTTTTTTTTTTGAGTAATTTGTTTAATTTTTCTTGTTGAAAGTTCAATTTAGTATTATGTTAATGATATTCTAAAAGTAAAGATTAATAAAACTGTTCTGTTTATAGATGTACTCTTGAAAATATCTACCAATGTATTACTTATTTTTCTGTCCCCACTAACTGGAACAAATGAGGGATATTTTTACCCATGTTAATATTTTCTGTCCCCTGTTTCTGCAACTAGTGAGGGATCTGTCCCCTATTTTCAAATTCCTAGATTAGGCTCTGATTTTGTAGTGCTGTCTGAAACTCTAGTGAGGATTATGTGGGAAATACGCTCAGTGTAATGTGTATTTATGACAAAAATGCATGCATGTATTTATTATTTTGAAAACCCACCAGCCACTAGGGCTGGGCGATATGGAGAAAAAAAAAATCTCGATATATTTTTGCTATATCTCGATATACGATATATATCTCGATATCTATGCAGGAAAAACAACCCCCAAAAAACAGACACACCAAATTCAGCAAGGTGTTTTTTTTTTTAATTGAAGTGCAAACAGGTAGGCAGCCAAGTGCCTAGAGGTAGACCGGTACTAGTAACAAAGTGCTTGTGCACCATTTTTAACATGAATTATCAAACCAAGGAAGTAGTATATTGCCTTATTTTAATTACAAACATAAAACCTGAGGGTAGGCAGTTCTTATAAAGTGCGTCTTAAACATTTAAGATAACAAAAAAAAAACTCATTTCATAAATAATAATTTGACTTGTAGAAATAATACATATTGCCTTCCTTTTCCTTAAAAACAAAACTCAAACTCATCTCACTGCATTAACTCTCAGCCTGGCACACTCCTCGTACAAAAGTTTGTGGTGTACCTGTAAATGGTTGAACAGGTTCGTGGTGCTCGACACTTTGGTTGCCACCAATTTCTTGCATTCCCGGCAGTAGACCTCTTTCTGTTGTTCGTCCGACGGTTTAAAACCAAAATATCTCCATATAATGGAGCCATTTGTCCTTTTTTTGGTACGAGTTCTGCCGCCTCCGGGCTTTCTGTGGGCGCCGCCATGTTGAATGAGTTAACACGCCGCCTACACGCGAGGGGAGGGGGTACAAACACACGAAGGAGGCGGGGCAGGCAGCACCATAGCACAGTGAAGGAAATTAAGCACAGTGGCGAAATCATATTAATTTAGAGCATTATCTCGATATATACGATATGCCAAAATCTTTTTCGTGTTCATAAAACATATCGATATATCGCAAATCTCGATATATCGCCCACCCCTACCAGCCACCTGATCTGGCACATTTTAATTGTGCGACAGTAATGACGTAAACACCAGCGCGACGGACTCGTCCTTATCCTGTCGTCTTTCCAACTCCATGTTGGTTTGAAGTCATATGGAATAATCTCCATCACTGATGAAGCTGGTAAATCTCGGAATTAATCTAAATTGGAACGATACGGCGATCTGGCTGCTGTGTAAACCGTTTTCAAAATAGCGGCGCTGACACTTCACGTTTCCAAGTCTCGCGAAGGTCACGCGGATAAGCGACGCCTGCCGTGGACCAAATGAACTACATTCAACATGGCTAAAAACCGAATAGGCTGATGAGTGTAATATAATATGCCAATACGAGTCACGATATAAGGTTAATAAAACCGAAAATGTAATTGAATAACACGTTAAGCAATAAAGCGAGTTTAAAAATGACTTCAGTTCCCCTTTAAATTTCTGAGGCTTTCATTTTCTTTCTGGTTGACTGGTACGATTGTGATGCGACTTTTGCTTGTTTTTGTACTGGGCTGTATCTGTACTCTGGTTAAGTTTTGGTGGCCACCATTATGATTGTTTTCCTATGTGTGAATTTAAGTTAATAGAACTCGTATCTATTGAACACCGGTAACATGCTCATTTATGCAGTTATCCAATCGCCCAAACTGGGCGGTTTTTCTCCCCTGCTGGCCAAAAGGCCCAAAGGGGGATTATGTTGTGGCGATTTCCATCCGTCCCGGAAAGGGTACCCGCTTTCTGAAATCAACTCCTCTCAATTTTTGGAGGAATTTCATGAAACTTGGTAGGATACTTTGTTGTATGCAGGGATGAGAATTTTCCGCGGAATTCCGAGTTTTTCCCACTGAAAATGTCATTTTTGTGAAACGTGTAAATCCGTTGAGAATTTTTTTTTTTGGGGGGGTAGGGGTCGGCGCGAGGCGAGGCTTGTGGTGGCACAAGCAGGCAGGACCGCCCGCCCGCCAGCCAGCATCTTTCGGCAACGCTCATCGCAAAATTAGTTGCAGCTGTGATAACGGAAATCGTTATTGCTTTCTTCAATGTTTATACTAACGACAACTCACGATGATTTCCGGCAACGCACACCTCTCACGCAAGCGCACAGGCAGCAATCTGCCGGCAACGTTCAAACATCTTGGCTGACCTGTCGCTATGAGTTGCACTTCATTTCCATTCCTGTTTTCTGTATGGGTATTACTGGTTTTCAAGCATTTCATACTCCACCGTTTGCCATAGTTTCTAACGAGAGCAGCATTTGTTGCGAGTGCAGGGAAGGGCCTGCCGGCATTCTAGTAACATTTGTTTGGCTCCACTCGTATGTAAAACGCATCACACATTTCTAAGCATTTTCATCTCCCATCTGTTAAGCGTTGTCTATGGTCTAGGAAACACACGTACAAACCGGTTATTTCTAACGTCAAGTTTATTTAGTTCTAGCATTTTTATAACACAAAACAGTTTTTAGTAAGTCATCACGCGAACTCCACATACTTCCTGTTTGTTGTGGGAAACCGAGGGACTGTACCATTGGCTTGTTATGGAGGGGTTTCGCGGGTGTTTGGTAGAACGGCCTATTTTAATGGCGTGTTTTACTGGTGTTGGGGAAACGTGTATTTTACTATGCACTGAAGGGTTTTTGGCGAATGAAAATTATTTTGGATGTTTGTATATTTTGTGTTTTTGTTTCTTTAAATTGTTATTTTGTATTTAGGATGTCATTATTTAGTTGATTGATTGATTTTGCAATTTGGGCTCACCTGTGGGCGGGGCTGCGGGTATGTAAGCTCTGCAGTAGCTCCAGAGTCTCAGTTGTGGTTGGAGCGTCTTGTTTGAAGGTGCTGTGGTCTGGCTGACTAACAGTTTTGTTCAGGGTCTTTTTTGATTTTGTCTGGCAAACTTAAAGCCTCTTTATTTTTGTTTTCTTATTTTGTTTGTATAGTTTTCTTTTTGGCAATTTGAACCTTTGGTTGGCACACTGTAAATATTTGCACTATTTTAAGAAAAGTTTTGAAAATAGAAAAAATAAAAAATATATTTTTGGAGGAAGAAGTTTTCCAGCTCTCTGTCTGCTCCACTGCTGTCCATCTTTGCAACAAGTTTATAAACGTTTTAAACTATCATTGAATTTGAAATCATATATATATATATATATATATATATATATATATATAAATTTATTTATATATATATATATATATATATATATATATATATATATATATATATAAAAATTTATATATATATATATATATATATATATAAATTTTTATATATATATATATATATATATATATATATATATATATATATATAAATTTTTTTTTTGTGTGTGTGTGTGAAGTGTGTGTATATGTTTGTATGTGGGAAAGGGGGATTGTGAATTGGGCAGATGCCCCCTAGACCTGCCAGGCATTTCAGAGTTTTTTTTTTTTTTTTTAAATGTCCCATTCTCATCCCTGTGTATGTCGGTCTCATTATCTCTCTAGCCGCTTTATCCTGTTCTACAGGGTCGCAGGCAAGCTGGAGCCTATCCCAGCTGACTACGGGCGAAAGGCGGGGTACACCCTGGACAAGTCTCCAGGTCATCACAGGGCTGACACATAGACACAGACAACCATTCACACTCACATTCACACCTACGGTCAATTTAGAGTCACCAGTTAACCTAACCTGCATGTCTTTGGACTGTGGGGGAAACCGGAGCACCCGGAGGAAACCCACGCGGACACGGGGAGAACATGCAAACTCCACACAGAAAGGCCCTTGCCAGCCACGGGGCTCGAACCCAGAACCTTCTTGCTGTGAGGTGACAACGCTAACCACTACACCACCGTGCCGCTGTGTATGTCGGTAATATGCATATTATAATTTTTGTTCAATTCGGTTGCATTTTACCAGAGTTACAGCCCTTGATTTACCAAAATTATACTCTGACAATTTCATGAGTATTTTCCTCCTGAAATCAACTCCTCTCAATTTTTGGAGGAATTTCACAAAACTTGGCAAAGGCCTTATGGGCAATTCCATGTAAATGTCAACCTCACCATGCAAAAATAAAGCAACATGTAATACATCAAAACCACTCCCAGAGATATCACCTAGGCCTGTATTTTACAGATGTGAATAAGTTGAACCAATTTGTCACAAGAATTGTTCCCTTCGCCTTAATATGTCAGTCTTTCTTTCTTATAAACCCAAGCTAAAATCAACTTTGATCATGTACAATTCTATATTATTGCCACAAGACACAGAAATGTATGCTAAAATCCACAAGACAGCAAAACAATAGCCATCCTAAATATTATTTAAGAACTTTGATAGTTTTAGCTGATATTTAGAGAGTTTTGATTATGGTGGTTAAATTGCTGATTTTCTAAACATATGCCATGTCTATTTCAGACGCGTCACATCCATAATGGAATTTCGTCACATCCATAACGCTGACTTTTCCTTCCGAAACTCTGCATGAAATACAAAATATTTTAAACAAAGATTTTTTAATATTCACCTTGGACCCCTCTATCAAATGGATATCTCCATTTCGACATTAGGTTTACAATTTCACAGAGTTTGATAAAAATGTACAGTCACCCAAGAAAAGTGATACTTTTTCTGTCACATCCATAACGCATCTTTTATTGGCGTTTTCTGGCATGCCCTAGATGTACTATGGGAATTGTTCTTGTTCTATCACTTCTCCAGTATGGTACAGCCTTAAAATATGCAACACCTGTTTAAATACTGGGAGACAATAAAACATGCACTGGGTCATTTGTTGCCATTTTGAGTTCAAGTGTCACGTCCATAACGCTGGAATTGCTCCTATGTCGGTAGTACGCGTTATTTTGTTCAATTCGGTCACATTTTCCCAGAGTTTTGACCCTTGATTAAATAACTTGTACTTTGACAATTTTATGAGGGTGTAGGTTCTTCTGAAATCAACTCCTCTCACAATTTATCTCCTGCTGGCTGAAAGGCCCGAAGGGGGATTATGTCCTGGCGCTGTCTGTCTGTCCCGGGAAAAGTACTCACCTTCTGAAATCAAGTCCTCTCACAATTTTTGGAGGAATTTCACAAAACTTGACAGGGTTCTTTGTTATATGTCGGTAATACGCATATTATAGTTTCGTTCAATTTAGTCACATTTTACCAGAGTTATGGCTCAGTTGCCAGCGGGAGATGTCATCTTGTTATTTTTTAAATCAGATGGTCTTTTTCCAGTCTTCAGCTGTCACGTTTGGGTGAGTCTGTGCCCATGATGGCCTCAGGCTTCCTGTTCTTGGTAGTCAGAAGTGGAATCTGATGTGGTCTTCTGCTGTTGTAGCTCATCCAGCTCAAGATTTGATGTTTTATGCACTCCGAGATACTTTTCTGCTCAACACAGTTGTAAAGAGTGATGGAGTTACCATGTCCTTTATGGCAGCTCAAACAAAACTGGCCATTTTCCTCCATTATCAGCAAAGTGTTGCCACCCAAAGAAACACCACCTGTGTAAACACATTCTGTGTAAACTATTCTCTTGCGTGTGAACACGCAAACCAGCCCATCTGCTACCAATATCCTGATGAATGTCACTTGGAGATCTTTGACCTGCATCTGCATGATTTTTGCATTGCACTACTGACATATGATTAGCTAATTAGATAACTGCATGAATGTGCTTGTGGATTGTGTGTGTAATTTGCATTTTGATATTATTTGCTTCTATATAATGGCGATTTCTTCATCAGATATATCATTCTAATACACATGTTGTTCCACACACAGGCCGTAATGAACCTCTGAAGAAGGATAAGCCCAGGTGGAAGAGCGACTACCCCTTGACAGAAGGCCAGCTGCGTAGCAAGAGGGATGAATTCTGGGACACTGCACCAGCTTTTGATGGCCGCAAGGAAATCTGGGATGCCTTAAAAGCAGCTGCTGTGGCCCTGGAATGCAACGACCATGAGTTAGCGCAGGCTATACTGGATGGAGCCAGCATCACACTACCACATGGTGAGAAAATCCAGCCAGTTACAGCGATGATCTGCTTCTTCCTTTTTCTTTAATGCAGTTTTTGAAAGTTTTGAAAAAGTTCGTGCGTAAGTGAATTTATAATTATTAGTGCTGTCAAGCGATTAAAATATTTAATCGCGATTAATGTCGCGACTGTCATAGTTAACTCGCGATTAATCGCAATTTAATCACACATTTTTGTCACATGAAGAACCATTGTAATTCTCTTATCAGCATAAAAAAGTGAATGGGCTTGCTCACCGTTCGAACTACGGGGGTACTCGGGGGATCCGAGATCCCCTGAAACAGACATGAGATCCCTTGAAAACATGATTTGGGAAATGTTGGGGGGTCTCTAAAATATTGGCAAAATGATGTTTATTGACATAGCAATCGTGTGTAACGGGAAGCATTTGCATATCCGAAGTGAGCGCGCGATGGAGAGCCGCGCTCTGAGACAAGCGCAAGCAGCACACACACACACACACACACACACACACACACACACACACACACCCTGGGAAAAAAAAGTGACACCCACCCCCACCCCTGAAAATATCGGCATAGTTCGAACACTGGTTGTACCAATGTGTTTTTTTTTTTTTTTTATTGCAGAGCATAACACGTCTTGTCACAGCCACTGCAAAGTGGGGCTGGAGCTGCCGATGGGAAAACGAAACCTAAAGCCAAGCACCGTGGCTCTTCGGGGGAGGGCAGAGGACTCTGGCTGTGCGGGGCGTGGCATCATGTCACAGAGCGTTAATCTCGCGATTAAAAAAATTATCGGCGTTAAAATTGAGTCAAGTTAACGCGTTAATAACGCGACATTTTTGACAGCACTAATAATTATGTATAATTCGGTTAGCTAAACTGAAGAACTGGATGATGCTCCATTCGTGGTAATTTGCAGGTTGTCGTGATGTGATGTGATTTTCCACTTCGGCACTTTTGACACTTTCATGCTTGCCAGCTAATGTTATGAGTACCGTATTTTCCGGACTATACGTCGCTCCGGAGTTTAAGTCGCATCAGCCAAAAAATGCATTATGAATACGAAAAAAACATATATACGTCGCACTGGACTACAAGTCGCACTTTTTTGAAGGGTTATTCTATCCATAGAATCTGTGATTGTATCTGATAAGCGGCGCGTGGTTACTGTGCGACTGCATTGTTTATTTAATAAACGAACAGCTGAGCAGTGATAACGCGCCCTTTGCCCTGTAAGTAGCCTAGTCTGATTATTTTAAATATCTACTACTATCTTTAATACTATCACTATCATTATTACTAACAGCCTATATTATTATTATTATAACTAATATTAGTCGCCTATTACTGATGCATTAATCAGTTTGCTTTTAGAATATTTTTACCGGTAGGGCTTATTATCGCCCCATGGCTCTTTCATCTTTGTTATTAAAGCTGTAGTCATCATCGAGGAGTGTCATTCTTCATTTTTGTCGAATTTTATTTCATCAAATCAGAGGCCAAGTAGGCTATAGGTATCTCATCTCCAAAGACAGGTACGGTAGTAAAAACAACCGTCTAGTGAAAAAAAAAATAAAACAACAACAACTGCTCAGAGAAAAAAAACGGGCAGAAAGTGCGCCTGCCAGTTAACGTCATATCAGATAAAAACATTAAACGTTATTCAGACCATTAACACCATACCATCAGAGACGAAGAATAAAGTTCATCTTGGAAGGAGAGTTATTTTTAAAAATGCAAAACAAAATCATTTATAATAGCCCAGAGAAAAACTGGCTGAATATGTACCATAACATCAAGTTATTCAATAGCCTATAGGCCGAAAATCATTACATAACTTATTTAAATAACTATAGGCCTATCATTAATAATAAAACACAGGCCAATCAAGTTTATCAAGCTGACGATTTCACTCCAAATCAGCAAATCCATTGAATTCCTCATCCTCGGTGTCGCTTCTGAACAACTCTGCCAACTCCAGCGGCAGACGAAGCGCCGTTTCCTCTTCTTCTGCGTGGCTGTCGTCAGACTCAGCATCAGCTCCAGTTATTCCGCGGTGAAAAAAAAACCGCATATACGTCGCACCGGAGTACAAGTCGCATGGCCAGCCGAACCATGAAAAAAAGTGCGACTTATAGTCCGAAAAATACGGTAATAACTCAAATTTTGATGCTGACCTTCTTAAAGCAGTGATTTTAGTATGGTCAGTATTATAAACTTAACCAAAGTCAATATTGCTATAAACTAATAGGAAAGTAGTAGAGAACGAGGACTTGGCACTGTTTCCAGTGTGAGTAGCCATGTTGAGTTGATGTTGCTCCCTAAACAGGAATGGAGCTGGTAGTTGAAATCTGCTCCAAATTAAGAAGTTGAAATTTCAAGCTGATGTCTAGTTTGTGGGTTTTTTTTGTTTGTTTGTTGTTTTTTCCCAGTTGGAGGCAGAGAATTACAAGTAGAAACCTCACCTTGAAAGCAGCGTTACAATCTTTCATATACGGGGTGGGAAATTTCCGTCTCCAGAGACATTTCTGTCTTTTGAAAACATTCTAAAGTGTAAAAATAAATAAATAAATAAACTGAAAAAGCAGCTTTGGCCAATCAGTGCGCAGAAACGCAGTCACGTGATGTTCAATCATGGCGGCGCTGACAGAGTAGACGAACTTTTCGACTCGATTCAGAAAATCGGCAGCAGGTGGCACTAATATTGATTTGAAGTTGCTGACATGCTGGTTCAGGAAACCTTTGGTTGTTCTGTGATCGAACGGAGACTGACGGATTGTATGTGGCGTGGACCGTTCGTTAATTACAGCTTTGGGGAATTTTCCGTGTCATAACTTGAATGAAAAGAATTTGAAACCCGAGCAGGATTGTGTATTGTAACATGTAGTGGCTGTGTTAAAAAAAAAAGAAAGGTGGTGTCGAAAGCTCCAGTTGCCAGATCGGGCTTTCCGTATTCTCTCTGGCTCCAGTGGGAGGGGAAAAATTTCATAAACATGCCGAGGATGCCAACCACAGAAGCCTCTTTGCTGCACAGGCTCACACTCAAACTCTACCAGGTGCTGAAGTCTGTGACTGGTTCTAACCGTCAGTTCCAAGTAAACAGTAAATGGTGTTTTATCGCGTTTATAGACCCTTTTTCAGCGTCACGTGATCAAACAGTTGCGCACGCAGCCTGGCAACAGAAGCAGTAAGCTTCCCAATTGATTCTGGGACAGACTAGCCTACTTATCAATCATTTAAACGTGGATATATACTGTTCTCAGCATCAACATGTCTGGTTGTTGCGTATACGGTTGTACGAATCGCTATTCCACCGGCGGACTAAAGTTTTATAGGATTCCTAAAGGATCACACCCATTTCAGAGCAACAGACGGCGGCTGTGGCTGCAGGCGATTAAACGTGTGGACCGGACTGTTGTCACTGTGTTCATGAACGTTAGTTTCAAACCCTGGTTATGAGAAAGTTGCAAGGCATACGATTTTTGATATGTAAAGGAGAGTAATGGCCAACTGAAAGGACAACATGGAAGCATAATTCATCTTTGCATAACTAGCAGCTACGTACTGCGTTTCCCAAAACCAAAAACTATGTTTTGCTAACCTGTTATCAACTTGGCCAGGCAATGGGACATTGCATTGCAACCAACAAAGACTACGTTCAGACTGCACCCTGAAACGACCCATATCCGATTTGTTATTGACAATCTGAACGACACAGATCCGATTTTTTTTCACATGTGACCCAGGCCGCTTGGATATGTGGTCCTAATTCCGATGCATATCCGTTATTTTCACATGCGACTGCAGTCTGACCGGACGGGTCGCATTCATGCGACCTACACGTCATCAACAAGAGACAAACGTCACTATTCTGCGTTGGCTAATCCCGCCTCTTTGGTGGAAAACAACAACATTTGTACAGTTTTCAGAATTTAAATAGACTTTTATAGAATTGATCAAGCTAATGGTGGATTTGGTAGGGACCTGGATGTTGATCTGTTAGCCTGATTAAATAAAACAGTTTCTATAACTGATTTATAACTTAAACCATCCTGTATTACAAGATTATAAGATTGTTCTGGAAATTTCCAGTAATTTGACACCTTCGGTCTCATTAGTCTGCTGCCCACATTAATCAGATTATTGTGTGAGTTCCGCCGCCGCCACAAAAACCACATCGCCAGGTCTCGCCTCATCTCCATGCTTTACTTGCAAACTTGAAGAGTGCACTTTTTTTTTTTTTTTTGTTTACGTATTACGTAGATGTGCTTATATTACATGTCAATTTGCGCATGCGGGACACTTTTGGGTCGTTTTCCGTTCATATTGGAGATCGCATACAAGTCTCATATAATTGGTAATGTGAACGGCCTAACAAAAAAATCGGATTTCACAACAAATCGGATATGGGTCGTTTCAGGTTGCAGTCTGAACATAGTGAAAGTTGCAAGCTTAAGTTTAACTTGGTTAGCAACTATGGTTTTGGGAAACGTACCTCTGAACAGTTAGCTGCTATCTAATGCTGTGTTCACACTTATACCGGTACGAAAGTGGTATAACTGTATCGATACAAAGTATAGCGGTACAGTTTAGTGCATCTGTCCACACTAGCGAGAAATGTTTGCGGTTTTCTTTCACGGAAGTTGAAATGCGCGTGCGCGAAATGTTTCCGTGGTTACCGAGTAACTTCCTTCCGAGAATATATGGCGGATGAAATGACGTGTGTATGCTTTTTGTTGTCAATGTACAGTCTGTATTTCTGGTGGTCATTTATTCAGTCGAATCGTATAAAACGCGCGAGGCAGTTCTTCCCCCTCACTTTCTCCCTCTTCCCTTCTCTTCCCCTCCCTTTCTCCCTCTTTCCTTCTCTTCCCCTCCCTTTCTCTCCCTTTTCCCCCTCTTCTTCCTTTCTTCTTCCCTCTTTCCCCCTCCCTCCCTCACCCTCTCCCTTTCTCCCCCCGTCTTTGCTCCCAGGCTTTCGTCTAAACGGGGGAACAGGGGCGCTGCGCCCTCTTACTCTCGGCGTGCGCCCCCTTACCGACTCCGTGAAAACATCCCAGCAACACTACGTGACAATGTGTCTGATCATCAAATACGTTATAATTGCTCCAGAAATATTCCAATCATAGTAGATACACCGCCAGACGGTGCAAAAACAATCTGAATTGGCGTTTTCCAGACTGAGGCGCCATGTTGTTTAGTTGTTTACTTGTCGCGGCTGCTCTCGCGAGATTTGACATGGGTTCCATACAAGGTCAGCTGACTTGTAGAGTGAGATTTCTCGAGACTGAATGACCTTTCACCCACCGGCGCGGGAGCTTTTGACAGAAGTAGTTCGCGAGTTGTTTTTGTTGACACTTGGGCATTTAAAGATGTCATCCCGCGGCACGAAGCGGAAGAAAGCCAAAGACTGTCCGGGGCAGAAGAAGATTACTTCTTTCTTTTTCAATGTTGACAGACAATTTGTTACAATTTCCCTCTCAGATAGCCTCAGAATGTCCCATTGGAGCATTTTTCAAAGGCTTTGCACGGCGTGGGGGGACAACCGGCACCATCACCCCCCCCCCCCCGCTTCGCTCCCTCGCCATGGTGAGCGCCCTCATACTAAATTTTTCTAGAAAAAACCCTGGCTCCATGTAGCTCCACGGTCGTTTTGAGCCATTTTACAGCTGGAAAGCGCGTGCGTATTGTATTGTATGAATAACCCGGAAGACTTAGGAATGGTTCATTGCGCTTGCGCATTATATTTGTATCGATACAGAGCCGCTTCATCTGTCCACACTACAGCGAAGCGCTACAGTACCGATACTGTACCGGTACGAAACACATACATACATTTGTGGGTTTCGTACCAATACAGTTATACCGCTACAGTACCGGTATAGTTGCTAGTGTGGACAGGTGTTGCGGTACGAAAGTAGTTTCGTATCGGTACAAAATCCCTAGTGTGGACAGGGTATGTGACTCTACAACAACAAATAGCTGCTAATAGGCTAGTGCTGCTTACTCCGCCATACAGGTGCAATTCCCAGTCAGGACATAGTTTTCTTGATGGTTGATGACCCACGCTTGGTACATAGTGGTCTTGTGCCCTTGTCTCTGACTTGGGAGAACGTCTGACTTTAAAACACAAAATTCTGCGTCTATTTGATGGTACTGGACTTCCTGAACATGACCACAGACGACATACTCGTAAGCATCTAGCGATTTTGTAGGCTCGTAATTTGTCCATAGTGTACACACCTTGTTTTTCAATCAAGTATGTGTATACAGTTGTGCTCATAAGTTTACATACCCTGGCAGAATCTATGATTCTTTGACCATTTTTCAGAGAATATGAATGATAACACAAAAACATCTTTTCCACTCATGCTTAGTGGTTGGGTGAAACCATTTATTGCCAAACGACTGTGTTTTCTCTTTTTAAATCATAATGACAACAGAAACTACCCAAATGACCCTGATCAATAGTTCACATACCCTGGTGATTTTGGCCTGATAACATGCACAGAAGTTGACACAAATGGGTTTGAATGGCTACTAAAGGTAACGTCCTCACCTGTGATCTGTTTGCTTGTAATCACTGTGTGCGCATAAAAGCTGAGTGAGTTTCTGGGATCCAGACAGACTCTTGCATCTTTCATCCAGCCACTGACGTTTCTGGATTCTGAGTCATGGAGAAAGCAAAAGAATTGTCAACGGATCTACGGGAAAAGGTAGTTGAACTGCATAAAACAGGAAAAGGGATACAAAAAGATATCCACGGAATTGATAATGCCAGTCAGCAGTGTTCAAACTGTGATTAACAAATGGAAAATCAGGGGCTCTGTTAAAACCAAACCACGGTCAGGTAGACCAACAAAAATTTACGCCAAACGGCACAGAGACAGGCGTCAAAACTTCTGGAACAAGGTAATTTGGAGTGATGAGACCAAAATTGAACTTTTTGGCTACAACCATAAACGTTACATTTGGAGAAG
Organism: Neoarius graeffei; assembly: GCF_027579695.1. Lineage (NCBI taxonomy): Eukaryota > Metazoa > Chordata > Actinopteri > Siluriformes > Ariidae > Neoarius > Neoarius graeffei. Next base: position 30,473,146 of record NC_083582.1, on the reverse strand, counting down.
TGTCAACAAGGCCTATGATAGAAGGAACACCATTCCTACTGTAAAGCACGGAGGTGGATCGCTGATGTTTTGGGGATGTGTGAGCTACAAAGGCACAGGAAACTTGGTCACAGTTGAAGGAAAGATGAATGCAGCACGTTATCAGCAAATACTGGAGGCAAATTTGCACTCATCAGCCTGGAAGCTGCGCATGGGACGTACTTGGACGTTCCAACATGACAACGATCCAAAACACAAGGCCAAGTCGACCCGTCATTGGCTACAGCAGAACAAAGTGAAGGTTCTGGATTGGCCATCTCAGTCTCCTGACCTCAATATCATCGAGCCACTCTGGGGAGATCTCAAGCGCGCAGTTCATGCAAGACAGCCCAGGAATTTACAGGAACTGGAGGCTTTTTGCCAAGAAGAATGGGCAACTTTACCATCTGAGAAAATAAAGAGCCTCATCCACAACTACCACAAAAGACTTCAGGCTGTCATTGATGTTAGATGGGGCAATACACGGTATTAAAAACTGGGGTATGTAAACTTTTGATCAGGGTCATTTGGATGTTTTTTGTTGTCATTATGATTTAAAAATAGAAAACACAGTTGTTTATCAATAAATGGCTTCAACCAACCACCAACCATGAGTGGGGGAAAAAAGTTTTTGTGTTATCATTCATATTCTCTGAAAAAAGGCCAAGAAAGCAAAAATTCTGCCAGGGTATGTAAACTTATGAGCACAACTGTATATATTTGGCCACTTTCTAACATCGTCAACCCACTCATTGATAGAACACGGATCCGGGAGTCTAACACCATTTGCCAAAGTTAACTTATTATGGTAACTTTCACAGTCTTTCGTTGATAATCCCCTTGCGTAGCTTGACAGGCTGTTTAACTCCGCCATACTTGCGTTGCCGAGCTGCGCGCGCAGCCGAGCTTTGTGTACAAACAGAAAAAGGGTCGATAGCTGATAGCTTTTAGAATCTTGCGTATCGCGATAATAGCTGAGCTATGTGCCATAAGTAAACCAAGTAGAATATATGAGATGTGTCTGTGGTTTAAAAATAGACCTCCACATACACACTCAGGCTTTCTTACAGCAGTTCTTTTCCTCCTCATGATGCTAATATTCACTAACTCACTAAAATGAATGGGTAAGATACTGTGCATAATTAATTATACCCCCGCTCCAAGGCGGGGGGAGGTACTGGTGTATTTCCGTCCGTCCGAAACACCCTTTTTCTCAGCAACCACAAATCACTTTGGGTACCAGTCTTCAGCTTGGGGTTCTATTCCATGTGTACCGTTTTCAGGTCTGTCACACATCAACTTCCTGTTTACCGACTGAATGCATGTACAAAACCTATAGTGTGAATTTACAACATTTTCGTAACGCACTTCTCAGCAACTACAAATCACAACTGTTTTGATATTTGGTATTGAGCTTCAGCTTGGGGTTCTATACCGTGTGTACCGTTTTCAGGTCTGTCGCACATCGACTTCCTGTTTACCGACTGAATGTATTTTCGAAACATATAGGGTGGATTTTGATGCTATTTCAAGAAGCAGAATGCTATTTCAAAATGAGTTTAGCAGGATGCTGTTTGGAATCCCTGGGGAGAGACACTGCTCTTTACTTACTCATTTCAGGGTTAATTATTTGTTGACGTCAACATTCATAATAAGTGTCCTATTCCTGCGATTGCTTGCGTTCTGATCTAAGCGAGAGCGGGGGATACATGCAAGTGAGCAGTAGCTCACAGTTGATCTTATGCCAGCTACATCGACTCAACAGTTGTGCATCACCATCTGGGACTTGTTCAACCTTTTGTGGTACAAATGTTGTTGTATTCTCTTTCAAAATTTGGTTGATGGACTTTTAAATGTTGCCAGTATAAAGGAATACATTCAGGGCCCGTTTACACGAGGACGCTGTCGGGTAAAAACGACTAAATATTTTATCAGAAGTGCCTTTTGTTTACACAAGGACGGCGTTTCCGAGGCTGAAAAACGGATAAAATTGAAAACGCCTTCCAGAGTGGATAAGTTAAAAACAGCCCCCGTTGCATATCCGTCTAAACTACCCAATACGCGAAACTCTGCTCGGATCTGCTCACGTCGGGTACGCGTTTACGTCATACATATGTCATATACTGCACATGCCAGCCCGGGAAGTAAGAAAGTAAGTAAAAAAGTAAGAGCATGTCTGATTACATCGATCCAACGGACCTTCAAGCTGCTCTGTGTTTTAATGCAGTAGATGTGTTTTCCTGCTCACCCGCCCAGCTGGAGCTCCTCAGTTTGGTGTCGCCAAGTTTTACACGCACGCACGCGCGCGCCGCCTATTCAAGCCGCTCGTGAAACCATAAACCCGAGACTGAAAACAAAACTAGCAGCCGAACGGGTTTATTTTGCTGAGATGGACACTGCCTTTTCTCTTCTTCACCGAAACAAGAGTGAGTGTTACTTAATAAAGGCAGATTAAAAGAGTTTCAGTTCGCTCCTGCTCCTCCCTCGAGCACTACAGTACCTCAGCCGGACCGGTGTTCTGTAAAGTTATCCTAGCAAGTTCTCATACAGAGCGGTTTATTATTCAAAACAAGTCATTACAAATTATTTGACTCTGCCAAAGACTCGACCAATACGCACAAAACATAAAAATCGGCAAATGCGTGAAATTCTCACCGATTTTCTATCAGCCCAGCTGATCGGTGGGACAAAACTACTGTTGAATTTTCCTCCCCTCCTGGATTTCGCGCATGCGTAGTAGGCTTGGTAGGATAACTTGACAGAACAGCAGCGCAGATGTGCAGATCAGACAAGACAGAAGACGTTGCGCATGCGTGCAGACATAGCAGAGACATTTATGCGTCACCGTATAGACGCAGATTTCCTCCTTGAAAACGGTCGTGTAGACGCGGAAAAAAGTGAGAACGAAAACGGACTTTTGCGTTTTTGTTTTATACCGTCCCCGTGTAAAGTGGGCCTCAGAATGTGGTTAATGGACTTGAATGTTGCCAGTATTAACAGATGAAGAAAGAAGGTAAGAATGTGTTCGGCGGACTTTAACGTCAGTAAGCAGTTCAAGTCGGGTTAATTTGTTATAATTAATATTGCTCAGAAATACCAATATGTTGTTTCTTTCCAAACTGTTGGGTCCAGTCGTGAGGTTTCATGGTGCTGTCTGGTGCATTCTAGTGCTATTTCAGCCAACTTGTGATGCCTTCCAAGCAGTAGAATTTTGGCTGAGATGGCAGTAGAACGCACCAGAGAGCACCCAGAAATGCTAAATTTTCTGGGGGAGAGACCCCCCCCAGCAGGAGGGGGTTTAACCTAGAGGTCTGTGCGGGACAGAATTTTCAGTCCTGCTCCCACATTGTGCAGTCGTGCTCCCGCAAAGAATTATGATTTTCAGTCCCGCCCGCGCCTGCCATATTTTGTCCCGCTCCCACCCGCAAATCTCGCGTGATGCAGACGTTCGCGTTATTTCTCACGAAAGTTCTTGTCATTGGCTTGGGGAATTAAACGTGCTGAGCTCTCCACTGACCGATCCTTCACCTAGCGCACGTAGCGAGGGTAAGCGTTGCCAGGCGGCATGCGCAGCTGAGCCTTTACAGAGATGCCCATTGTGAGCTTCACAAGAGGAGCTCTGCTCTTCTGTCATGATCGGAGATCTCAAACACGGAAGAGCGGAAAGGAATTGGAAACGTACGCGAGATTAGACCACTGTGGCAGCGGGGGCGTGGCCAAGCAGCAGTCTGTGAATAGAGGGCAGGGTCGGGGAAGGTAAGTGGCTAGGTCATTACACCTAATGTCAATTTGTGTGTGTTTATTTGTTGCAGGGATGGAGTATAAAGGGAGGGGGAGAGGAGAGAAGAGGGATTCGCTCCCTGACCACAACACGTGTGTGTGTGTGTGTGTGTGTGTGTGTGTGTGTGTGTGTGTGTGAGTGAAAGAGAGAAAAAAAGCTGAAAAGCTCAATAAAGTGAGTGGGTGTGAACACGAACTCTCGCCTGCCATGCTTCTGTGCTCCACCCACATCGGGGATTACTACAGTGGTGCTGAAACCCGGGACGCACGAAAGCTTTTCAGCTTTTTCTTTCACTCGTTCACTCACTCACTCACACCCACACATGTTGTGGTTGGGGAGCGAATCCCTCTTCTCTCCTCTCCCCCTCCCTTTATACTCCATCCCTGCAACAAACACACAAATTGACATCAGGTGTAATGACCTAGCCACTTACCTTCCCCGACCCCGCCCTCTATTCACAGACTGCTGCTTGGCCACGCCCCCGCTGTCACAACCGCCCCCGCTGTCACAACCACATCCGCAAATTTAGGCATCTTAAAATGTTTTTATTAATGCCAAATAAAATATCCAACACAAAGTATATATGATGGACATAAATTAATAATTTATACATTTTATTTTAAACACATTTTTAGTTAGCGGGACTGCAGCTTATCACCTCTCCCGCCCACTCCCGCATTGTGCACTCCCCCTCCTGTCCGCGCCCACAATGAGCTTTCAAAATTTGTCCCGCACCGCACTGCTTTGCGTCGGGTCCCGCGGGACTCTCGCGGGAGTGCAGGGCTCTAGTTTAACCCCTTCCCGCACTCTCCTCCATGGCTGCTTCGCAGCACTTAATGAAGACAGTTTCAGTCTTGTGGATTTTTTTCCCCTCCTCCACTCCCACCCCTGTATATATAAGGAATGATCACTTTTAAGCAACTGAATTGTACAGTCGTGGCCAAAAGTTTTGAGACCTGACACACAAATTTTGCTTTTCACAAAGTTTGCTGCTTCAGTGTTTTTTAGATCTTTTTGTCAGGTGTTTCTATGGTACACTGAAGTACTTATGAAATAAGCATTTCATAAGTTTCAGAGGCTTATGAACCGGACAATCATTTCTCCAGATGTCTCGAACAGTCTGAAGAGGGCTTCATCAGAGAAAATAACTTTTTGCAGACTGCAGAGGCCTGGGGTAAAGTGTTTTTCTCTGATGAAGCCCCCTTCAGACTGTTTGGGACATCTGGAGAAATGATTGTCCGGAGAAGAAAAGGTGAGCGCTACCATGAGTCCTGTGTCAAGCCAACAGTAACGCATCCTGAGACTATTCATGTGTGGGGTCGCTTCTCATCCAAGGGAGTGGGCTCACTCACAATTTTGCCTAAGAACCCGGCCATGGATAAAGAATGGTATCAAAACATCCTCCAGGAGCAATTTGGTGATGAACGATGCTTTTTCCAGCATGATGGAGCACCAGGTCACGAGGCAAAAGTGATAACTAAGTGGCTCAGGGAACAAAACATTGAAATTTTGGGTCCATGGCCAGGAAACTCCCCAGATCTTAATCCCATCCAGAACCTGCTGTCAGTCCTCAAAAAGTGGGTGGCCGAACAAAAACCCCAAAATTGTGATAAACTCCAAGCACCGACTATGCAAGAATGGGTTGCCATCAGTCAGGATTTGGCCCAGAAGCTGATATCCAGCATGGAGTCTTGAAAAAGAAGGGTCAACACTGTAAATATTGACTCTCTGTATAAACTTGATGTATTTGTCAATAAAAGCCTTTGAAACTTAGGAAATCCTTATAATTGTACTTCAGTATACCATAGAAACGTCTGACAAAAAGATCTAAAAAGACTGAAGCAGCAAAGTTTGTGTCCGTCTCAAAACTTTTGGCCCCAACTGTACTACGAGGCTAAAATATTAATTATTCTCATCAGCAGGGCCGTCGACGGGGGGGACAACCGGGTATTTTGTCCTGGGCCCAGGCATGAGGGGGGGCCCAGAACTGGTCCCTCATGAAGATGCCATTAATCATTCTGTTTCATTTCAAAATGTGTTGATTTGGGGGAGAAAAATGTGCTATATTTGCATTCAATGAATGATTTCTGGTTCTTTTGCCTTTATTGTCTTCGAAAATAGATTCAAGAACCCACCTACCACCCCTAATGCAGAAATGGTTTGGTCTTTGATTAAGGCGCCAAATAACACGGTACTATTCCATCATAACGCTTCGACAATAAGCGTGCGAGCCCGTTTGCCAACATGCACAAGTCAGGAGCAAAGAAAAGAAAAGAGAAAAAGAGATGAAGCCAAGAGCCTCAGGGGCTCACTGCATAGCACTGGCGGCTCGTTAATAGGGGCGATTTGGGCGACGCACTCCCAAACAGGGAGGGAGATTTTTTTTTTCTTTTTTTATCTACTCCTACTACCAACAGTAATGTCATTGTCCAATCAGGTTAAGGTCGCGCCTGGTGTAGCCACGCCCTTTTGGGGCGATTTCTGTCAGGTTCAGATTTGCCCCAAAATCTCCCATTGACACTAATGGTACGTACGTTTTTTTCGAAAATGATGCTCCCAATGCGTTTTCTATTAGATTTTATGTGCTCGCACAAGCAGCGTGCTTACGTCATACGCCTGTTGCGCTGCGCAAGTGTTGCCAGATTGGTTTTTAGTGCATTTTGGCGGGTTTTGAACATAATTTTGGGCTGGAAAATGCAACTTGCGCGGGAAATGTGTGAACATTCTATGAAGATGGCGGCGAGTGTTGAGTGCAACAATACTATAGCGTCTCTGAAAGAAGTTCCCTTTAGTCGTCGTACCAATGAGGAGAAAGCGGCAATCAAACAGCTAGGACCTCCTAGACCGAATTTAAACATCAAGCAAGTGTCTACGAAGGGGGAGAAGACCTACTCAAGAGGTTTTAACAAGAACTGGTGCCACCGCAAAACTTGGCTAGCTGGCTGTGATGTAGTCAATGCTCTTTTTTGCTCCCCTTGCGTTCTCTTCCACCCTGGAAGTAGCACAGCAGACGGTACAGTGATATCTGATATTTGAATTTACTAGGCAAAAGTTGTTTTTGTGTGTGTGTGTGTGTGTGTGTGTTTTACCAATGGCAGTTTAACATTGCCATGCTTGGAATATTTCAGTAGCCTCAAGTTCTCTCTGACTTGGTGTAAATTAAGCATATTTTCAGTTTTTATATATTATACAGTATGTGTTCATTGGAGCCAGCAGCACCTTACCTTTTTTCCAACTTGTTAAGCCAAGTTGCACTGACTACAAAACCTTGTGTAACCTTGTGTGTGTATATAGCTAAATAACTAAAGCCTTTTGTGTTCATCGGCATGCTTGTAATACTTTAAATTTCCTCTTAAGGCATGGCTTTCTGGAGGAATTCTTGGGGAAAAAAACTGCAGAATTTATTTAGAATTATTTGTTGTTAAAATGGTGCAATTCCATATAAAAAAACCCCACATAATTAAGCTGCACATGTTTGATGGTTATGCTTTTCTTCATCTTTTTCAAAACTTAAATAAACACTTGTTTTGGATTTATATCCTGCCACTTTAATTGCATTCTTTAGAATTGAAGAAATTAGAATATGTTTATAATTAAGAATTTGTGTCTACTTATTATAGAATACTGGAATAATATGAGAAAATAAATGAGTAATGTAATATTAATTGATTGTGATGCCAGATGTTTTGCTTTGAAGGCTTCACAATGAATCTTCCTTAGTTTTAGCCTGGCAAGCCAGACTAAATGTGAATATTTGCCACTTGTAGGCAAAAATATTTTTGGCCGCTAGGCGGGTGGGTCTAGTTTACTAGGCTACCTTAGTTTGCCACCTTTAACTTGTTCAGTGTTGCCACCTAGTGGAGAGAAGAGATATTGTCTATATTGATATCTGAATTTACCAGGCAAAAACAAGTTCGGCCAATTGATTTGCTACCTACGTCAATTTACTTCAGTCCTGTGGACATTTACGGTCCGTGTAGACATAACGGGGGAAAATTGCTCCCCCTGAAAAAAAATTCAGGAGCCGCCACTGCAGGAGAGGCTCAATGGGCTGGCTATGCTCTCTATAGAGCGCGAACTTGCAAAGAAGCTGGACTTCAATGACCTTATTGACGACTTTGCCACAGCAAAAGTCCGGCGCATTGCATTTCGCACCTGAATAGTTGCAGACTAAGGAAATGTTCAAACTGTAAATATGTTGAAATGTTGAAATAAAATGGTTGACTGTTATAATGGGCTTGGAATACCTGTTATTTAAGGGTTGGAGTGAATGGAGACTGTGAAAAGAGGGGTTGGGTGTGGGTGGTTGCTGTGTGGCGATGTGCGTGCGCGCGTGTGGGGTGGGGGTGGGGGGGCACTCAGATTATTTGGGGGGGGCCCACTCAGATTATTTTGTCCCGGGCCCAGCCAAAGCTGTCAACGGCCCTGCTCATCAGTTAAGATGTTTGCGTTCAGCCTGTGCCATGTCTATGATCTGTGAAAATGTTGGCATATTTTGGGATATATATCTCTCACACACAGTGGCATGCAAAAGTTTGGGCACCCTTACTGAAAATGTCTGTTACTGCGAATAGTTAAGTGAGCAGAAGATGAACTGATCACCAAAAGGCATAAAGGTAAAGACGAGACATTTCAGCGTTTTCTGCAAGATTTGTGTATTATTTTTGTTTTGTACAATTGGAGAGTGAAAAAAAGAAAAGGAACACCATGTGAAAGTTTGGGCACCCCAATACATTTGAGTTCTCAGGTAACTTTTACCAAGGTTCCAGACCTTAATTAGCTTATCGAGCTGTGGCTTGTTCAAATTCTTCGTTAGGAAAGGTCAGACGATGCAGATTTCAAAGCTGTATAAATTCTCTGACTCCTCAAACTTGTCCCTAAAATCAACAGCCATGGGCTCCTCTAAGCAACTCCCTCGCATTCTGAATAATAAAATAATTGATGCTCACAAAGCAGGAGAAGGCTACAAGAACATAGCAAAGTGTTTTTAGGTAGCTGTTTCCTCAGATTGTAATGTTATTAAGAAATGGCAGTTAACAGAAACAGCGGAGATCAAGGTGAGGTCTGGAAGATGAAAACTTTCTGAAAGAACTGCTTGTTGGATTGCTAGAAAGGCAATTAAAAACCCTGTTTGACTGCAAAAGACCTTCAGAAAGATTTAGCAGACCCTGGAGTGGTGGTGCACTGTTCTACTATGCAGCGACACCTGAACAAATATGACCTTCATGAGAGAGTCATCAGAAGAAAACCTTTCCTGCGTCCTAGCCACAAAATTCAGCGTCTGAAGTTTGCAAATGAACATCTAAGCAAGCCTGATGCATTTTGGAAACAAGTCCTGTGGACTGATGAAATCAAAATAGAACTTTTTGGCCACAATGTGCAAAGGTATGTTTGGAGAAAAAAGGGTGCCAAATTCCAGGAAAAGAACACCTCTCCAACTCTGAAGCATGCGTGTGGATTGATCATGCTTTGGGGTTGTGTTGCAGCCAGTGGCACAGGGCACATTTCATTGGTCGAGGGAAGCATGGATTTGAATAAATACCAGGAAATTCTGGACGCAAACATCACACCATCTGTAAAAAAGTTGAAGTTAAAAAGAGGATGGGTCCTACAATAAGACGATGATCCAAAATACACCTCAAAATCTACAATGGAATAGGGATGGCGAAAACTAAAAAAAAAAAAGCTTGACCGACCACCGAGCCTCATTAGCCGGTTAAAGTCGGTTAACCTATGAGTTTAAAATTCTAGAATTGGAATTATGAGAATCTATTCTAAATCTAACCGCGAGCATCCGCACATTCAGTCCCAGTCACTGCCCTCCACTCACATTACCATTTCTACAGCGCGAAACATTTAGTCAAACGCGGCACTGATGTCGAGGGGTTTGTATTGGAGCGGAGGACAAATGGCTCCAGCTTAGAGACAGTTTCAGTTGGCCATGATGGCGTTGAAAATAGTCAAGTGCTAGTAGCAGTACATAACATTCAGTGATGGGAATAACGGCGTGAAAATAAAGGCTGTTATGACGCCGGGTAATCTAATTAATTAGTTACAATCGTTATAACGCCGTTAACAATATCAACACGCCATTACTGCATGGTATTGAAGTTACTCTGAAGCTGTCACCGATTTGGCTCACAGACATAAAAGCTGTGTTTGTCACGCCCCCTCCAGACACCGCTGTCATTTCATTCTCTCCCCTTCCTTCCAAAAGTCGGCATCTGCGCCTTTAGTTTGTGTGGAGAGATATGATCTGCAATAACATGCATTGTTGGCTACAGACCGAAACATACTTTCAGAATGCACTGCACTGTAAAAAAAGAATAGTTGAGAATACTTGAAATTTCAAGGCAACAGTCTGCATTAAGAATTTTATGTTTTGCCAATGATGTGCCCATGATAATCCAAACTATGATAAAACTGTTATCTTTATTAAGAATTCTTAATTAAGTCAATTTTCAATTCCTCATTCTGCCAACATAGATTTCTCTTTTTGCTGAACAGTGGCATTCACAGTAGTACAAAAAGGCAATTGAGGTTATCAGACTTTTTTGGGGGGCTTTTTTCACCTTTATTTGGATAGGACAGTGTAGAGACAGGAAATGAGCGGGAGAGAGGGACGGGGAGGGATCGGGAAATGACCTCGGGTCGGAATCGAACCCGGGTCCCCGGATTTATGGTATGGCGCCTTATCCACCTGAGCCACGACGCCATACCCACAACGTGGGTTTTAAAAACTTTATTTCAATATTGAAGTTTTGTAATTGTGTAGAACAATGAAAAAAGGCATGTATAGTTTAATGATAAATTGTGATAACCTTGGGCGTGTCATGGCTCAGGTGGATAAGGCGCCATACCATAAATCCGGGGACCCGGGTTCGGTTCCGACCCGAGGTCATTTCCCGATCCCTCCCCGTCTCTCTCTCTCCCGCTCATTTCCTGTCTCTACGCTGTCCTATCCAAATAGAGGTGAAAAAAGCCCAAAAAAAATCTAAAAAAAAAAATTGTGATAACCTCAATTGCCTTTTTTGTACTACTGTGAATGCCACTGTTCAGCAAAAAGAGAAATCTATGTTGGCAGAATGAGGAATTGAAAATTGACTTAATTAAGAATTCTTAATAAAGATAACAGTTTTATCATAGTTTGGATTATCATGGGCATACATCGTTGGCAAAACATAAAATTCTTAATGCAGACGGTTGCCTTGAAATTTCAAGTATTCTCAACTATTTTTTTTACAGTGTGGCCAAGGCAGGACTAAACTCGATGTGCCTTCTAATAATAATTAAAAAAAAAAAAACAGAATAGTAATTTGTAAGCTAAAAAGTCTAGCCTGATACTTTATTTTTCACAAATACAGTCAACTTCTGTCAAGGGTCACACAAAAAAAACAGTTGTTCTTGGAAATACATAGGCTAACAAGTTAACAGGTTTACACAAGTTGAAATAGAAAACACTGTGGTCTACAAAATACCCCACTCCGAAAATCACTTTTCTTTCGCCGAGTGGCAGCTGTTTTCAACTGGGGCGGGAGGGCGGGACATGACTGAATGAGTGTTTCTGATTTGTCAGCTGTCGTCCTTACACCGCATGGCACGCCCCAAGCGTTTACAACACAGAATTCCAGGTTCTCCGCTCCAAAATTGGCAGCTTCAAAACGATTTTTTTTTTTTTTTTTTTACCGACAACCAAAAAAAAATTAACCGGTTGACGTTGATTCGGTCAAACGGTCATCGGTTAACATCCCTACAATGGAATACCTCAAGAGGCACAAGCTGAAGGTTTTGCCGTGGCCCTCACAGTCCCCTGACCTAAACATCATTTGAAAATCTGTGGATAGATCTCAAAACAGCAGTGCATGCAAGACAGCCCAAGAAACTTGTAGGACTGGAAGCCTTTTGCAAGGATGAATGTGTGAAAATCCCCCAGGTAAGAACTGAAAGATTATTAGCCGGCTACAAAAAGTGTTTACAAGCTGTGATACTTGCCAAAGGGGGTGTTACTAGGTACTAACCATGCAGGGTGCCCAAACTTTTTTGCCTCTGGCCCTTTTCCTTTTTTGTCATTTTGAAAATGTAAAAGATGAAAATAAATTGTTTTTGCTTAAAATGTAAAGGGAATGAGTCATCTTTAACTTAACGCCTTTTGGAGATCATTTCATCTTCAACTCGCTTAAGGCAGATTCTGCCATAACAGAGGCCAGTTAAGTCCCATCTCCTTAAATTGCTGAATTGATTATTTTGATCATTCTATTAAGTTTTTCTAGTAGCATTTGGGATCTTGGACATTCACAGTAAATTTTAGGACAGTAGTCCTGGTAACTAATTAATAAAAACCTGACATGACAGACATGCTAAATGACAATAGAAACACATCGGTTTCTATCATCAAAATCTGACAGACAAACTAATGTCGACCATCATATTCTGACAGACACTCTAGATCAGGGGTGGGCAATTATTTTTTCCATGGGGCCACATGAGAAACAGAAAATTTTGTGGCGGGCCGGACCAAAAGGCTGAACTAAATTCTGCATAATATTAATTGTATTTCTTTATATAAAGCAGTAATTAACATTGTTTTTACAAGCTGCTAAGACTGGTAAGAGTATGGAGAAAACGAGTTTGCCTTACAAAAGTCATTTATTCAATCAAATTTCCCAAAACAATGGTTAACAAAATATGAACGTTTGTACCTTTTTTTTTTTTTTTTTTTTTTTTCCAGTCACATTCAGCCCAAAACACAATAAAGACATCACAATATTGTCTTTCTACTCCAAATATCAAGCAAGATACATCATATGATAATAATGATGCCCACATTTGTAGTCTAATCACCTCATTTGGTCTTTTTCAGTTTTTCGAATCTGCTCTCCGCAAACTAAACACACGGCTTCATCTCTGACTTCAGTAAATAAATACTTGGCAGTCCGCGTTTTGTTGAAAGCCCTGCATTCGGCATCTACCTTTCTTCTTTTTGAGGACATTTTGGGGGCTAAAGTCTTCTTGTGACCTGCTCGCAACAACGTCGATTCGGTGTAGGTATCAGATCTACAGATCGGCTCGGGCTCCGGCGCCTGCTGGTGACGTCACGCTATGTGATTGGCTGGACCGTTTGCAGGATGACGTACAAGTTTGTGGTTGGTCTGGACAAATTACGGAAGTAGTTATCGTGGGATTAGGTTTCGTGGGATTTCATGTCGCGTGCATTGCGTTTTTGTTGAACACAACTTCAAAATAAAAGCAGTGCACATTCAGTCCATGCATGAGGTAAAATTAGAAAATACGTTTATTTTGTAATTTCTAATTAACCTTACGCAGGCCGGTCAGAATGAACCAAAGGGCCGGATGCGGGCCGTAAAATGCCCAGGTCTGCTCTAGATGACAATAGCAACAAAACTGTTTCTTACATTATTAATCTGACAAATTTAGTAATAATATTAAATACCTCATCACTAGAACCAAATAATAAAATAAAATATTGAAATAAAAAGAGAATTTATTTTCAAAATTGAAATAACAATAATTGTCAGAACAGTGACGATAGACACGACTGTGTCACTTTCGCGGGGAAATAACACATTGAAATGGCCTGTCGGCTGAAAGGGTCGCAAGCGGCTCGGATTTATCTCAACTTACGATGGTTTTCCTCCAGAAAAATGTAAATATGAATGCACAAATATATTCTCAATGTTTCTATCGTCAAAAATTTCTGTCGTCAGGATAGCTGACTGAAAATCTTACCTTGATTTATTTGATGAAATCTAGCTGTCAGAACTCCAAGTCTTGCCCGGAAGTAAATGTCTGCTGTCACAAAAATCATGCGCAGTAGAATTTCCTCTTTGCGTCAGTCAACATGTGCGTGGTGAGGGCTTGAGTTTTGCTATCGTCAGGTGCATTTGACTGACAGACTGACGATAGCATTTTTTAAAAATAACTGTGGGCTTCTCTCGTGAACGAAATAGTTTTTTCGCTGTTAATCTATTTCAACTCTATCTGTTGACACCCAAACATTATAAAGCCTGCTTCCACACGATAACTACCAAAGATCCATAATGGCCGAGTCTATCGTCAGGTCATCTGACAGAAATTCACTGACGATAGCAACAGGGATAATGAAAGGGATTTTTAAAATGGGAGTTATGTCTGTCAGATATGTCAAAGAAATAGAACTTTATTCTTTAAAAATCTTTTCTTGATGTACTCAGTGTATTTTTAAATGACGTGCTGTTTTAGAAGACCAAATACCATATTTTCAATCTTGAAAATATTACCTCACTGAAAAAAGGACAAGAAAAATTTCTTATTTTGTGGGCAAGTGGTTAATGGATCCAGTTACGGTAGAATCTGCCTTAACTGTTTAGTCACAGCAATTTTGACCAGGGTGCCCAAACTTGTGTGTATGTATATAATAGTTTCCAACTTTTCTCTCTAGGATCCCTGACCGAGTGCTACGATGAGCTTGGCAATCGCTACCAGCTACCCGTCTACTGCTTGGCACCACCTGTCAATCTAATCACTGAGAGGAGCGAAGAGGAACCTGTATCAGAAAACGCAGACACACAAACGGCCCCCAAAAAGGAGTTCCAGCTCAAGGTGCGCCTCTCTACAGGCAAAGACGTACGTCTCAGTGTCAACATGGCTGATCCGGTTGGCTTGCTGAAGAAGCAGCTGCAGGCCCAGGAGGGCATCGAAGTGGCACATCAGCGCTGGTTCTTCTTTGGCAAATTGCTAACAGACAAGACACGCCTTCAGGACACCAAGATCCAGAAAGACTTTGTCGTCCAGGTCATCGTGAACCAGGCTAAACATTAAAGCCAGAGAGGACCAAAGAGTGCAGAGAACATGGGAAACGTACAGAGCTGTTTGTGCTTTTCTTTTTCAGGAAAACAAAATGCTGAAAGAAGAAGAAGAAGAAGAAAGGGACAGCTAGCATGTGATTGTTTCCTCTGCACTCCACAGCATAAGCATCTTTTCTCTGCCTATTTTGTCTTGTTTTTGTTTTTACTTCCAAAAATAGTAGCAAAGAAGAATGATGGATGTCATGTGCTGCTTCTACTACAAAAATCTCATTGTTTGGAGTCTGACCATCACTGTACCTTGCTGGAGCCATAAGCTGGTCCTGTTTCATTTGGACAGGGTTTCAAACGGTGAACTTCTCTTCGTGTGACCTCCACTTAAGAGCCTCTTTGAAACTCGCCTGGTGAAACGTGATCGTAGAGAGAAAGTGAAAAAATGGGTATTGATTTGAAAGAGTAATGTCTATGCTGGCTTGAGCAAAGTGCCAATCTATGTCAGGCTTTCGGGGGGAAGCACATAATCTCTTGATTGATTCTGGAAAGGCCTAATATTCAGAGGATTGTGTCGACCCATACCTCAGTGCTCCTGCTCCAGATGATATCTCAAGGCTTATATTTCTTCTTTCAGTATACCTGGGTTTTTTAGAATACAGGAACTTGAGCTTAATTTGCACACTTGCTTCTACGTCTAAGCGTCTGTGTATCGTGCGCCTTTTAAAGGAGGGAAAAAAATTCTTGTCTGCTACTTGTTTTTGAGGTGTGCCTGTGTGTTGGCTTTAAGGCCAGCATCTGCAATATAAATTATTATTTTTTTTTTAAATAGTGGCTGGCCCCACAAATGTAACTTCGAACTCGTATCCCATTCAAAATTCAGAGCAAAGGCACAATTTTACTATGCAATTTCTGCTTGTAAGAACTACAGAGAGAACTTTCAGTTCACTCACTTGCCCGTGTCTGTAGTCCGTGTGTATGTCTCTACTTGGCATATAGATGTATTTTAATATATGCTTTATGGACAAAGTACAGATTCGTACATGTTGTAAATGCAGTCTAAAACACTCACTAAAGAGATTTATGAAAGGGTTTCTCGTGATGTAATACATCCTATTGGCTGAACAGTAAAGGCTTCACTAACATACGAAAATTTATTACGTTTTCAAAATGCGGACTGTTGAGTCGAGAATACAGTACCTGTCAAAAGTTTTTTAGTCGGTTTTGATTATTTTCTACATTGTAGAACAATACTGAAGACATCAGAACTACAGAATTACGCATTAAACAAAAATACCATTTACCTTATTGACACTTAACTAGTTTCATGAGGTAGTCACCTGGAATGCTTTTCAGTTAAAGGGCATATTCTGGACCAATTTCAGGTTTTTTTTTTTTTAATATGAAAGTATGTTCCTTTACACACTCATCCAGAAGGGTAATTTTGCACAAGGCCGTCTGTCTACAGCAGAAAAAAAATAAAATAACAAAACACGTCTGGAAAAATCCTAAGGGAGTCTGGAGCCAGATTCGTGACGTTACGTGCGGAAGCGCCAGCAGGCTGTGCGAGCTTTGCACGGTTTCAGTGCACAGCCTGTGTAGCCCAAGCGCTCCCGTTTCTCTCTCATTGGGAAACGATGAGTACTAATCCCATCAAGATTGGTGTTGCTACACCCTCCTACGATACATCTGTTAACCATTTTAATAATTACGTGATAACGTTGAAGAAATTTGCAGAAAACCACCAGGTCGTTTTCTCATAAACAAACCAGCGCTGGCGTAGGATTCAGAGGGAGGCGTCCCGCACGCGACGTCACGA
Organism: Neoarius graeffei; assembly: GCF_027579695.1. Taxonomy (NCBI): domain Eukaryota; kingdom Metazoa; phylum Chordata; class Actinopteri; order Siluriformes; family Ariidae; genus Neoarius; species Neoarius graeffei. Next base: position 30,456,735 of record NC_083582.1, on the reverse strand, counting down.
AAATCAATGTTTGCCGGGAAATCCAAACGCCAAGTTTTTTCAGAGGCGGACCAATTCGCCTCAAACGGCTCGATTTCAACTGAATTTTTCTGGTATTGCACAAGGTAAAAAAATTGCAGAGAATGCAGAATGTTACAGATATTTGACCAAAGTTTAATATAAAATAGGAGAATTACACTGATCTTGCTCCTGAATTTACCCGTGATATGCCCTTTAACAGGTATGCCTCATCAAAAGTTAATTAGTGCAATTTCTTAAAAGAAAAAACATCGAATTAGGAGGTATGTCCAAACTTTTGACTGGGATTGTTCACTTCGTTTTACTGGTACAGCTAGGAGAATTTAAAAAAAAAAAAAAAAAACATGTTGGGGGAGCTCTGCTTTAGCCATGTCTCTACTAGATGTCATTAGATGCTAACTTAAATGAGCAGAATAATAGTTGCAGAGAAAAACCAGCAGTGTAGAGGTGTTGGGTGGGTGGGTCGGGTTTTAGAAGAAACAAAGCACCAGTATTTGGCCAAAAGCAAAACGCCCCTAGATGTGGACGCGTCCTGAGGATGAATCCGAGGGCAAAATTTCAACTTTTTCCTGTAACTTATCAGATTAGTTACCCCATTAGGCCATTGGTTGAGGGTAAGTTTTAGAAACACACAGTACAATAAGCCAAAAAAATTATTATTATTATTTTTAAATGAGGTTAGTGAAGGGGTGCATAGGCTTGTTTTTTGGCTGGCCGTGGAGCATCTTTTTTAGTGTTAAAACCCTTTAAGGCTCCCAGCTCACTGCCTCCATATGGAAGGACCTTATCTATGATCATTTCTACTTGTTTTCATCTCTCAAACTGTGTTCTTTAAGAGAGGTTTTAATTTTTTTTAATTAATTATTAGGATGACACTAGATAATGAATGAATGAAATTTTTTTTTTATTTCGAACATGTATAAAAAATGTATGTAACTATTTGTACATACAAAAGAAAGAAAATGAAAAAAGTGACAAAAAAAGAATAAATAAAATAACATAAAGAGCTAATACATTACAATACACCGCACATTGTTCGAAAAAGGAGTGGGAAGAAGTACAATAGTTTTTTTTTTTTTTTTTTTTTTTTTAATTTCCCACCCCTTTTTAACTACCCCGAAATCCAAACTACATTAATAAAAACAAAACCGTTATTCCGTGATCTCGAGAAAACAGCTGAGAAATGGTTCATAATGAATTGGATAGGTCTGATGTATCCGAGTAAAGCTAGGGTTGTCTCTTTGGGTTGTGAGCCCCCCCCCCGCCCAAACTTTATTCCCCCTTGCCCCAAACACGCAACCTCAGAATGTGCAATACAAATCTACTGTACTACGACAGTACAGTTACTGCCTAATGAATAAGGCACTGCCCTATCCTACTGAATCACCGCCTCTTCATAAACCTGTCGTCATTAGTCCTTGTTGTTGTTGTAGGGTTTTTTTGTTTGTTTTTAAGTTATAAGAAGTGGAGGATCTATCTGTCTGAGGCTGTTGTGTTGACTGTGACCTCTGGCTTGCTGTTAAAACAGGTCTGATGGGTTCCTCACAATAAACAGAATCCAAGACCCTCATGTTATGACAACAGACCTAAAAGCTTCGGAGTTGTTTTTTTTTTTTTTTTTGTGTGTGTCTTGGTTTTTTTTTTAAATAAACTAGTCACCATTGTAGATTGTTGAGCAGTAACTACCTTCTTTAAGGTTTCAGTTATTGAAATAAAAGGATGATTGGGGATTTTGTACGGAAGCCAAGAGAGGCCCTTCATATAATCCTTTTTTTAATTCACCTTGTTATCCCGAGATAACGACATAATTAATTCAGGATCTCGAGAAAACAACACAACTAATTCGAGATCTCGAGAAAACAAAACCGTTATTCCGAGATAACGACGTAATTAATTCAGGATCTCGAGAAAACAACACAACTAATTCGAGATCTCGAGAAAACAAAACCGTTATTTCGAGATCTTAAGAAAACAAAACAATTAGTCTGTGATCTCGAGTAAACAGCTGAGAAATGGTTCATTCAGGTGCGCCAACAGACTTGTGATATGCTGACTTTGGGGCTATTTCTCATTCTGTATAGACGCAACTTTGGTCATTAGAATGTCTGGAATAATCGATCACCTAATAAGGCGAGATCACGGAATAATTGTCTTGTTTTCTCGAGATCACGGAATAACGGTTTTGTTTTCTCGAGATCTCGAATTAGTTGTGGTGTTTTCTCGACATCCTGAATTAATTATGTCGTTATCTCGGGATAACAAGGTGAATAAAAAAAGGATTATATGAAGGGCCTCTCGCGGCTTCCGTAATTTTGGATATTGTTTAATGTTTTATAATCATATGTGGTACCACGTTGGTGTTGATTTGTTAAAAATGAAGTGTAAATGCAGTAGAAAGATGTGAGCTGATCAGAGAATGTCTGTCTGTCTATCTAGAACAGTCCATGAAGGATGCATGTTGGACACGTACACCTGCATTTTTATGATCTTTTTAGCCTCCGTGAATTCTTGCGCAAGAGGTAGCTCACAAGCATACTTGGTTTTTAAGAACGTTGTATTCCAAACAGTCATGTTCCCTCTTGCATAGATTCTGCTCGTGGTTGACGTATGATTGTATGGCCTGTGGGAGGATCTGCTGTCCTGCTCTTCGACAGTTCTGAAATCTCTTAGCCGACGAGGTTGAACACGCTCCACGTTGAAAAACTGAAGGAGCTGCTTTATAAAGCCATGGATTACTCCTCTCTGTTTTCTTGACCGCTTCTGCAGAGCAAGTTTGAAGGCCTACTTCCCCTTACAAGCACCCAAAACTACCCAGAAGCCATCGTTCTCTTCAGGAGCCTGCTGTTGTTTTGGGAAGGAGGGGAGAAACTTAAATTTTCAAGACTTTTCTAAATCTCAGATGAATATCTGTATATTGAGAATTTAAATGTGTATGTGGTATAGAATGTTTACACGTAAGCATCACTTTGTGATCATTTATAAGCCTTTTCTTCCTCACAGATTATTTTAAGTATCAATAAAATCACTCAAAAAAGAACTATTTTGTCTTTTTTTAAGTGGTAGAACAGCTATTGCTGTCTTTCCTTAGGCATACTTTTGGATAATGGTTATGTTCTAATAGTCCTATATCCTTTCCTAACCTCTTTTCCTTGATTGAAAACATGTCAAGTAAAAGCGTGACAGAGAATTCGTAAGGATGTTGGAAAAAGACAACTGCGGTGCTAAGAGCCCCACATCGATGTGCCGAAGTATCTTCGCCTGTGCAGTCTTGGTGTTGTTTCATGCAGGCTATATAAATGACATGGTGAAAAACATTCCTTCATTACCAAAGTTGGAATTGAAATAACAAAGGAATGTTGGCTACCAGTCACACAATTGAAATGGAATGATTGGGTTGTTTATGTTCACCTTCCTGTCCACTCGTATTTATAATCCCAATTATTGTACGAGTAATTATTTAATTGTTTGGGTGAATGGCGTGCTGGTTATGCATCGTTTGAACTGCTGCAAGGAATTGAATGAATGAATGAACCCTTTGTCACTGTTACCAGTGAAATTGGCCATCAACCTGTCCTTACAGAGGGGGAACAGGACAGGAAGACAGGGATAAAAGAAAAGAAACACAGTAGTAACATGAGGAAAAAAGAACACCCCCACACTATGCTCCTGTCAGGAGTACAGTGTGGGAGCATTTAAAAACCTCTGCACAAGCACACAATAACACAAACAACAACACAAGTACACTTTAAACACGGGACTTGAGGGGGGGAATCAGGGGGAGGGGGGAGAAGGTAATCCAGCGCAAGCAAGCAGCCGTCCGCTCCTGCAGCCGTGAAGGCGCTGGTCATGCACCCGCTTGTCACACTGGGGGTAAAAATGGCGACCGTGGAAAGTTAGAGAAGGAATGCGAGAGTGTCTCCCGGCAGTGACCTTCAGGGGGAAATGTTGCCTCAGCAACGGCCTGAACCAAGGCCGGTGCTGTCTCAGGGCGCCGAATGTCGATAAGATATGAATTGTTTGGTCTTTCCAGATGCAGTCTTTGCATGTCCACACCGCTCGTCCATATCTGTCCATTCTATTCAAATTGATCTCCGAAAAACGTATTCCTTGCAAAGCTGAAAGCTGCTCCGAGATAACAACCATTTTGTGGTTAAAGTTCTGAATGTCCACAGTCCGAGTGCCAACAGCTTTGCCCACCACTCCAATCATACCGGGCAGCTTTGTGGGGCTTTGAACAGCTGTCACCGTTGTCTGAGTTCCTCAATAAACCAGGGCAATGCCTAATCCAATCAGCAAAAGTCCTGTAATCATGATTCCGAATAGGTAGATATCTTCAATGTCCTCCACAGAAAGAATCGCCAGGCACACGACCCGCCATCGCTCCCACGCGTCCATCGTGTAACCAGCCGCAAACGTTCCGGCAGGACAGACAGGTTCCCCCGAACCCAAACTTCTCGTCAAGAAAACTGTCTCAATTTCGTTAGGAGACCAGTTTATCAATTCCATGCTTTTTTTTTTTTTTTTAGTTTAGAAAGTAATGCAGGGAGAGTCTCTTCAAAAAGTACAGCAGACGAGACACAGAAGCACAAGCAGGGAAAAAAGGAGGGAGAGGGAGAGCAGAAAATGCGACCGCCTTCCGTGGAAGCACGGAGAGGAAAAAAAATTGTGGAATGGCATTGTCTCCTTTCCTTTTATAAAGGACGCGTCCGTGTACATGATGCGAAAGGATATATGAAAGGAAGCACTGAAGCACCTTTCCTTAGCATTTAGAGAATTCAAACAGGTCTTATCAGGGTTATCACTTGGATACTTCCAGGTCATTTCACTCTGGAACCTTCTGAAGCAAAAACCACTATTGGAACGCAGTAATTGTCTGCAAGAAAAAGCTCCGATCTACCAGTTCAACTATGACCTTGAGAGAAAACCTTGAGTTATGTCTTCTAGTGTGAAATTTCATTGCCATCTAGAGTCATCTCAGAAGTAGTACAGCTGAGCGCAGTTGTGGTTTTTGGAGGGGGGAGTGCACATCTTGCTCAGTAAAATTTACAATCCAATTTTTTTTTTTTTTGCTTTTAACAAAATAGATATAGTCACAAAGCAGAGTTACAGAAATATGGGTGTAGATGTTGATTTTAGATCTTAAGTGAGCAAGCCAGAGGTAACACGAAGAAACCTTGAGAGGAACCAGGTTGGAAAGCAAACGCATCCTTTTCTGAGGAACGCTGGATATATTGGGATTATACAAAAAAAAGTCACCATTTGGATTTGAATAAGTAAACGCATGAGAGCCTTTGGATAATTACTGCAGTGATTCATGTGTTTCAGCTGGCAACAATTCTTTTAATCCTGACTGATGCAGTGAGTAGCTTCTCATTTCTTAAGAAAAACACGTTGGAAGACATATCCCATTCTCATGGAAAAGATGTTAGTGTTTCAGAAGAGCTAAATTACTGGCCTGCACCAAACAAAGAAAATAACTAAAGCCTAGGTCACAACCGGACGTACGATTTTTTTTTTTTTTTTTTTTTGGCCATGCGATTTTTGGCGTTTCCCAAATCGCTGCTTTTTTTTTTGTTGTTGTTCGTGGAGAAAGACGCACGTTGGCCGTAAGTTTGTCTTGCAGCCTGAAAAAAAAGTAAGCGCCCGTAGAGTTTGTTTGACATGACAAAGAACCTCTGTGGCCAGTCTACAGCTCGAAAATCAGCACGTCACACGTTTCTTGCGTTTTTTTGCACGTAGACCGGCTGTAAGAGCACATATGGCCAGTTGTGACCTAGGCTTAAGGAGATTGCTGGAATTGAGTTAAGAACTGACCAATGCATTATTAAACCTGGAAGGATAATGGAGAACCATCAATTTCATGGGGGAAAAAAAAAAGCGGTTGGAAGAAGATCCTGACTGACTATGATCAGAGATCATGTAAATGCTTGGTCAAGTTAAATAGTGTTTAAAAAAAAAGTAGAACTCACCATTATGTTTGATAGTGAAATTAAAGGGGAACTGAAGTCATTGCTTGCTTTATTTCTTAATTAACGTGTTATTCAATTATGTTTTTGGTTTTAGTAACTGATATCGTGACTCGTATTGGCAGCTAATTGCGATTTAAATATTATACTTATCGGCCTGTTCGGTTTTTAGCCATGTTGAATTTAGTTCGTTTGGTCCACGGCAGGTGTTGCTTATCTGCGCAATCTTCACGAGACTTGTGCAAGACTTGGAAACGTAACATGTCAGCCAGGTGTCAGTGCCACCATTTTGAAAACTTTTTTCCAAACGAAATATTGCACAAAAACAAGTTTAAATGACTATTACTGCCGACTTTTTTTCAAACTTTCCTGATTGCTATGAAAACAAACAAAACTTCCAGCTTGAACACGTCAGTATTCGAAAGAGGGCGCGCGTGTCTTTTGACGACGTTGGCAGATGTCGGTCACTTTGATTTCCGCTGTACGTTTTACTTCCGTCCTACGATGTCTCGCACAGGTCTCAACGAATCTCATTGCTCTGATACATCACGCAGCATATTTCAAACACTCATAACTTGCTATAGCAGTGACAAAATAGCGATCAAAAATGCGTTCCTATATTAAATAAAATGAGAAATAGAATTTTGATGATTAAAAAAAAAATTTGCCTTCAGTTCTCCTTTAAGAGCATTTCCACACTCACAATGTGATGAGAACTGACAGGGTTGGGACTAAACAGCTGTGTCCGTAAGAAAACCACTTGTTGGTGAGACTAATCAGGAGAAAAGGCTTCAATTTGCTAGGCAGCATAAAGATTGGACTCTGGAGCAATGGAAGAAGGTCAAGCGGTTTGAAGAGTCCAGACTGACCCTATTCCTGAGTGACGGGTGTGTCAGGGTAAGAAGGGAAGCTCACGAAGTGATGCACCCATCCTGCATGGTGCCCACTGTACGAGCCTCTGGAGGCAGTGTGATGATCTGGGGTTTCTTGAGTTGGTCAGGTCAAGGCTCAGAAACATTATGGGACAATAAAACGAAGTCCGGCGGCACGGTGGTATAGTGGTTAGCGCTGTCGCCTCACAGCAAGAAGGTCCGGGTTCGAGCCCCGTGGCCGGCGAGGGCCTTCCTGTGCGGAGTTTGCATGTTCTCCCCGTGTCCGCGTGGGTTTCCTTCGGGTGCTCCGGTTTCCCCCACAGTCCAAAGACATGCAGGTTAGGTTAACTGGTGACTCTAAATTGACCGTAGGTGTGAGTGTGAATGGTTGTCTGTGTCTATGTGTCAGCCCTGTGATGACCTGGTGACTTGTCCAGGGTGTACCCCGCCTTTCGCCCGTAGTCAGCTGGGATAGGCTCCAGCTTGCCTGCGACCCTGTAGAACAGGATAAAGAGGCTAGAGATAATGAGATGAGATGAGAAAATGAAGTCCACTGACAACCTGAATGTACTTTGTTTTTGGCAGGCATCAATGGATTTTTTTTTTCTTCCTTGATGGCACGGGAATAAAATTAGGGCTCAGATTGTGAAAGAGTGATTGAGGAAGCATTTTCACACATGAATTAGTCACCAGAGTCCTGACCTTAACCCCGCTGAGAATCTTTGGGATGTGTTGAAGACTTTACACAGTGGTTCGTCTCTCCCATCCTCAACACAAGATCACGGTGAAAAATTAATACAGTTCAGGACTGAAATAAATGTTATGACATTGTATAAGTTTATTGAAACAATGCCACGGCGAATGCATGCTGAAATCAAAGCTGAAGGCGTTTCAACCAAATATTAGAGTGCGCGACTGTTTTCGGTAAGGCAGTGTAAGTCAATGCTCTTATGAAACCCTATTCTAAAAGTCAAACAGTACTGTGTTGAAAGGATGTTCAGTGTCGAGTCTTTATGATTGCAGCAGCACTTTACAGTATCCGCAAAAGCAGAAGTGAGACTTACAGTGGCGCTTGAAAGTTTGTGAACCCTTTAGAATTGTCTATATTTCTGCATAAATATGACCTAAAACAACATCAGATTTTCACACAAGTCCTAAAAGTAGCTAAAGAGAACTCAGTTAAACAAACGAGACAAAAATATTATACTTGGCCATTTATTTATTGAGGAAAATGATCCAATATTACATATCTGTGAGTGGCGAAAGTATGTGAACCTCTAGGATTAGCAGTTAATTTGAAGGTGAAATTAGAGTCAGGTGTTTTCAATCAATGGGATGACAATCAGGTGTGAGTGGGCACCCTGTTTTATTTAAAGAACAGGGATCTATCAAAGTCTGATCTTCACAACACATGTTTGTGGAAGTACATCATGGCACGAACAAAGGAGATTTCTGAGGACCTCAGAAAAAGCGTTGTTGATGCTCATCAGGCTGGAAAAGGTTACAAAACCATCTCTAAAGAGTTTAGACTCCACCAGTCCACAGTCAGACAGATTGTGTACAAATGGAGGAAATTCAAGACCATTGTTACCCTCCCCAGGAGTGGACGACCAACAAAGATCACTCCAAGAGCAAGGCGTGTAATAGTCGGTGAGGTCACAAAGGACCCCAGGGTAACTTCTAAGCAATTGAAGGCCTCTCTCACATTGGCTAATGTTAATGTTCATGAGTCCACCTTCAGGAGAACACTGAACAACAATGGTGTGCATGGCAGGGTTGCAAAGAGAAAGCCACTGCTCTCCAAAAAGAACATTGCTGCTCATCTGCAGTTTGCTAAAGATCATGTGGACAAGCCAGAAGGCTATTGGAAAAATGTTTTGTGGACCGATGAGACCAAAATAGAGCTTTTTGGTTTCAATGAGAAGCGTTATGTTTGGAGAAAGGAAAACACTGCATTCCAGCATAAGAACCTTATCCCATCTGTGAAACATGATGGTGGTAGTATCATGATTTGGGCCTGTTTTGCTGCATTTGGGCCAGGACGGCTTGCCATCATTGATGGAACAATGAATTCTGAATTATACCAGCAAATTCTAAAGGAAAATGTCAGGACATCTGTCCATGAACTGAATCTCAAGAGAAGGTGGGTCATGCAGCAAGACAACGACCAAAAGCACACAAGTCGTTCTACCAAAGAATGGTTAAAGAAGAATAAAGTTAATGTTTTGGAATGGCCAAGTCAAAGTCCTGACCTTAATCCAATCGAAATGTTGTGGAAGGACCTGAAGCGAGCAGTTCATGTGAGGAAACCCACCAACATGCCAGAGTTGAAGCTGTTCTGTACGGAGGAATGGGCTAAAATTCCTCCAAGCCGGTGTGCAGGACTGATCAACAGTTACCGCAAACGTTTAGTTGCAGTTATTGCTGCACAAGGGGGTCACGCCAGATACTGAAAGCAAAGGTTCACATACTTTTGCCACTCACAGATATGTAATATTGGATCATTTTTCTCAATAAAGAAATAAATGACCAAGTAATAATATTTTTGTCTCATTTGTTTAACTGGGTTCTCTTTATCTACTTTTAGGACTTGTGTGAAAATCTGATGTTGTTTTAGGTCATATTTATGCAGGAATATAGAAAATTCTAAAGGGTTCACAAACTTTCAAGCACCACTGTAAAACTGTTTTGGAGGAAGTGCAAGTCTTTAGAGTATCCATTTGGGACAAGTCACAGCAGCAGAGTGAGTCAGAAGTACAAAAGAGAGGAAGCTGGATGTGCTTGAGCCCACGCTACAGGATCTGGTGACTGCATGAATGATCACTGTGTGTATTATCAAGACCAGATTCACCCCACAGAAATACAAGCTACATTTCACTCTCCTTCTGTCTAAAGGTGAGAATTGTTTGTTGGAACAGGAGACGTTTTTCTCTGACGTTCTTGACGCCACTACATAGAAGGTTTTAAATTAATTTGGATAATTCTAAAAATAAAAATAAAAAAATTAAAACTTAACTAGCATTCTTCATGCCGATAAGCAGGAGGACATTAAGGAAATTCTATTAATTTATTAACTTCAAATTAGTTCTTTAAATAAATATAACTTTGGGAGCAAGCTACTTTCAAAGCGATCTTATCAGTCTTTGCCACAGTACCAAAATAAAGATAATTGGAAACAAAAATCAGATGATCTTCAGGAATGATGAAACTTCCTGTTAAACATGTGACTTGCAGAATATCCCAAATATTTCAGGGGTGAGTGAATAATAATAATAATAATGGGGCACAACTAATAATCCATTCTTCATAACCTGAAATGGATGGCTCCCAGATTAATGCAAAATACAGGGTGTTTCAAAAAATTTGATATTATTTGAGATGTAAATATCCCAGAAACTACATAGTCTCGGCAAATGAAACTGAACAGGCGTAATGTTGAGCAATATAAGATTTATTCCTCAAAATTTGAATGAGAAATCCACAGGTATGTGGATTCCATGAACAATTTCACAAATGTTCAGTATGTGCACCGCCTCAGACCTGGCACTCTAACACACAAAACGCCTTTTCTTTTCCAGTGAATGGCATTTCTATACTTTTAAAAGATAAAAACAAAAAACATTAAACATATAATTTTGAGGCGGCACGGTGGTGTAGTGGTTAGCGCTGTCACCTCACAGCAAGAAGGTCCTGGGTTCGAGCCCCGGGGCCGGCAAGGGCCTTTCTGTGTGGAGTTTGCATGTTCTCCCCGTGTCCGCGTGGGTTTCCTCCGGGTGCTCCGGTTTCCCCCACAGTCCAAAGACATGCAGGTTAGGTTAACTGGTGACTCTAAATTGACCGTAGGTGTGAATGTGAGTGTGAATGGTTGTCTATGTGTCAGCCCTGTGATGACCTGGTGACTTGTCCAGGGTGTACCCCGCCTTTCGCCCGTAGTCAGCTGGGATAGGCTCCAGCTTGCCTGCGACCCTGTAGAAGGATAAAGCGGCTAGAGATAATGAGATGAGATATAATTTTGACCTGTTTCCACACATGCTGTTAAAATTTGAGGTCAGCTGAACGAGAATTGGCAAAGTAATTAGATTGTGAAATGATACCAAATGTTTTGAAACACCCTGTGTTATTTGAAGTATTTTAATGATAATATTTCAAGGTAGTTACTGGATCGTGAGCTGGGACAGGCAAAAATGCTCTTTTCTAAGGCCAAGTTTACATTAGACCGTATCTGTCTCGTTTTCTTCGCGGATGCACTGTCCGTTCACATTAAAACGCCGGGAAACGGGAATCCGCCAGGGCCCACGTATTCAACCCAGTTCGTATCTGATCCGGTGCTGTGTAAACATTGAGATACGAGGATACGCTGTGCTGAGCTCTAGCTGATGTCGTCATTGGACAACGTCACTGTGACATCCACCTTCCTGATTCGCTGGCGTTGGTCATGTGACGCGACTGCTGAAAAACGGCGCGGATTTCCGCCTTGTATCACCTTTCATTAAAGAGTATCAGGGATGAGAATTTTCCGCCGATTGGCGGATTTCCGACTTTTTCAGACCAAAATGATCATTTTTGAGATCGATGTAAATCCGTTGAGAAATTTTTTTTTGGGGGGGGGGTATGATTAACGATCTGTGGTCACCTTATAACGCAGACATCCCAAGTCTACCGGAAGTTCCGGGAGTCTCCTGCATATTGATAGAAGCGAGCAAGAGCGTGCGCGCGCAACATTAAGGTCTGCATCACGCATCTTAGAATATGCGCGCGCGAGGGGGTGCGTGAGGGAGACTGCTGTGTGCCTGTTCATGTAGCGCATGCCAGACAAAGAGCATCTTGATTGGGTTACTCAGCAAAATAAGCCAATCAGCTTTCAGTGTGGGCGGGCTTTTATCTTTTTTTTTTCTCGAGGACCGGAGTTTTCAGTTGTATTGAGTCAGTGCAGCCTACAGGATCGGCATGACAGAGAGCGCGCGCCCCAAAAAATATATATCAATTACATGTCATGTATAAGTGTGTATCTTTTATAAATGGGGTTAGCTTATCTAATGTAGCATGTTGGGGAGAATCATAGTATCATATCTATATTTCTGATGAAATTTTAAGTATGATAGCATGTATAACTCTCCTACTTATTGCTCATTTCATGGGGGGGGGGGGGGGGGGGAATTGCTGGCATGTGCCGCGCAGGAGCGTCTGCCCAAATTTTTTAGGCCGAGATGAACTTGTAGTTTTTGATTTAAAAAAATTTCCAGTATGTAATTCCCATTGTACATGCCTGTTCTTTAATTCAAAATCACCATCTCGATCTTCACATTGACCACATGGTATATGTATTACATTCCACAACATCCTGTCCAGATAAAGCCTAGTTAGTACACACAGCAGTTGAAAGGGAAGTGATGAGTGATGTTGAATGTTGCCTGCTTAATATGCAAGACCTCCTGCTACCATGATAACATCAGAAGAAAGCTTCAGAGAATTATATGATAGAACTTTTTTTCTGGTTTGCACTTCATTTTAAAGGATTAGAGTATTCAGAGACATGAATAGCTAAAATGCAGAAATATAATACTGTAGAGCTCGTTTATATTAAAAGGTGCATTGATTTTTTTGAAATCATCAAATGTGAATTGATTAAAAACAAGTCTCTTGTACCATATTAATCATTTTCACCTGGGAGTCCACCAAGAAGGGGAATTTATTTCCAAATACATTGCAAATTTTTGCTGATAAAATTAATGGCTTTGGGGTAAAAAAAAAAAAAAAGCCAAAAATCATTAGCTCCATGGGCCCCCCATCCCGGGCCCTGCCCTGGTTTTTTCAGACTTTTAAAATATTTTTCATTCTCATCCCTGGAGTATAAAAGTATGAAAATACTGCAAATACTGATGCAAATACTGCCCATTGTGTAGTTATGATTGTCTTTAGGCTTGCCATCCTTCCACTTGCAAATGGTAAGTGACTTGCGCATGCCCAATATGCACTGGGATCACACACACAGCGGCTCAGTCCCGAATCACTGCTCGTGCGCTTCACTCGCGCGCTCTGTGAGCTGCGCAGGGCCGGGGAGTGCGCACCCTCCAGAGGGCACTCGCTGTTCAGGGCGGAGTGATTTGGAGCGCAGGATGCCTGCGGAGCCGAGCCGCTGAGGAGAAATTTACACATTACATTTCAACTTACGTGCCGTCTAATTAGTCATGTGATTAGCGTATCCGTGTATTGGCGTTGCTGTGTGCACGCGAATCGTGTATTGGCGTTGCTGTGTGCACGCGAATTGTGTATTGGCATTGCTGTGTGCACGCTAATCGTTTTTAAAAACGTTAAGCTGATGATCCACTGATACGGTCTAATGTAAACCCCACCTAAGTGCTGTAAATATTTTATTGATGTTTTAAGTTATTTATTACGGAAGCCGAGAGAGGCCCTTCATATAATCCTTTTTTTTATTCACCTTGTTATCCCGAGATAACGACATAATTAATTCAGGATCTCAAGAACACAACACAACTAATTCGAGATCTCGAGAAAACAAAACTGTTATTTCGAGATCTCGAGAAAACAAAACCGTTATTTCGAGATCTTGAGAAAACAAAACAATTATTCTGTGATCTTGAGAAAACAAAACAATTATTTCATGATCTCGAGTAAACAGCTGAGAAATGGTTCATTCAGGTGCACCAACAGACTTGTGATATGCTGACTTTGGGGCTATTTCTCATTCTGTATAGACGCAACTTTGGTCATTAGAATGTCTGGAATAATCGATCACCTAATAAGGCAATATTTTGATCAGGGGTTGACACAGGGAGAGATTGCATGAAGTCTTTTAATAAGGGATAATTTCAAAATTAGTCCACGGCACTTCCGCAGAACACTGGCCCCCCTCTCTCTCAAGGCATCGTAAAAAGCCATTTCTGCTCTGTTACATGTCCGCCAATTTCAAAGTCTTCGTTGTCTGACCCACAGGGGGGCGCAGCTCTGCTAGAAATCTCAGCTGTTTTTTCGAGATCATGAAATAATTTTGTTTTTCGAGATCACGGAATAATTGTCTTGTTTTCTCGAGATCACGGAATAATTGTTTTGTTTTCTCGAGATCTCGAAAAAACAAAACAATTATTTCATGATCTCGAGAAAACAGCTGAGATTTCTAGTAGAGCTGCGCCCCCCTGTGGGTCAGACAACGAAGATAATTGTTTTGTTTTCTCAAGATCTCGAATTAGTTGTGTTGTTTTCTTGAGATCCTGAATTAATTATGTCGTTATCTCGGAATAACGGTTTTGTTTTCTCGAGATCTCAAATTAGTTGTGTTGTTTTCTCGACATCCTGAATTAATTATGCCGTTATCTCAGGATAACAAGGTGAATAAAAAAAGATTATATGAAGGGCCTCTCGCGGCTTCTGTAATTTATCCATAACTTAAAACTTTCCCATTTTACTGTGTTGGTCAATTCAGCTCATAGCTTATAACTCATGAAAATCAGAAATCCAGTATCTCAAATTATTAGAATATTTAATTTCAAGTTTGAGTAAAATAATATAAATACTGTGTACACACAACCACAATCAGGGGGAAGACTGTTGACTTGACAGTTGTCCAGAAGACATTCAGCGACATCCTCCACAAGGAGGGTAAGCCACAGAAGGTCATTGCTGTAAAGGCTGGCTGGAAAAGGTGCACAAGCAACAGTGATGACTGCAGCCTTGAGAGGATTGTCAAGAAAAGTCAATTCAAGAACTTGGGAGAACTTCACATGGAGTGGACTGAGGCTAGTGTCAGTGCATCAAGGAGACATCACGCACAGACATCTTCAGGAAAGGGGCTACAACTGTTGCATTCCTAATATCAAGCCCCTTCTGAACCAGAGACAACATCAGAAGTGTCTTACCTGGGCTAAGGAAAGAAAGAACATCTAAGGAGAGAGAGTCATTCCAGTGAAGGGAAATTACAAATTAAAAATCTGCTAAAGCCATGAAAAAACTACTCCTGATACCTGAGCTATATAGAGGAATGACAATAAAACCCACTTGGCTTGACTTTTTTTTAAAAAACATTTCAACTAAATGCTAATTTTGACACTCAAGTCTGTGCCAGGGTGGCACGGTGGTGTAGTGGTTAGCGCTGTCACCTCACAGCAAGAAGGTCCGGGTTCGAGCCCCGTGGCCGGTGAGGGCCTTTCTGTGCGGAGTTTGCATGTTCTCCCCGTGTCCGCGTGGGTTTCCTCCGGGTGCTCCGGTTTCCCCCACAGTCCAAAGACATGCAGGTTAGGTTAACTGGTGACTCTAAATTGACCGTAGGTGTGAATGTGAGTGTGAATGGTTGTCTGTGTCTATGTGTCAGCCCTGTGATGACCTGGCGACTTGTCCAGGGTGTACTCCGCCTTTCGCCCGTAGTCAGCTGGGATAGGCTCCAGCTTGCCTGCTACCCTGTAGAACAGGATAAAGCTGCTAGAGATAATGAGATGAGATGAAGTCTGTGCCAAGATATGAATTTAAAACATTTTCTCTTAGCAAGTGCTAGTTCCTCTTCTCAACACCGGAAAAAAGTTGGAGTCAGAGAGCAAGGTCAGCTGAGTTATACAACCCCGATTCCAAAAAAGTTGGGACAAAGTACAAATTGTAAATAAAAACGGAATGCAATAATTTACAAATCTCAAAAACTGATATTGTATTCACAATAGAACATAGACAACATATCAAATGTCGAAAGTGAGACATTTTGAAATTTCATGACAGCAACACATCTCAAAAAAGTTGGGACAGGGGCAATAAGAGGCTGGAAAAGTTAAAGGTACAAAAAAGGAACAGCTGGAGGACCAAATTGTAACTCATTAGGTCAATTGGCAATAGGTCATTAACATGACTGGGTATAAAAAGAGCATCTTGGAGTGGCAGCGGCTCTCAGAAGTAAAGATGGGAAGAGGATCACCAATCCCCCGAATTCTGCGCCGACAAATAGTGGAGCAATATCAGAAAGGAGTTCGACAGTGTAAAATTGCAAAGAGTTTGAACATATCATCATCTACAGTGCATAATATCATCAAAAGATTCAGAGAATCTGGAAGAATCTCTGTGCGTAAGGGTCAAGGCCGGAAAACCATACTGGGTGCCCGTGATCTTCGGGCCCTTAGACGGCACTACATCACATACAGGCATGCTTCTGTATTGGAAATCACAAAATGGGCTCAGGAATATTTCCAAAGAACATTATCTGTGGACACAATTCACCGTGCCATCCGCCGTTGCCAGCTAAAACTCTATAGTTCAAAGAAGAAGCCGTATCTAAACATGATCCAGAAGCGCAGACGTCTTCTCTGGGCCAAGGCTCATTTAAAATGGACTGTGGCAAAGTGGAAAACTGTTCTGTGGTCAGACGAACCAAAATTTGAAGTTCTTTATGGAAATCAGGGATGCTGTGTCTTTTGGACTAAAGAGGAGAAGGACGACCCAAGTTGTTATCAGCGCTCAGTTCAGAAGCCTGCATCTCTGATGGTATGGGGTTGCATTAGTGCGTGTGGCATGGGCAGCTTACACATCTGGAAAGACACCATCAATGCTGAAAGGTATATCCAGGTTCGAGAGCAACATATGCTCCCATCCAGACGACGTCTCTTTCAGGGAAGACCTTGCATTTTCCAACATGACAGTGCCAAACCGGGCGGCACGGTGGTGTAGTGGTTGGCGCTGTCGCCTCACAGCAAGAAGGTCCTGGGTTCGAGCCCCGTGGCCGGCGAGGGCCTTTCTATGCGGAGTTTGCATGTTCTCCCCGTGTCCATGTGGGTTTCCTCCGGGTGCTCCGGTTTCCCCCACAGTCCAAAGACATGCAGGTTAGATTAACTGGTGACTCTAAATTGACCGTAGGTGTGAATGTGAGTGTGAATGGTTGTCTGTGTCTATGTGTCAGCCCTGTGATGACCTGGTGACTTGTCCAGGGTGTACCCCGCCTTTCGCCTGTAGTCAGCTGGGATAGGCTTCAGCTGGGATAGGCTCCAGCTTGCCTGCGACCCTGTAGAAGGATAAAGCGGCTAGAGATAATGAGATGAGAGATGAGATGAGACAATGCCAAACCACATACTTCATCAATTACAGCATCATGGCTGCGTAGAAGAAGGGTCCGGGTACTGAACTGGCCAGCCTGCAGTCCAGATCTTTCACTCATAGAAAACATTTGGCGCATCATAAAACGGAAGATTCGACAAAAAAGACCTAAGACAGTTGAGCAACTAGAATCTTACATTAGACAAGAATGGGTTAACATTCCTATCCCTAAACTTGAGCAACTTGTCTCCTCAGTCCCCAGACGTTTACAGACTGTTGTAAAGAGAAAAGGGCATGTCTCGCAGTGGTAAACATGGCCTTGTCCCAACTTTTTTGAGATGTGTTGTTGTCATGAAATTTAAAATCACCTAATTTTTCTCTTTAAATGATACATTTTCTCAGTTTAAACATTTGATATGTCATCTATGTTCTATTCTGAATAAAATATGGAATTTTGAAACTTCCACATCATTGCATTCCGTTTTTATTCACAATTTGTACTTTGTCCCAACTTTTTTGGAATTGGGGTTGTACAGGAAGACAGTGAAGCCCATACCTTTCTGCA
The DNA here is from genome assembly GCF_027579695.1 of Neoarius graeffei. Lineage (NCBI taxonomy): Eukaryota > Metazoa > Chordata > Actinopteri > Siluriformes > Ariidae > Neoarius > Neoarius graeffei. The sequence goes on along the minus strand of NC_083582.1, from coordinate 30,439,288 downwards.
ATTCCATTGCCCTCAGCCCTTCCCTGTCTCCAAATTTGAATGGTAAATTATTTATACTCTGTAACTCACAGAGGTAATAACAGGTTTTGATGCAGCTATCTCTGAGTTACGGTCCCAGCTTGCCTCCCCCACACCTCTTCCATTCCCCAAAACACCCCAGACAGAGCTTAATCTACAAACCATAGATCATATCCATGACTTGAGATCAGGCTTACTAAAAAGATAAACACAATTAACAATGAAGATTTGGATGACTTAGTTTCAATGGAATGTTTAGACAAACAAGAAGCTATCATTTCTAAGGAATGGTCTGGTGTTGAGAAACAATTCTTTCTTAAACACATGATTTATGGTAAACCAGGTCACCCCTCAGAAGTTTTCCCAGCACAACACAATAAAAAAAAGCTTTCTAACTCCCTTCAGTCTCACGCAAAAAGATCAGCTATCTGAAAATAATCACCAGCTGGTTGTGCAAGTGCAAGCAAATTTAACAAACAAAAAGTAACCACCAGATGGCAGTGTAAACTCAAACTAGTTCTACAAATGACCAACAGGCTGTTCGTTCAAATAACATCCACAGCAGACTACCAGGTGCCTGGGTGAGCAAATAAAAGGTAGCAGACGTTTCCCTGATTTTGTTGTCGAATGCCTTGTTACTGACGCAGAAATGTTTTGGATTGTTCATATGAATTGATATTTCGTATACACCATGACACCATGTATACACTAGCATTCACATAGCATACACCAGGGGTTCTCAACCTTTTCTACTTTAAGGCCCACCCATTCATACTTGTAACGAGCCGGAGCCCACTAAAAAGATCCCCAATTATTTTGGCTTATCTATTCTATTAGAATCTAATAATCTACTGTAAAGTGTATTAATGGGATGCGACATCACTCCCTGTTACAGATGGGAGCCCAGGAATTAAATAAATGCAATAAAAACAAAATGTTTTTAATTGTCGGTATTGTATTTAAAACTGTATGGATGTGCCAGAAGCCAAACCATGCATGCAGGGCATTCTCAGTCAAAAGGGATTAATGATCCAAAAGTGGAGTCTGGTCGATTAACACAAGAGCTTATTGCCATATTTGTGTTCAGCAAACAAGCAAGTTATTAAAACCAAGAAGTACACTCAGAAGAAGTGGATATAGAAACCACTCAATGGGGATAGATCCTTACACGCTAACAAAGAAAGGTTTTTCCTAGGAGTTGGAAAATTATTTATCCATTGATTTCCCCAACATCTCAAACTACCTGGTGCTGCAGACATCGTTCTACACAGACAAATAGAAGAAAACCTGGAAGAGCATGGAGGCGTACAACTTTTTACACTACCGTTCAAAAGTTTGGGGTCACTTTGAAATGTCCTTATTTTTGAAAGAAAAGCACTGTTCTTTTCAATGAAGATCACTTTAAACTAATCAGAAATCCACTCTATACATTGCTAATGTGGTAAATGACTATTCTAGCTGCAAATGTCTGGTTTTTGGTGCAATATCTCCATAGGTGTATAGAGGCCCATTTCCAACAACTATCACTCCAGTGTTCTAATGGTAATGTTTGCTCATTGCCTCAGAAGGCTAATGGATGATTAGAAAACCCTTGTACAATCATGTTAGCACAGCTGAAAACAGTTGAGCTCTTTAGAGAAGCTATAAAACTGACCTTCCTTTGAGCAGATTGAGTTTCTGGAGCATCACATTTGTGGGGTCGATTAAATGCTCAAAATGGCCAGAAAAATGTCTTGACTATATTTTCTATTCATTTTACAACTTATGGTGGGAAATAAAAGTGTGACTTCTCATCTCATTATCTCTAGCCGCTTTATCCTGTTCTACAGGGTCGCAGGCAAGCTGGAGCCTATCCCAGCTGACTATGGGCGAAAGGCGGGGTACACCCTGGACAAGTCGCCAGGTCATCACAGGGCTGACACATAGACACAGACAACCATTCACACTCACATTCACACCTACGGTCAATTTAGAGCCACCAGTTAATCTAACCTGCATGTCTTTGGACTGTGGGGGAAACCGGAGCACCCGGAGGAAACCCACGGGGAGAACATGCAAACTCCGCACAGAAAGGCCCTCGCCGGCCACGGGGCTTGAACCCGGACCTTCTTGCTGTGAGGCGACAGCGCTAACCACTACACCACTGTGCCGCCTAAAAGTGTGACTTTTCATGGAAAACACAAAATTGTCTGGGTGACCCCAAACTTTTGAACGGTAGTGTATATGTGGCTGGGTTAAAGATCTGGGGACCAGGACACTACAGGATAAATCCTGTATCGTTTTTGCCCAGGTAAGGAGGCATTTTTTAGCTTTTTGTCTGTGTCTTTGCGATGGTTGCTCAGACGCTACAAGTTTTAGTATCAGGTATAAAGAAACCACAGCTGCTCGATTCTCAAGCCTCCCTGCTATTCTCTTCCAGGTAAATCATTCACAAAGTTCCACAGAAACTCCTTTAAAGACCTGGGTATTGCAGGTATTATATACGTGTTAGTTTACAATATGGCAACCATGATCAAACAGTAAACAAATACACATCTGAGGACTTAAGCGTCTCCTGAACTTCAAAACATCACAAAATAATGGAAAATGGTGAGAAAAGTGATTTGCAAATCCAAACAAAATAAATCCGAGGAATTTACAAACCTTTCATGAAGTGATCGCTGCAATCCCAAGCGTTCTTCGACTCTGCTCACTTCCATCACAGCGAAAGGTTCAAGAGCCACCTTTCTCATTGTCTTTTGGTAAACTCCTTTGCCCTTTAACCCTTTTTTTATCACTTCATGGGGAACCCAGGAGAAAATTTTATCAGTCTTGCAGTTTGTTCGATTCAAACAGTCCAAAACAATGCAGGGCATTTTAACGACTAACAAAGCACCCCAGTGATAGTAACCCTTTGTGAACAGTGAGCTTAGCTGACCACCACTTCATGTCTTGCATGTCTAATGAGGTGGATGTGGCCTCAGATACAACCCAGCAATTGTACCCTACTAAAAATTAGCTTCAATTCTTGGGTGTCATGTGACGTCACATCCGCCTCATTAGTTATTCAAAACTTTAGCTGGTGGTCTACCAAAGCTCAGTTGATAAAGCGTTTGTATAGAGAAGCTGCATTGCTTGCATGAAAAATGCCTTACGCTTGCGTTGTTTTAGGTTGTTTGAATTGATCAAACCATGAAACTGATAAAAGTTTCTTCAGGGTTCCCCATGAACTAATAAAAAAGGGTGAACGAACACAGGATTTCAGAAAAAGACATTGAGAAAGGCAGCTTTTGAACCTCTCACTGAAATCAAAGGGAGCCGAGTCGAAGCATGCTCGAGTTTGCAGTGATCACTTGGTGAAAGGTTTGTATCCCTCTCGGCTATGTCCTTAGCGTTTTCCAAGTACTTTTCTTGCTATGTGTCGTTATTTTACGGTACTTTTTTTTAGTCACGAAGCGCTAAAGTCCCCAGCTGTTTCTTTGTTTACTCACTTGATGGCCATCATACTGAAAACAACGCGTGTCTTGCTTTCTTTAACAGGGTGTCCTAATGGTCTTTTCAACAAGTCTTTCAGCAAGTGCACACAATCAAAACAACCACGAATAATAAAGTCCATATGCATGAAGGTCGCGACAAAATTCTTCCCCAGCCATACAGTTACAATGCGCCGTGATCACTTCTCCGTCTTGTAAGATCCAGGTCTTTAAAGGGGTTTCTGATGATCTTTGTGAATGATTTACCTGACAGATAGGAGCCAACACAAGTGAGAATCAAGCCAACTATTGTTTGTTTACACTTCAACTTACAGTGCTTTGTTGTAAAGATGCGAACGAAAAGCTTTAAAAAAAATACTTACACAGGCAAAAACAATACAGGATTCATTGGGTCATTGGGATAGCGAGGTCCTTTACCCAGCCACATACAAAAAAGTCGTAAGCCTACATACTCTTCCATGCTTGCATTTGTTTTACGGTGTAGAAGGACGTCTGCAACACCAGATAGTTCGAGATGTCGGGGAACTCGACTGAAGGGTAGTTTTCGAGATCGTATGACAAATCCTTCTTTCCCAGACTGTAGGGGTTGATTCCATTGCACATAGCAAATCTTCTGAATATATCTAAAGCGAGCAGTGGCTTCTAGATTACGAGCGTACTTTGATAAATTATCGCTAGTTGTTTGCACTATGGCAGCCGTTTTGGTTTGCTTGACCACCAGCAGTTTTACCAGAAGTGAAATCGTTAAGAAAAGTCACGTGACTGAAACCCAAGAATTTGAAAAAAAAAATTTGCGGCCCACTAGATGGCGCTTCACAGCCCACTAATGGGCCACGGCCCAGTGGTTAAGAAACACTGGCATACACGATGTTTTTGCCCGGTTATACAAATTTACATGGTGTCTTGGGTTACCAGATTACTGTGCTGTATTTGTTGACCCATGTGGAGAAAGTAATTTCCTGCTATTATTTCCAAATCCCATATATCAAGGTAGATTTATTTAAAAGATCCTATCAAATTACTTTGCTTGCAGTAAGTCCAGAAGATTGTGGACAATAAGGTAAGGAATTATTGTGATTTCATGACAGCAAGACATGATGTATCATTCTGATGAAAGATTTTGATGAGCTGGATTCTTACAATAAACGTGAAAGCATGTTCATGTAAACTGGATGAGCAGTTCAAGCCCAGAACTCCTGCACTCCTGTTCTCTGTTGAATTTATTTTACAAAGCAACTGTGGCCCTGTAGATCTCAAATGCAGATTCCCCCCCTGCATAACACATATGAAACCTGGAGCTGTATTCACAAAAAGTCTGAAAACTAAAAAGAGCTTCCAACTGGCAGAGTATGAGACACTCAGAAAATGGCTTATTTATCCTTCCTTCCTTCTTCTTCTTCTTCAAACATTTCATTTAAAACCAATTCATTTATCAAATTCTGCATCATCCGTACCAATAGGGTCAACCCCATCATTCCTCTGATCTAAAGAAGCCCTTTGTAAAAGTCCTTCTTAGCTGTTTCATAAATATTCCATATGGACAAAAGTTTGTGCACACCTGAACAGCACACTCATATGTGCTTTTTGAGCATCCCATTCCACATTTATTCCACCATTGCTCTTATAATAAGCTCCACTCTTTTTGGAAGGAGTTCCACTAGATTTTGGAATGTGACTGTGGGAATTTGCCCATTCAGCCCCAAGAGCATGACGTTAGACACCAATGTCAGGTGAAGAGACCTGTTCCAATTCCTCTTAAATGTGTTCGGGGGGGGTGTCATGGTTCAGGTGGATAAGGCGCCATACCATAAATCCAGGGACCCAGGTTTGATTCCGACCTGAGGTCATTTCCCGATCCCTCCCTGTCTCTCTCTCCCACTCATTTCCTGTCTCTACACTGTCCTTTCCAATAAAGGTGAAAAAAGCCCAAAAAATATCTTTTAAAAAAAAAGTGTTCAGTGGGATTGATGTCAGGACTCACTCAAGTTCATCCACAATAATCATATCCTCATGGAGTTTGCTTTGTGCACAGAGGCATTGTCATACTGGAACAGGTTTGGGCCTCTTAGTTTCAGTGAAGGGAAATTCAGACGTTCTATAAAATTTTGTGCTTCCAACTTTGTGGCAACAGTTTGGGGAAGAACCACATATGGGTGTGATGGTCAGGTGTCCACAAAACTTTGGCCATATTAGATTAGATTAGATTCAACATTATTGCCATTGTGCAGAGCACAGGTACAAAGCCAATGAAATGCAGTTAAGATGATATAAAACGATGCCTGTACAGTGATGATTAATGTCAAGTAGTGTTTGTCATATATGAAGCACACATGAGTGAATCAAGTGAAAATGTAGGAGATGAACAGGTAAATAAATACTATATCGCAAAAACTGGTAAGACGCTGAGCCTCGCGATATGAATGCACCATCATCTTGTTTAACCATAAAGTATATGCTTTAAGTGAGAAAATTATTGATGTAGATTGGTACTTTTAATGCTGTTTAGAAAAACTATTAGTGCTACAGTGGTGCTTGAGAATTTGTGAACCATTTAGAATTTTCTATATTTCTGCATAAATAGGACCTAAACATCATCAGATTTTCACACAAGTCCTAAAAGTAAAGAGAACCCAGTTAAACAAATGAGACAAAAATATTAGACTTGGTCATATTTTTATTGAGGAAAATGATCCAATATTGCATGTCTGTGAGTGGCAAAAGTATGTGAACCTTTGCTTTCAGTATCTGGTGTGACCCCCTTGTGCAGCAATAACTGCAATTAAACATTTCCGGTAACTGTTGATCAGTCCTGCACACCGGCTTGGAGGAATTTTAGCCCATTCCTCCGTACAGAACAGCTTCAACTCTGGGATGTTGGTGGGTTTCCTCACATGAACTGCTCGCTTCAGGTCCTTCCACAACATTTCGATTGGATTAAGGTCAGGACTTTGACTTGGCCATTCCAAAACATTAACTTTATTCTTCTTTAACCATTCTTTGGTAGAACGACTTGTGTGCTTAGGGTCGTTGTCTTGCTGCATGACCCACCTTCTCTTGAGATTCAGTTCATGGACAGATGTCCTGACATTTTCCTTTAGAATTTGCTGGTATAATTCAGAATTCATTGTTCCATCAATGATGGCAAGCCGTCCTGGCCCAGATGCAGCAAAACGGGCCCAAATCATGATACTACCACCACCATGTTTCACAGATGAGATAAGGTTCTTATGCTGGAATGCAGTGTTTGCCTTTCTCGAAATATAACGCTTCTCATTTAAAGCAAAAATCTCTATTTTGGTCTCATCGGTCCACAAAACATTTTTCCAATAGCCTTCTTGCTTGTCCACATGATCTTTAGCAAACTGCAGACGAGCAGCAATGTTCTTTTTGGAGAGCAGTGGCTTTCTCCTTGCAGCCCTGCCATGCACATCATTGTTGTTCAGTGTTCTCCTGATGGTAGACTCATGAACATTAACATTAGCCAATGTGAGAGAGGCCTTCAGTTGCTTAGAAGTTACCCTGGGGTCCTTTGTGACCTTGTCGACTATTACACGCCTTGCTCTTGGAGTGATCTTGGTTGGTCGACCACTCCTGGGGAGGGTAACAATGGTCTTGAATTTCCTCCATTTGTACACAATCTGTCTGACTGTGGATTGGTGGAGTCCAAACTCTTTAGAGATGGTTTTGTAACCTTTTCCAGCCTGATGAGCATCAACAACGCTTTTTCTGAGGTCCTCAGAAATCTCCTTTGTTTGTGCCATGATACACTTCCACAAACATGTGTTGTGAAGATCAGACTTTGATAGATCCCTGTTCTGTAAATAAAACAGGGTGCCCACTCACACCTGATTGTCATCCCATTGATTGAAAACACCTGACTCTAATTTCACCTTCAAATTAACTGCTAATCCTAGAGGTTCACATACTTTTGCCACTCACAGATATGTAATATTGGATCATTTTCCTCAATAAATAAATGACCAAGTATAATATTTTTGTTTCATTCGGTTAAACTGGGTTCTCTTTAGCTACTTTTAGGACTTGTGTGAAAATCTGATGATGTTTTAGGTCATATTTATGCAGAAATATAGACAATTCTAAAGGGTTCACAAACTTTCAAGCACCACTGTAATTTTTAAATGATTGTGCTACCATGTGCAGAAAATCATTTCATGCTTTTTAAATTCTATTTTAAAAACAGAGATTATTAAATACACCTATCAAATTACTTTCCTTGCAGTGAGTCCAGATGTCTTTGCACAATAAGGTAAAGAATTATTGTTTTTGGAACAAAAAGGACAAAAAACAAATGTGGCCTTGTAGATCTCAAATACAGCATATTTCCCCAGCTTAACACAAGTATGATACCTGGTATTGTTTACACGAAAAATCCTACGACTAAAGTGGATCCTAAGTGGCAGATTATAAGGAACAACAACAAAAAAAGCCTTCCGAAAAGAGTATCTATTTATCCTGTTTTTCAGTCCAAGAGGAATTCACAACATAATGGTTGATTTTTATTCCTTACTTGTACAAATAAACTGGAAGACATATCGAGCATGATGAAAAACAACAGTAGCAATGGATTAAGTAGTGTGCTTAGCAAAAGCATATTAAATTGTGGAGAAAAACAAGTTTGGAAAATGGTCTGGAATGCTTGTTTACAGTTGTGGTCAGAAGTTTACATACAGTGCCATGAATGTCATCTTGGCTATGAACGTCATGGCAATATTTGGGCTTTCAGTAATTTCTTTGAACTGTTCTTTTTCTGTGGCAGAATGTACAGCATATATCTTTAATAATAATTTAAAAAACACTCGAATTTGGTGCTCAAGTTTTAATTTTCTTTGGGTTTTCTGAAATCAACACAGGGTCAAAAATATACATACAGCACACCTAATATTTGGGTAAAATGTCTCTTTGCAAGATTGACCTCATCTCATCTCGCCACTTTATCCTGTTCTACAGGGTCGCAGGCAAGCTGGAGCCTATCCCAGCTGACTATGGGCGAAAGGCGGGGTACACCCTGGACAAGTCGCCAGGTCATCACAGGGCTGACACATAGACAACCATTCACACCTACGGTCAATTTAGAGTCACCAGTTAACCTAACCTGCATGTCTTTGGACTGTGGGGGAAACCGGGGCACCCGGAGGAAACCCACGCTGACACAGGGAGAACATGCAAACTCCGCACAGAAAGGCCCTCGCCGGCCACGGGGCTCGAACCCAGACCTTCTTGCTGTGAGGCGACAGCGCTAACCACTACACCACCGTGCCGCCCCAAGATTCACCTTGACCAAATAATGTTTTTAACTTCTGATGTACCAGGATGTTTACAAAGTTTAGAATCGACAAATCCTTTGATGTTATTGTCAGTTAAGGTTTGCGAGTACTTCAGGCATTGGAACACTTTCCTTAAACAGTCATTCATCATTAAAATAGGACCATGAGGATGATAGTTGATAGGCTCTGTCCAGCATTGTTTTAATAAATGCTGGACAAATTACGAAAGTCACATGGATGACTACTGTAAACAAAGCCTTGTTTATAGTAGTCGTCCATGTGACTTTTGTAGTGTTAGGAGGAGGCTGGTGTTTGTTGGCTTGACATACATTTTTGTTTTGACATGACAAGACTTACTGAGAAGTTGTCAGCCAAGAAAGGGAAGCATGTCGTCTTTCTCAATTTCCATGGTAGTTTACTTTAAAGTACTTTAAACAGATGTGGCAACGATTTAGGATATCCAGAAATTTAGAGGCTTCCACTTTATTAGGCATTATTACTCTGGTTTCATCAACATACCTCTGATAATATTCTGGCATTTGACCTTCTTGTTAAAGAATATTCTCGATTGAATATAAACACGTATTGTATCATAGTATTTTATGATGTTGCTTCATTGTTCACCAACATTCTGTTAGATGAAACTATAGAGATTCTTGAAAACAAAGCATTTGAAGGAAACTGGTTCAGTGACACATGGCCCACAATTAAGCACAGTGGACCTTGTCGACCTTCTTAGCAGAGCAACCAAACATCAACTGTTCCAATTTAATGGAGCACTATATGAACAGATTGATGGCATCGCTATGGGTTCCCCACTCGGGCCTCTGCTAGCCAGTGTGTTTATGGGTTCAATCGAGAATACTCAAGAAGAAGGTCAAATGGCAGAATATTATGGAAACTAAAGTGTACGTCAAGCCAACAAACACCAGCCTCCTCCTACACTATGAAAGTCACGTGGATGACCACTATAAACAAGGCTTATTTAAAGCAATTCTGGACAGAACCTATTGACTATCATCCTCATGGTCCTATGGTATCTTGCAAAAGTATTCATCCCCCTTCGTGTTTGTCCTGTTTTATTGCATTACAAGATGGAATTAAAATGGATTTTGGGGGTTAGCACCATTTGATTTACACAACATGCCTACAACTTTAAAGGAGCAAATTTTTGTTTATTGTGATACAAACAATAATTAAGATGAAAAAACAGAAATCTGGAGTGTGCATAGGTATTCACTCCCCCCAAAGTCAATACTTTGTAGAGCCACCTTTTGCTGCAATTACAGCTGCAAGTCTCTTGGGGTATGTCTCTATTAGCTTAGCACATCTCGCCACTGGGATTTTTCCCCATTCCTCAAGGCAAAACTGCTCCAACTCCTTCAAGTTAGATGGGTTGTGTTGGTGTACAGCAATCTTCAAGTTATGCCACAGATTCTCAATTGGATTGAGGTCTGGGCTTTGATTAGGCCATTCCAAGACATTTAAATGTTTCCCTTTAAACCATTCCAGTGTAGCTTTAGCAGTATGTTTAGGGTCATTGTCCTGCTGGAATGTGAATCTTTGTCCCAGTCTCAAACCTCTGGCTGACTCAAACAGGTTTTCCTCCAGAATTGCTCTGTATTTAGTGCCATCCATCTTTCCTTCAATCCCGACCAGCTTTCCTGTCCTTGCAGATGAAAAACATCCCCACAGAATGATGCTGCCACCACCATGCTTCACTGTAGGAATGGTGTTCTCAGGGTGTTGGGTTTGCGTCAGACATGGCATTTCCCATGATGGCCCAAAATATCAATTTTAGTCTCATTTGACCAGAGAATCTGCTTCCATGTGTTTGGGGAGTCTGCCACATGCTGTTGGGCAAACCCCAAACATGTTTCCTTTAGCAATGACTTTTTTCTGGTCACTCTTCCATAAAGCCCCACTCTGTGGAGTGCACAGCTTAAAGTGGTCCTATGGACAGATACTCCCATCCCCACTGTGGCTCTTTGTAGCTCCTTCAGTGTTATCTTTGGTGTCTTTGTTGCATCTCTGATTAATGCCCTCCTTGCCCAGTCTGTGAGTTTTGGTGGGCGGCCTTCTCTTGTCAGGTTTGTAGTGGTGCCATATTCTTTCCATTTTGCTGTAATGGATTTAATGGTGCTCCCTGGGATATTCAAAGTCTGGGATTTTTGTATAACCCAACCCTTATCTATACTTCTCCACAACTTTGTCTCTGACCTGTTTGGAGGCTCCTTGGTTTTCATGTTGCTTTCTTAATAGTGTTGCAGAGTCAGGGTCCTTCCAGAACAGGTTGATTTATACAGACATCATGTGACAGATCATGTGACACTTTGATTGCACACAGGTGGATCTTAATCAACTAATTATGTGACTTATGAAGTGAATTGTTTGGACCAGCTCTTATGTAGGGGTTTCATACAAAAGAGGGTGAATACCTATGCACACTCCAGATTTCTGTTTTTTCATCTTAATTATTGTTTGTGTCACAATAAAACAACAATGTGCACCTTTAAAGTGGTAGGCATGTTGTGTAAATCAAATGGTGCTAACCCTCCAAAAATCCATTTGAATTCCAGCTTGTAATGCGACAAAGCAGGACAAACACCAAGGGGGATGAATACTTTTGCAAGACACTGTATTTTAATGATGAATGTGACCGTTTAAGGAAAGTGTTCCAATGCCTGACATACCCACAAACCTTAATTGACAATACCATCAAAGGATTTATTGATTCTAAACTTTGCAAACATCGTGGTACATTGGAGGTTAAAGAACTGGAAAACAACATCAGAATCACCAGACCATTCAAGGACCAATGTTCAGCTAACATCATCAGAAGGAGGTTACAGGACTTGGGTACTAAGATAAATATTAGATTTCAACTGGTATTTGTGAGCTGAAAACTAAACGATGCACTGAAGCTGCAAGAGGAAAAACCACTGATTATAAATCAGCAAAAGGTGGTATATAGTTTCAAATGTGACTCTTGCGATGAGAGTTATACTGGTTGCACCTGTAAACACTTGCATGAACATGTCAAAGGGCATTAAGGCGTGTCTTCAAGTATCGGTAAACACTATAGGATGGTACACGGGATTGCACATAAAGACATTAATAAGCACTTTGCTGTCTTAAGAAAGTGTGAGAGTAAATTTGACTGCTTGCTGTATGAAATGCTCTGCATTCGAGAAAGAAGACCAACTCTCAACCTGCAATCAGACTCCCTACAGGCCAAACTTTGTTTTAGTGGAGCAGGTTAAGGCAGATTTTGCTCCAAATCGTGCACTTTGTGATATAAGCATGAAACTTGGCACGATTGTTGCTGATAGGTCACCTTTTCAGAAAAAAGTGCTAGCCACGAAAAAAATTCAATATGGCGGCCATTTTTTCAAGATGGCCACCAGATGTGTCCCTGTTTTGTGGTTTTGCTAAAAAAAACCAGTGCAAATTATGATATGAACATGAAATTTGGCAATAATGTTCTGTGTAGGTCATGTTATCAGCTAAAAGTGCTAGCCCCCCCAAAAAATTCAATATGGCGGCCATTTTTTCAAGATGGTCGCCAAAAAATCCCCCGTTAGTGGTCTTGCTCTGGTGTCAAAGTACAAAAGATGAATTCAATGAAACATTTTTGATTTATTGCCATTATAATACTGAATTACATGCAGAAAAACAGAATGATTGCACAATTAGCCAATCTGGCATGATGAAAAGCCTATTTTTCACAGTGGATAATCTTGTGAAACCCTTACATTCCAATGCTTTTTTGGGAAAATTCCCATATCTTTCCTAAGCTCCAAGAGTTGTTTCTTGCTGATTGATCTTTCCATCAAATAGTCCCAAATGAATTGGTCACACGATTTTCCAGCATGCTCATAGGCCTTTCAGAGAAAAACAAGTGAACAAAAATAGTGCTAATGCTCAACAGTGAAAAATAACTTGGTCAAATCTATGACATCGACAAAAATATCCATTGCTGAGATCTATCTTTTATCCCTGAACTGCTACCCCCCCTCCCCCAGCACCCAATTACACAGTTTTAGGTAGACAATGCCCCCTACCATAAAAATGGTTTGCCAGCTCTGATTTATGAATGGATATGTACCACTGTCCAAAGTGAAGTTTGGTAGACCATTTGAATTTGGATTACTTTGCCATCGCCAGCATGGCTAGGCCCAAAGTTCAGTCACTGTTCCTTGCTTAAAAATCTCACAAGGGCAACTGCACAGTGGAGTACACCCTATTCCAGCCTTCGAGCACTTGCATTTGGGATACTAACTCAATGTTTAGCTGACATTGAACCCCATGCTGAGTTTCACAGCAGTGTCTGTCACCAATGTGCCCTGGTAGTGAGCGACATACACTCTCTTCTTACGCCCTATGAACTGCCAGAAGATGTGCCATTACTCGGCGTCCTCATAGTCCTGTTCCAGTAAGTGCCATTACTCGTCCTCCTCATCCCCTTCCAGTTAGTGCCATTACTCAGTTTCTTCTGCCAAGAGCAACTGGTTTTGAGGCGCCAGATACCCGCCTTTCGCACCACCTCTATCTGCAAAATCACCCCTGCCGGCTCTGGAAGGCTAGGGTGGACACTTGACTGCCAGAGGCTGTATGGTTTGCAAGCCATTTGGGATATTTTGTAAGCAATGAGAGCTCATTGCCATCCCGGCAATAGCAGTCCATTTTAGGGGCACACATGAGCACAACCACACAACGGGGATGTGCGTCTGGCAGCCATCTTGAAAAATGGCTGCCATATTGAATGTTTTGGTCTGTTAGCACTTTCAACTGAAAACATGACCTACACAGAACATTATTGCCAAATTTCAGGTTCATATGGCAATATGCACTGTGGCTTTTTAACAAAGCCACAAAATGGGTACGCGTCTGGTGGCCATCTTGAAAAATGGCCGCCATATCGAATTTTCTGGAGGGCTAGCACTTTTAACTGATAACATGACCTACACACAACATTACTGCCAAATTTCATGTTTATATAACAATTTGCTCTGTGTTTTCTTAACAAAAACATGAAAGAAGGATGCGTCTGGCGGCCAGCTTGAAAAATGGCCGCCATATTGAATTTTTTTCGTGGCTAGCACTTTTTTCTGAAAAAGTGACCTATAAGCAACAATCATGCCAAATTTCATGCTTATATCACAAAGTGCACGATGGTTTGCTTAACCTGCTCTACTATTTAGCATTAAGCTAATCTATTTTTATATGTTTTGACATTGACTTAGCTTATGAACACTCTCTTGATAGTGGTGTCTGAGCAGCACTGAAACCATCGTGGTCATCAAAATTAAAACAAAAAAAAGGCTTGAAATATTGATGATGCTTTGCACACTACTGGCATTATCTTAACCAGCTTCATGAGGTAGTCACCTGGAATGCTTTTCAATTAACGTGTGTACCTCGTCAAAAGATAGTGGAATTTCTTGCCTTCTTAATGTGTTTGAGATCAAACAATAAATAGTAAATAATAACAATACAGTAAACAGCCCTATTCCGCAACTGTAGTAATCCATGTTATGTCAAGAACCGCTCAACTTAGTAAAGAGAAACGACATCCATCATTACTTTAAGACATGAAGTGACTTTTAATGAATAAAAATAAAGAAAAAACATTGAACAAGTAGGTGTGTCCAAACTTTTGACTGGTACAGTATATCTATATGCTCACAAATTACAAAGCCATCGGCTTTAGTTTGCTGGATAAAGGAGCTGTAGTTAATACAATACTGTAGTTAAATTAAACTGTTCTCATTAGCAAACAGTGTTACGTATCCTGATTTACATTTGCATTTAGATTTTTTTCATGTATGAACTCAGCCACACTTTCTTTGCATTTTTTACTGTCATATAACACTGCTATTGTAATATGACATTTTAGGGATGGCATACGGACGATTCATTTATTAAATGCTCCCTCATCCATACCACCGTGGTCAACTCCACCCTTCCTCTGACCCTAAGTAAAAGTTCCTTTCGGCTGTTTTAAGGAAAAAAAAAAACCCTGTTACTTCGGAAAACTCTTAGTGGTAAGATAAGAGGTTCTACAATCCAACTCCACTCCACTGAATCAGGTATGAAATTACCAAATTGTGCTGGACCCTGGTGCTCTGTGATTGCAGCTTGTGGTTCTGTCCCAAACTAAATATCACTTAATCAACATCACTTCATATGGCAGATTTGTTCACATTTGGGCTAGTGTGGTTCAGCTTTGGTAAGAGGAAGGAGGCCTGAGGTTAGAATCTGCTTGACTAGGCAGTCCAGTCAGGGCCAGAAGAGGGCAAAAAGTGAGGAAGAAGATGACAGCTAAGAGAAAACCTCTAGTCAGAAGTCCAAAAGCGAAAGGCTACTAACAGAAATAAGCATTAATAACACATTCACTGACCTCTGCGCCAACTTTATGCAGCTCCCAAGCTCTGAGCAAACAGTCTGGGAGCTGGAGGTTTGAGGGAAAAAGCATCTATTGATATCCCGTAACAAGGAGCTAAGTGTGCTCTTTCCTGTGCACAGTAGCTCAGTGGAAAGAGAAAGAGAGAAAAAAATGACATATCTGGAAATGAAAGAGGCACAGCGCAATGTATTTTAGTAATGCCTGCTTCTTGGTAGAAGATACGGTACTTTATTTAGGGAATGAAACATCAGCAGTTTATATATATATATATATATATATATATATATATATATATATATATATATATATATATAAAACAAGCAAAGATGATCAAATCAGTGGCAGAGTAAGGCAGCTTAAAAAACCAACAACAACTCTACACCCTCGGACTGAATTGCTCAGTTTCCTCTCTGGAAATTCTGACCATTTTCTCCACCCATGCTCTTGGACAACTTTTGCATTTCTTGGAGTTGGTGAGCCAACATGTTTGTTTCGTTTGTTCTGGGTGCATTTGCTCGATTGAAAGCACCAGCCTATAAAAATTCACCAGGTTTCTCATTGCTATTACTTCATGAGGCAATCATCTTTTTGTCTGAGGGGATTTACGGTAAAAGCAGGCTGTTCCAAGCAGAAAGACAAAAATGGGTTTTGAGGTCACAGCTGTTGGTGAGTAAGACCATGGGGGGAAAAAAAAAAGCAGAAATGATTATGGCTTGAGCCTTATAGGTTAAATGAGCTGCTGTCGTTAAAAATCCTCTTAACACTTCTGTTGTGTCCATATGACCAGGATGTCTCACCTGAAAAAGAACAGACATTCATAATCTACCTTCGACCAACCTCATATTAAGCGCCAGCAACACATCTGCAGTAAGTCTGGATAAAAAGAACACACTTGTTTTTCTAAAATGGAGCAAAATGGACATTTCCTCTGTATATACAGTTGCTGTTTAGAACATCAAATGTCTGTAAATGTTTTGGGCTCATGCACCCAGCAATCTTTGGCAAGCAGAACTGGATAACTGCTTGTGTCAGTAAACATCAATTAACATTCTGCAAACATAAGCTGAACATTTCTGCACTCAACACCTGCAGGCCCTATTTCTCCTGTCCAGGGTAATACGTTTCCAAATGTTATTTTATTCTTATGTCTCATTCATCTCATTATCTCTAGCCGCTTTATCCTTCTACAGGGTCGCAGGCAAGCTGGAGCCTATCTCAGCTGACTACGGGCGAAAGGCGGGGTACACCCTGGACAAGTCGCCAGGTCATCACAGGGCTGACACATAGACACAGACAACCATTCACACTCACATTCACACCTACGCTCAATTTAGAGTCACCAGTTAACCTAACCTGCATGTCTTTGGACTGTGGGGGAAACCGGAGCACCCGGAGGAAACCCACGTGGACACGGGGAGAACATGCAAACTCCACACAGAAAGGCCCTCGCCGGCCACGGGGCTCGAACCCGGACCTTCTTGCTGTGAGGCGACAGCGCTAACCACTACACCATCGTGCTGCCCTTGAAATTTTTTTTTTTTAAATCCTTGTTTCATGAGATATGGTGAAATTTCCTGGGGTGTGCTGAACACATCTAATTTATAGGCTTTAATTTTGAACAGTTGATAAACAAGATAAAAGTGAGACATTTTCTGTCAGATCATTTGAACTTTACCAAACATGGATCAGCTTGTGTAGTGTACAGTGTACATTAGACGCACAAATTCTGTCTAAGCCCCCTTTCAAGATGGCCAAGTCTGCTTTCCTTCTCATTCCCTCTCATACTCCTCCCTTCGATAAGTAACTTCTCTCGAAGCTGATTGGTAAATCTGTGATGTCTGTTTAACAGCAGAAAGTTTAAAAAAAGATCCCACCGCGGTCTGGACTTGCTGCTGGATAATGGCATGTGAAGGGAACTAATCTGGTAATGGTTGTCCCTGTTTGATGCAGAGCAGCCTCAATTATTATTATTATTATTATTATTATTATTATTATTATTGTTGTTGTTGTTGTTGTTCTTACTGTGGGACTCCAAATTGCCAGATCCTTTGTTGCATCATGTGGAGTATGCAAAAAAGTCACTATCCTTCTATTTTAAATGGTTGTATGCTTTGTTTTCTATTAAATGCTGCATTCTTTTAGCCACCCCTCTTTGTTTTCTAGGTGTGGTGCACAACAGGGTTCGACTGAGACTTCCTTTGTGGTTCCAACGCAATGACCATCATCTGTTCTACATTACAAAATATTTCCATGTTCTTTCTCTACATTCTCTTGCCTCCCACTTGAATCGAAGTTGCTGAATCGTTGTATCACATACTGTTTGTTTCACACTTTATCTTAGTTTAATTTTATCTCAGGATCTCTCATTTTAACCACTTGATGCTCACTATAACCTGCCTCAGGAATGAGTATGACCCCAAAAACCCCTGCTTGTCTTAAGATCTTAGTCTTTCAGTAGCCTGAGTTGCCTTCTCTCAGAAAATAGAAAGAGAGAAGTATCTCGACAACAGCCCAAGAAAAGACGTTCCAGATATCCACAAGCTTTTGTTGACAGGTCTAATTAACACATCCAGGATTCTAGTAACTTTTCTAAAGTCGTTTGTGGAGTCTGTCCCCCTTTAATTCTCAACTATGTCCCTGAGAACTGAGATCAGATTTCCCCTTGGCAGTTTCCGTAATCTAGTGCATTAAGGGCAGAATAACTCAACCTTAAGTGCAGACCAGGGCAGGACACATCTTGAAGCTCAACATATGCAACAACTCGCCTGTCAGCATATTCTCTTCCAGTTTTGCCACACATATTACCCACAAGGGCCAGGCGGTCTGGCACTGGGAAAGCGAGAGGGAGTGGGAGAAGACGAAAGGAAGGAGGGTTGGGGGTGGAAGGCGGAGGAAGAGTCGTTAGAGGAGGGGGAAGAGGCAGTTGCCACGTTTGCATCAAGACCGAGTGTTTGAGCACTGCAACAACACTCAGCAAGAATGATTAGAGAAATCCCCCACACACACTCACACACGGCTAAAGAAAATAACTTTGCTTCACTGCAAGGTCCGTTTACTTAGTAGACCTAAGTGAACTGTCCTGCTAGCTGGCCAGACTTGCCCCCATCCCCCCACCCCTCCGCAATCAAGTATGCAGCAGAATTTTCAGTCACAGAAATGCTTCAGTCACATCCTTGGAATTCAACTTTAGGCATCCCCGACACAGAAGTGTTATCAGCGAAAAGGAATTTTTCTGATTTAGATTTTATGCAAACATCTGCAGGGTTCATAAGACACATAATGTATGACATCTTCAAAGTTTTTCTCGTGTACACAAAGCTGAGATGTGTGTAAAAACATTTTCCGATTTGCCAGAGAGCCACCCAAACATTAGGAAAATAATCTTAACGCCACTACTAACACGACAAAGCGTCCTGCATAGTGAGATGCCTCTCTCCCCCTCCCTTCTCTGCAGCTTTGTATCGGCCCTGCTCTTGATGTCCTCGCGATGCTTTGACTGTGTTTGAGAACCATCTGTGTTTTTGCACGTTACCTTGGAGACAAGGGCATCCAAACAGAAGGGAAAGCGGGAATGGCGGACAGATGACTCGGTCAGAGAAGTTCAGACGTGAGAGCGGCCTGAAAAACCAAAGCTATCAGCACATTCCATACGGCTTGGGGTTTTTCACAGAGACGAAAGAAATACTGTCGACGTCTCATGGACATGGTCTTGGGCAGTGCATAAACAAAGGATAGGGGAATTCACAGCCCTGGTTATTTGTGCCACCACAGCAATGGAAGAAGGAACTGAAATGGCTGTAATCTGAAACATAAGGGATATTTTGGAAAGTTTCATCATCATAGTTTCATATCATATTCTTATTGTCAGAAATATGTCTCTTATTTGGTAATGCTGCGGCCACGCACCTGCTTTGTCACTTAAAGTTCAATTTCTTATAAATGTGAGGGCTGTGTTTGGTGAGTTACAAAGAAAGTGGAGGAGTTGATGGTATGTGGTAAGGAGAAGCAAAGCCAAAACCTCACATCCATTACCATATCTTGCTCTCACCCTGGAGTTGGAGTGCATCCACGTCCTTCTTTTTTATTTTTCTGGAGTCACAGACAGGAAAAAACAAGATGACAGTTGAAACATTTTCGAAACAAAAGTTTGGTGTATTAAAGTGATTTATTTGAATACTCAGCATATTTTCTTCAATAGAATCGTGAGACAAGGTAAAGTTAATCTGAGTTTTATATCAAAATGACCTTCAAACAGTGATTTTTACTGCTCTTCATGCTTAATCACATTGTTTTCATTAGGTCATTTAGGTTCATTAGGTCGCTCCATTTCCAGCACTCACATTCTCAGAGTTCACTGTGATCATAGTGGCTTCCTGTCTACAACCCCGATTCCAAAAAAGTTGGGACAAAGTACAAATTGTAAATAAAAACGGAATGCAATAATTTACAAATCTCAAAAACTGATATTGTATTCACAATAGAACATAGACAACATATCAAATGTTGAAAGTGAGACATTTTGAAATTTCATGCCAAATATTGGCTCATTTGAAATTTCATGACAGCAACACATCTCAAAAAAGTTGGGAGAGGGGCAATAAGAGGCTGGAAAAGTTAAAGGTACAAAAAAGGAACAGCTGGAGGACCAAATTGCAACTCATTAGGTCAATTGGCAATAGGTCATTAACATGACTGGGTATAAAAAGAGCATCTTGGAGTGGCAGCGGCTCTCAGAAGTAAAGATGGGAAGAGGATCACCAATCCCCCTAATTCTGCGCCGACAAATAGTGGAGCAATATCAGAAAGGAGTTCGACAGTGTAAAATTGCAAAGAGTTTGAACATATCATCATCTACAGTGCATAATATCATCAAAAGATTCAGAGAATCTGGAAGAATCTCTGTGCGTAAGGGTCAAGGCCGGAAAACCATACTGGGTGGCCGTGATCTTCGGGCCCTTAGACGGCACTGCATCACATACAGGCATGCTTCTGTACTGGAAATCACAAAATGGGCTCAGGAATATTTCCAGAGAACATTATCTGTGAACACAATTCACCGTGTCATCCGCCGTTGCCAGCTAAAACTCTATAGTTCAAAGAAGAAGCCGTATCTAAACACGATCCAGAAGCACAGACGTCTTCTCTGGGCCAAGGCTCATTTAAAATGGACTGTGGCAAAGTGGAAAACTGTTCTGTGGTCAGACGAATCAAAATTTGAAGTTCTTTATGGAAATCAGGGACGCCGTGTCATTTGGACTAAAGAGGAGAAGGACAACCCAAGTTGTTATCAGTGCTCAGTTCAGAAGCCTGCATCTCTGATGGTATGGGGTTGCATTAGTGCGTGTGGCATGGGCAGCTTACACATCTGGAAAGACACCATCAATGCTGAAAGGTATATCCAGGTTCTAGAGCAACATATGCTCCCATCCAGACGACGTCTCTTTCAGGGAAGACCTTGCATTTTCCAACATGACAATGCCAAACCACGTACTGCATCAATTACAGCATCATGGCTGCGTAGAAGAAGGGTCCGGGTACTGAACTGGCCAGCCTGCAGTCCAGATCTTTCACCCATAGAAAACATTTGGCGCATCATAAAATGGAAGATACGACAAAAAAGACCTAAGACAGTTGAGCAACTAGAATCCTACATTAGACAAGAATGGGTTAACATTCCTATCCCTAAACTTGAGCAACTTGTCTCCTCAGTCCCCAGACGTTTACAGACTGTTGTAAAGAGAAAAGGGGATGTCTCACAGTGGTAAACATGGTCTTGTCCCAAATTTTTTGAGATGTGTTGTTGTCATGAAATTTAAAATCACCCAATTTTTCTCTTTAAATGATACATTTTCTCAGTTTAAGCATTTGATATGTCATCTATGTTCTATTCTGAATAAAATATGGCATTTTGAAACTTCCACATCATCGCCTTCCATTTTTATTTACAATTTGTCCTTTGTCCCAACTTTTTTGGAATCGGGGTTGTAAAAAGGACACGATTCCATCAAAAGGCAAAACCAAAACTTATTTAAAAAAGGGCCAAACCTCAGCATAGAAAAATGAAATACAGTGCTTCAAAAGCTATGAGAAGTTCCTCTCTTGTGGAAAAAAAGAGATTTTACTGATTACCTTCCCACTTGAGTAGTTAATAAAGAAGACATAATATATAATATCGCCACCAGATGAGGGTTTGGGTCCTTCTGGTGTGCTATAATCACCCAAGAGAATTCAGGGAAGCTAGTTGATAGCTTCCTGGATCGCCGACCCTCAACTGTGAAGATGGCAACAGACAGACAGACTATATAATATATAGAAATGATGTGCCGACGTGGACTAATTTTTATATCACAGAGCTGTTGAATTCTCAAACCTGATTGGGCAGAAGTTGTTTATTCATTTTCTATAACATCCTTGTGCTTGTTCTAATGCATTATTGCTTCTATAATACCAGCTCCTTCACAACGACCTTCACAAGGATCTTGGACATATCACATATCTTGGCTTAAGAATAAATTAATAACAAAAGTGGTGTTATTTAATAAAGAAAAAAATATCATTGCTGATTTGATGAAGTTTTCTGTGAGATGTTTAATTAACACTTATGGAAGGAGACTCCAGTGTCTGCACTGTGTAACAGTCAGTAGGTTTTCTGCCATGGGAGAGTGTTCAGGACAGAGGAGATTCTCAGTTTCTTGGGTAACATGGCAAGCTGTATTTTTTTGTCTTCAAGAAAGAACGTCAAGAAAAATGAAAACCATTACCTGCGAAAAATGACATCTTAGTAAGTGAAATGATAGAAATATAGTCACATTTATCTAGTATTTCCTATGATAAGATAATATTCATAACCTATGTCTAGACTTTTTTTTACTCATTTCAAGCTTGAAATAGTCTTGTACTATTGACAGATTTTTTTTCTAATTTTAAGTGTTTATCTCTAGAAAGAAGCAAAATTATTTGCCAGTAGAATAAGAAAACTGAAAACTTGAACTGAGCAAACGCATCTACAGTAGTGCTTGAAAGTTTGTGAACCCTTTAGAATTTTCTATACGCGTATTTCTGCATAAATAAAAGCGCTGTTGATGCTCATCAGGCTGAAAAAGGTTACAAAACCATCTCTGAAGAGTTTGGACTCCAACAATCCACAGTCAGACAGATTGTGTACAAATGGAGGAAATTCAAGACCATTGTTACCCTCCCCAGGAGTGGTCGACCAACAAAGATTTTTTTTGTCTTCAAGAAAGAACATCATCAGATTTTCACACAAGTCCTAAAAGTAGATAAAGAGAACCCAGTTAAACTAATGAGACAAAAATATTATACTTGGTCATTTATTTATTGAGGAAAATGATCCAATATTACATATCTGTGAGTGGCAAAAGTATGTGAACCTTTGCTTTCAGTATCTGGTGTGACCCCCTTGTGCAGCAATAACTGCAACTAAACGTTTGCGGTAACTGTTGATCAGTCCTGCACACCGGCTTGGAGGAATTTTAGCCCATTCCTCCATACAGAACAGCTTCAACTCTGGGATGTTGGTGGGTTTCCTCACATGAACTGCTCGCTTCAGGTCCTTCCACAACATTTCGATTGGATTAAGGTCAGGACTTTGACTTGGCCATTCCAAAACATTAACTTTATTCTTCTTTAACCATTCTTTGGTAGAATGACGTGTGTGTTTAGGGTTGTTGTCTTGCTGCATGACCCACCTTCTCTTGAGATTCAGTTCATGGACAGATGTCCTGACATTTTCCTTTAGAATTCGCTGGTATAATTCAGAATTCATTGTTCCATCAATGATGGCAAGCCGTCCTGGCCCAGATGCAGCAAAACAGGCCCAAACCATGATACTACCACCACCATGTTTCACAGATGGGATAAGGTTCTTATGCTGGAATGCAGTGTTTTCCTTTTTCCAAAATAACGCTTCTCATTTAAACCAAAAAGTTCTATTTTGGTCTCATCCGTCCACAAAACATTTTTCCAATAACCTTCTGGCTTGTCCATGTGATCTTTAGCAAACTGCAGAAGAGCAGCAATGTTCTTTTTGGAGAGCAGTGGCTTTCTCCTTGCAACCCTGCCATGCACACCATTGTTGTTCAGTGTTCTCCTGATGGTAGACTCATGAACATTAGCCAGTGTGAGAGTGGCCTTCAGTTGCTTAGAAGTTACCCTGGGGTCCTTTGTGACCTTGTCGACTATTACACGCCTTGCTCTTGGAGTGATCTTGGTTGGTCGACCACTCCTGGGGAGGGTAACAATGGTCTTGAAAAGGTTTTGTAACCTTTTCCAGCCTGATGAGCATCAACAACGCTTTTTCTGAGGTCCTCAGAAATCTCCTTTGTTCGTGCCATGATACACTTCCGCAAACATGTGTCGTGAAGATCAGACTTTGATAAATCCCTGTTCTTTAAATAAAACAGGGTGCCCACTCACACCTGATTGTCATCCCATTGATTGAAAACACCTGACTCTAGTTTCACCTTCAAATGAACTGCTAATCCTAGAGGTTCACATACTTTTGCCACTCACAGATATGTAATATTGGATCATTTTCCTCAATAAATAAATGACCAAGTATAATATTTTTGTCTCATTTGTTTAACTGGGTTCTCTTTATCTACTTTTAGGACTTGTGTGAAAATCTGATGATGTTTTAGGTCATATTTATGCAGAAATATAGACAATTCTAAAGGGTTCACAAACTTTCAAGCACCACTGTAAAAACAGGCTGAATAATCATCTTTTTGATTTTTAATAATCTGATACTAAGAAATCAGATAAATTTGCTCATATCAAGATATTTTACTTGCTATCATTTTTGCAGTTTGGGAACAGAATGATTGTTTATAGCTTTTTTGTTTAATAATTTCCATTTCATTCCAGTATCACTCTAGACTCTAGCTTAGTACTACAAAACATTGGGATATCTTCAAATAGTAATGTAGTAATGCATTTTATTTTTTTCGCGGTCCGGTTTCCATCAAATCCTGTGCTCTGATTGGCTGGTGAGCGGGTCCGTATCCCACGATACGGACCCCAGTTACGGACCTCTGGCGACTCGCTCGTTCACAACAACAACAAACATAGTAGCAATTTTTGTCAACATTTATTTTCGCATTTCTCAGGAGAATAGCATTAATTTTACAGCATGGATAGCGATAACGACAGTCTTCACAGTGAAAGCGAGTTTTACTACCCTGAGGAAGAAGAAATAAAAGAAAACATTTCAGGAGAAAGCTAAAAACCTGTAACTTACTAACGCCGAGCAAAAACATGACTGAATCCTGAATGACTCAATTTTGTATAAATAGGGGACTACATAGGTGGCAAAATTTAGCTTTTTTCCTGCCATGGAAGTGCACTTGTATACTGAGGACGAACCAATTTGCATTACAGCCGTGAATGAGGATTCAAAATGGCGGCTCGCCTCGGCTCGGTTTTCCCTTTCGGGCGCTCAGATGAGATGAGATTATTTACCAGCTTAAGGTCGGTCCATATGGTGAAATACCGTGACCTCGGCCTTGAATACTGAGTACTTTCAAGACCTCAGTCACGGTATTTCACCATACGGACATCCCAGCTGGTAAATAACATATATGTATTATATAAACATGAGTGTTTTCCTGGGAAATATACCACTTGTCTTTTTCATATGTGCTACATTTGGGACACGGAGAACCAAAACTGTGACATAAATCTCTATATGTCACTTGTGAGGAAATCGATGAATTGTTTTGATAAATTTGAGTACTTTTTGTTTGTGAATGTGTCTATATAATAAAAAGAAAATCACACATTGGCTTGAAGATATGAAGTTTATCTTCTTGTGTTGAAAAACTCACATTTTTCCTATGAAATACATCGCGGATCTGAGTGAAATAGGCCTATTTCCTGATACTGACTAGATACGTGTTCTCAAAATGTTGAACTGATTCAAAATTAAAATTCTTTTGATTAACTTGCGTATTTTTTTTATGGATGTGTCCATATAATATAAAAAACATTACACAGTGACACGAAGATATCTCATCTCATTATCTCTAGCTGCTTTATCCTGTTCTACAGGGTCGCAGGCAAGCTGGAGCCTATCCCAGCTGACTACGGGCGAAAGGCGGGGTACACTCTGGACAAGTCGCCAGGTCATCACAGGGCTGACACATAGACAACCATTCACACTCACATTCACACCTACGGTCAATTTAGAGTCACCAGTTAACCTAACCTGCATGTCTTTGGACTGTGGGGGAAACCGGAGCATCCGGAGGAAACCCACGCGGACATGGGGAGAACATGCAAACTCCGCACAGAAAGGCCCTCGCCGGCCACGGGGCTCGAACTCGGACCTTCTTGCTGTGAGGCGACAGCGCTAACCACTACACCACCGTGCCGCCCACACGAAGATATGAAGTTTACCTTCTCATCTCATCTCATTATCTCTAGCCGCTTTATCCTTCTACAGGGTCGCAGGCAAGCTGGAGCCTATCCCAGCTGACTACGGGCGAAAGGCGGGGTACACCCTGGACAAGTCGCCAGGTCATCACAGGGCTGACACATAGACACAGACAACCATTCACACCTACGGTCAATTTAGAGTCACCAGTTAACCTAACCTGCATGCCTTTGGACTGTGGGGGAAACCGGAGCACCCGGAGGAAACCCACGCGGACACGGGGAGAACATGCAAACTCCACACAGAAAGGCCCTCGCTGGCCCCGGGGCTCGAACCCGGACCTTCTTGCTGTGAGTCGACAGCGCTAACCACTACACCACCGTGCCGCCCACACGAAGATATGTTGAAAATATTTTCACTCGTTCACTTCGCCTACTCGTGAATATATATTCAGCACTTGAAGAATAAACTTCATATCTTCGCACAACCATGTAGTATCCTCTATAGCTATAACAAATAAATAAATATCTTCATAACAGATTGCAACACTGAGAGGGTTGTAATGCGATTATTGATTATTGAAATGTTTAAATAATAAAGCATGTTTGGATTAGGTGGACCATATCAAAACATACAGTATCAGTCAAAAGTTTGTACACCCCTACTCATTTATAGGTTTTTCTGTATTTTGACTATTTTCTACATTGTAGAACAATACTGAAGACATCAAAGCTATGAAATAACATATGGAACATATTTGGAATTATGTGGGAAACAAAAATGTATTAAAAAAGCAAAATATATCTTTGATATTTTAGATTCTTCAAAGTAGCCATCATTTACCTTGATGATGCTTTGCACACTATTGGCATTATCTTAACCAGTTTCATGAGGTAGCCACCTGGAATGCTTTTCAATTAACGGGTATGCCTCGTCAAAAGTTAATTAGTGGACGAGTTTCTTGCCTTCTTAATGATAATGATGATGATGATGAATGATGAATGAACCCTTTATTGTCACTTAGTCACAAGTACCAGCAAAATTAGCTGTCAACCCGTCCATACATATACACATACATACACAGGGGGAGTAGACAGGACAGGAAAACAGGGATGAAAAATACAGAGTAACATGAGGGGAGGGGAGGAGAAAAAAGCAACCCCCACACTATGCTCCTGTGGGGAGTACAGTGTGGGAACATTAAAAAAACACCTCAGCACATAAGCACAAAAATAACACAGTACACTTTACAACATGAAAACTTGGGAGGGGGTAAGGGGGGAGGGGCAGAGGTATAGGTAACCCAGCGCAAACAAGCAGTCCGGTCCTGCAGCCGAAGACAGCGCTTACCCACTTGTCACACTGGGGGTAAAAGCGGCGACCATGGGAAGTGGGGGAAGGAATACGAGAGAGTCTCACAGCAGTGATCTTCAGGGGGGAGTTGTTGTCCCAGCAACGGCCTTGGCCGACACCAGTGCTGTCTGAGGGAGCCGAAAGCAGATAAGATTGGGATTGTTTGGTCTTAGGGCGAGTAGACGCATTCCTTTACACGACTACTCTGTTTGTCCATTCTGGTCTCTGAATCGATCCATTTTCCTTTGCAAAGCCGAAAGCTTCTCCATGATGTTATCCATGTTGCGGTTCAAGTTCTGAATAGCCACAATCTGAGTGCCGACAGCTCTGCCCACCGCTTCAATCATGTCGGGCAGCTTTATGGGGCTTTGGACAGCTGTCACCGTTTTCTGATTTCCTCGATAAACCAGGGCAATGCCTAATCCAATCAGCAAAAGACCTGTAATCATGGTTCCGAATAGGTAGATGTCTTCAATGTCTTCCACAGAAAGAACCGCCAGGCACACGACCCGCCACCTCTCCCATGCGTCCATCATGTAGCTGGCTGCAAACGTTCTGGCTGGTTCCCCCGAACCCAGGCTTCTCGTCTAGAAGATTGTGTCAATTGCATGAAGAGACCAGTTTATCGATTCCATGAATTTAGTTTGGAGAGCAGTGCGGAGAGAGTCTCTCAAAAGTATAGACAATAGACAGACGAGACAGCAGAAGCAGGAAAGATAAGGGAAGGGAGAGGCAGAGAAATGCGACCGCCTTCCATGAGAGCATGGAGAAAAATGTGTTTGAGATCAAACAGTAAATAGTAAATAATAAAAATAGCCCTATTCAACAACTGTAGTAATTCATATTATGTCAAGAACCACTCAACTAAGTAAAGAGTAATGACGTCCGTCATTACTTTAAGACACAAAGTGACTTTTAATTAATCCATCCATCCATTATCCGTAGCTGCTTATCCGATGCAGGGTCGTGGGCAAGCTGGAGTCTATCCCAGCTGACTATGGGCGAAAGGCGGGGTACACCCTGGACAAGTGGCCAGATCATTGCAGGCCTGACAAATAGAGACAAACAACCATTCACACTCACATTCACACCTACGGTCAATTTAGAGTCACCAGTTAACCTAACCTGCATGTCTTTGGACTGTGGGGGAAACCGGAGCACCCGGAAGAAACCCACGTGGACACGGGGAGAACATGCAAACTCCACACAGAAAGGCCCTCATTGGCCACTGAGCTCGAACCCAGAACCTTCTTGCTGTGAGGCGACAGCGCTAACCACTACACCACCGTGCTGCCACTTTTAATTAATAAAAACAAAGAATAACCATTGAATTAGAAGGTGTGTCCAAACTTTTGACTGGTACTGTATATACAGAAGATATATAGATGTAGATCATTTTTCTAAATGATTATCGTGTTTGTTCGTTATAAGCCACCATACCTCTATGCGTGTTTGTGGTTAGGCCAATCAGCATGCTGGAGTACTATCTAGTTCGTTCATGCAAGTAAACTCACTCAGTGTTAGCTTCAGATTAAACCAGCAGTTTCTTCCAAGTTAGTGTGATCACTGACACACACAAACAAATTCCTATATATACACATCAGTAAATATTCATGTAGTTAGTAGAAACACACCAATTAAACTTTTCCTTTACTTACACTTTTAAAAATTTCTTACAATTTGTCAAAACAAACCTAGAGAAAACAAAGAACAGAGAAAACAAGATTAGAAAATATATTTATAGGTGTTTAGGGCGTTAAAGTCGCAGTTTTTGTAGTGATCAGAAGAAAAACATTAAAGACATGCCATCAAACTCCAGTGCACACTGTAAATGATGACTATCACATAAAAGCTTGGAAAATGACCTTTATTGGTAGTGTATAAAAAGAAAACAGTTTATGCGCCTTTCACTAGATGCATCAATATTGCTGTTAATAGGCAATTTGAAGTAGAAAGACAATATTACAATGGCGTATTATTTCTGTAGGACATAGTACATCTCCCACTTTCAAATAACTGTCAAACAGAAGGCCAATAAAAAACAAATGTGGTTTGTATTGAAGAAGAGAAATGTCCTTAATTGCCTCATTAAAAACACATTGCTTATTTAGTTAATCACTGTCAAACACAAATTTACATGTGATAGTGTTTTTTTTTTTAAAACAAAACACAGGCACTGTAACAGTAAATTACTCTCGTCTGGGGGAAATACAAAAAGAAAGTTAGACAACAGATTGAAATAAAAATAAAAATAAAAAAGTTGAAGAGGAGCGCAGAAAGGGATTTCTTTGGATCATTACATGCACAGTGTCCTTTTTTTTTTTTTTTTTAAACAGTGGACACCTTGTCGTATTCAAGTAACTCACTCTTGCTTGGGGGAATAATAAATTAGATATTGTCAACTGCCCTGCAGTCATGATGTGTTCAATGGTGTTACAAAAGGACACAAAGGATGCATTTGAAAATACAGTACAGTTGTGGGAATATGATACATACAAATATGATGAGAAATATTGCCCTGGCTGCATACATTATGAAGATTTACAATCAAATGAAAAAGCAAAGAACACACACCATATGCTACAAAGCTATAACTGGACCACTTATAGACTCCACTTTAAACTTACAGTTCCTCAACAATTCCTCTTTTGCAGGCAACAAACCTGTACAGCTTCTACCTAAATTTTGCAACATACCAAAGGCATCAGCCTGACAAACCTTTTGATAAAGCATGATATCAAAACTTTGGAGACACACTACACCTGTGCAACTTGCATTTATTCTTGCATGCACATAACTTGCAATACTTGTTGTTCTTTTGATCAACACAACGAGAGACAAACCTGAGAGAGTATGCAGCAAATGTATGATTTAAAATTCATTTCTAAGTGCACAATGGGACCAGTATATTACTGATGCCAACATGCCCAGAAATGTGCTATTTTCATGCTTTATCAAATCCCATCTTTTCATTTATAACCACTGGACAAAAAAAGAGATGATGTGCTCAAACATTGTCTCATGGTTGACAGCATGAAAACCTGATTGTATCATTTCATTATTTTTAGAGATATGTGAGCTTGAAAGCGATGAAAATAAGGGGAACTTCTTTTTCACTTTTTCTAAAAGGCAAAAAAAAAAAAAAGTACCCTTAACTGTCTCTGCCACTTGTGGTATATTCAGTAGTTGATATTAGCATCTTTCTTTTATTGCATTTGTTGATATTGTTACAATACTTTTTGCTGTCCAGCAACAAAGCACATACTATAGGCTATCTGACGCTGATAAATATTTTGTGTGTATTATTCTTTCGTGAGAGGAGCATATTTTAGCTGGAAAATCAAACTGATGCTCTTAATGTTGGATCTCATGGTTTGGGAGGGGGTCGAGCAGGAGGCGGACATGGGGCAGTGGGCGGAGCTCTGGCAGGAGGTGGACCTGGGGCCATGTTGGGTCCTCTGGGGGGTGGACATTGAGGAAGTGGACTTACAGGGGGTGGTGCCTGGCAGTAGTCAGGAGGAGGTGGGGGTGGGCTTTGGGCAGTGGGTGGGGCCTTTGCTGCCTCCTCTTTCACCCTGGTGAAGTTGATGCATCGGCCCTGAGGGAGAAATGAAAGAGAGAAACAGAACAAAGAGATCAAATGGTGGCACATCGCTGTCTCTGCTCTCTCTAAGTGATCATATTCCAAAAGCCACCCAATTAGCCCTCCACCTATTGTAATCTGGGTCTTAGCTACAGCAAAGATCTGTAGCCCTTCTACGCTCTCTTTTTTCTGTCTGGTGCATTTTGGCAGAGCCCCTGTGAAAAAATCTAAGGAATTCAGTCTAACTTGTAACAGAAAAAAAGTTCAAACCTCTCAGAACCAAATAGAAAAAGCTATTTATTTATTACGCTTTCTTCCACCTTCAAGGTAACTGCCTATATTTCTCTTTGCTGAGCTGTACATGAACTCCTGCTGCCTGATGTGATGCCTGATCCTGACACACTTCTATTGCTGTAGCTTCTCTCACCCTCTGGACCAGTCGGATTCATCCTGATGCTGTACTTCATCATTGGAGCTGTTACTCTTATGACTCACTTTTTGTTGCTATGGATGGATGAACCGTGGCAGATTTAGGTACAGGCGACATGGGCAGCCGCCCAGGGTGGCATCAGCACCCGCACAAAAAAACCAAAACCGTGACATTTGCGTGATCGGTTTTCTGTTGCCTATAAATATTCACACTTCCTAAAACAGTCTACCTCCAAGTCTCACCCTTGCTGTTTTAATTCTAAGGCCTATAATGCTCACACTGAACACCTGGATTTCTGTAAAGCTGCTTTGTGAACGTGTCTGTTGGAAGAAGCATATATACACCATATAAAATGAAACTGAACTGAACTCAAACAGCTGCACTTGCAGAATTGAGGCGTGTTTTTTTTTGATGGCACAAAGACAAATATGTTGGCCCAAAGTGACCTCCTGACATGCCTACAATTAGACACAGGCCCATAAAGCAGTTTGTTCTTAGCCCGATGATGAAGTGTTATGTGTTTGAAGTGGCCTTTCTGTAAAGCAGAACTGCATATGACCTCATCTCTTTTCCTACGCCAGTCTGTTGGTGTGTGTGTGTAATTTGAAGCCTCTAATTAAAGTTCTAAAGCTCTGCCCACTGCTTTTTACGTCAGAACTGCTGAAAACTTCTGAAGCTGATCTTGGTGCATAACTGAGACGCTGCGTAGCTGTAAAGGAGAGTTGAGCCAAAGAGTGCAGATGAGAAAAACAGACTGGAGAAACTTAATGACATGCTACAGGGCTAACACACACACACACACGGACACACACATACACACAAACTGCTGTGGACTGTGTAGCCTACATGCTCAGAAAACAACAGTACTAAGTTGTATCTTTCTTTGTCAATTTAATTTGTAGCTTTTACCTGGAAATATGCATACGGTGTACCTTTTTTAAAGTAGCTAAAGGTACATCATTGGACCAAAAAAGTTACGCTACATTTACTTCTCTGGGTTAAAGATATAAGTATACACAAGTACAAACAGGGTACAGTTGAGGGTACCACACCTGAGAGTGTATACTGTAGTATCATCTGCAGAAACAGAAGTTTCACTCTTACTCTGTGCAAACTCAAGAAGGACTATTGCATAATGTACTTGCGTGATTACTACAGTACATTGTATTTACAGACACATGTATTAGTAGATCCATGGATCAGTAAAATGGCATCTGACTTTTTTTGATATGGAAATGAAGACCATTCAGAACTCTTTTTGAGAAGACTTAATTGCCCAAGGCCAAGCCTTTGTGAAAAGTGCCATTTATGTGTGTTGCTATGGCGAGAAAATATATGCTCAAATATTGCTGCAAAAGACAGAGGGGAAACATTCATCAGCCCGGCCCCACACAATAAACGATTCATCCCTCGAAGGCTTGTGCAAAAAAACGATGAAGTAGTACGAGTTTTAAGGGACAGTAAAATGCTCGAGGAAAAGATGCAGTACAAGAACTTGTCCTCTGGGGTTGCGCACTTTCAGAAGGTAACCTGATACAGGAAATGATGCCAATTTCACTTGTTTTCCATGCTTGGGACAGCAGAAAATTAGGTCTGTGCATTCTTCTGCCCTCTCATCATAGACTACTCAGTGAGCAGTGGGGAGAGCGATGCCATTTCATGGAAATGGTAGAAACTGTTCCTTCTGAATAAACTCTGAATCCAACTTTGTTAAAATTTAAAGAGCCATTTACTGTTAATCTGATTAATTATACCTCCTAGTGAATTCATTGTAACCACTAAATCTTTCCAGTAATTTTTGAGAACATTTGCAACAAGGCAATTCCAGTTATGGCGATTATGGCATAGTTTCCGTAAATAATGCATGCTTTTAAGCAGAACCTACTGAGCAGCCAACTAAGTTAGGTCAAGTTGCGTTAGACTTTACAATTGCAGCAAGCTCAGCCTAAAACACAAAAACAAGAATGTGTCCCCATTCATTACAAGGACAAATCTGAGGCTTATATTGAAAGGTCAATGGTCCAAAGTCAAACCATGTGTTTGATGTGAAGGAATGAGAGCCAGGCCTTTTAAAAATGCAGACTAAATGTCTGGAACTGGTCTACATCGCTGCTTGATTTCGCCTTCATGATCAGTGATTTGAAGCAGGTGGCAGATGTTGTATCTTGTAATAATGTATCTTGGCACCCAACAGTCTTTGGAGTTTTTTGAGATGATAGATAGGTAGGAAGGGCTGAAGGCTAATGTATAATAGGAGTGGAACAGGATAGATCTGAATAAACTTTGTGCCTGAACTGTATCTCTATTATGAAGGGAATTAAAGACAAGACACCACATAAACATGACACGCAAGTTGTAGGTATTTATTAGGTCCTTCGTATAGTGTCTTTTGATAATTGCTTTGAGTACTCACGTTATCTCCAGGCTGTGGTCTCATAAGTGAAACTTGGTCATAACCACGACGAAACAGAGCCCAAATTGCATCCAGTTTACCCTGGACATAAGTAGCAAAGCAGCAGAAAACATTTTAAGCATTAAATAGTACAGGAAATAAATAAAGCACACAAATACACACAAAGAAGACTTAACCTAGATATTTAAGTAATCTTTAGCAATTTAAGTACTTCTTAATGTAAGATGACAGGCGCTGAAAGGCTGAACTTAAGTGAATACAGTAAATGGCAGTTGAGATTCCCTTACCCTAATTGGGGAGTACCACTTCCTGTTCTGGGGAGGCTTCTTGTTTCCTTGTTTTTTAGGCTTGGGTTCGAAGGGTTCATACTCCTGCTCAGGCATTTTCACAACTGCATTTTTGGGTTTCTCCAGCTTGGCACCCTCTTCAGTGGATCCCTTCCCACCCCACCGGACCTAAAACATTAATTGTTGCATAAACACAAATGTCAAGAACACTTCTTGGAATCTCACATACATTTGAAGAAATATGATCAGGTAATGCAGACAAGGCATCGAGGCCTGCAGCTCCGGGCTTCGATCATAAGCTTGGATTACTGCCTGTGTGGAGTTTCACAAGTTCTCATGGGTTTCCTCTGGGCTCACCGGTTTCCTCCCAGTCTTCAAAACCATGCCAGTGGTTGTATTAGGTACACAATATTGCCCCTTGGTGTGCATAGTAAGTATGTGAATTTTTGTGTGCATGGTGTCCTGTAATTGGATTGTATCCGATCCAGGGTATATTCACCATAGATCTGAAGTCACTGTGACCCTGACCAGGATAAAGTGCTTACTGAAAATCAATGAAGCACTGTCTAAAATAAAATACTCCTGGGTGTTTTACAGCATCTCCTGCCTTATTTTAGTTTCCAATTAGGATATCTGGATGATGTTCAGACTTCATATGGCTTGTGGCATCTTTTATCACAGCCTCTTTGCTTTAGTTCATTTCATGTAACAATGTTTTTTTCTTGGATCCAAATGGAAGTTTATAATAATCATGTATTGTCAGTGATGGTCTTAAGGACTTACACACTTTCAACTCTATATACAGTATATTTTATACTAATGTGACTTTATTCACCTCCATTCGTTTTATTCCTCCAACTCCCCGTCCCCCATAGTATGAGGCATCTACAGTTGGCCATTTTTTCTTTGGCATACCATCTTCATCATCTGACTCCTGAAAGAAAATTACACATTACATAGAAAATTAAGGTAAAGAAATTTCAAATCATCAACAGTGGAGCACCCTAGCAGTTTATCACGGCTATATTGTATATTGAGTAGACATGTGAAGTTGCAGGGTTTTCTATCACACTCCGTAGCTATCCCTTATCAAAAAGAAGTATACTTCAAGTTCATTTTATTAAGTATACTTAAGTAAAGTTAAAGTACATTTCCTTAAGTATATTTTTGTGTACCAAGTATACTGATATCAATGTACTTACAGTATACTTGTAAGTAAACTAATCTAATACTTCTTGGGACTAAATTGGTCCACTTTTAGTTTATAAAAAGTATACTTTACAAAGTATACTATAAGAAGTAAACTTTGAGTATACAACTAGTATTTTTTTATTTTGTATTACAAGTATACCACAAGTAAGCTTATATACTAATAGTTTACTAGTTCTATACTTGTAGTCCACGCTTTAGTTTACAAAAGCATACTTTATAGTATACTGGAAATATACTATGAGTTTACTTGTTTTATACTTCTAGTCCACTTTTTAGTTTACTTTAGATAGATAGATAGATAGATAGATAGATAGATAGATAGATAGATAGATAGATAGATAGATAGATAGATAGATAGATAGATAGATAAAACTTTATTGATCCCTTTGGGAGGGTTCCCTCAGGGAAATTAAGAAGTAGTATACTTTGTAGTATACTGGAAATATACTATTGGTTTACTCATTACACACTTCTAGTCCACTTTTTAGTTTATAAAAGTATACTTTATAGCATATTGGATATATACTATTAGTTACTGGTTATATACATCTAGTCCACTTTTTAGTCTCATCTCATTCTCATTATCTGTAGCCGCTTTATCCTGTTCTACAGGGTCGCAGGCAAGCTGGAGCCTATCCCAGCTGACTACGGGCGAAAGGCGGGGTACACCCTGGACAAGTCGCCAGGTCATCACAGGGCTGACACATAGACACAGACAACCATTCACACTCACATTCACACCTACGGTCAATTTAGAGTCACCAGTTAACCTAACCTGCATGTCTTTGGACTGTGGGGGAAACCAGAGCACCCGGAGGAAACCCACGCAGACACGGGGAGAACATGCAAACTCCACATAGAAAGGTCCTCGCCGGCCACGGGGCTCGAACCCAGACCTTCTTGCTGTGAGGCGACAGCGCTAACCACACCACCGTGCCGCCCCCACTTTTTAGTTTTGAAGTATATTGCAATTACCCTTCTAGGTATACTATTAGTTTTCTAGCCCTAACCCTTACCTCATGCACACTACCAGTAGACAACTTAAGTGTTTTGTACCTTAAGGGACAATGAAGTTATAAAGGTAAGAATCCATAAAATAACAACGGATATTCAGGATTAAGAACATATTCATTTTCTTTAAAAATCAAAATTTAAAGCAACATTGTATTAAATGCCAAAGTATAAAAATGTGGCAATGACAACTGAAATTGACATCCAAGCTCTAAAGAAAAATAAATAAATAAATAAAATTTAGTTATCCCACTCAGGAGAAATAATAATAAAAAAACCTTATATGGAACCACAAACATACCTAAGAGTCAACAATGCTGTCTATAAGGCACAAATATTTTAATACTTTATTACACTTTTGTTAAGTATATCTTGATCAAAAGTTTAAAGGGCATATCCTGGACCAATTTAGTGTTTTTTTTTTTTTTATGAAAGTATGTCCCTTTACACACTCATCCAGAAAGGTAATTTTGCACAAGGCTATCTGTCTACAGCAGAAAAAAATAAAATAATAAAACGCATCTGGAAAAATCCCAAGGGAGTCTGGAGCCATATTGATCCAGATTCGTGACGTCACGTGCGGATCCGCCAGCAGGCTGAGAGACAAACACAGGAACACCTAATTTAGAGTATAGTCTCTCTTATTTCTTACCCTGGCAACAGTCAACTTGTGAATTGCCAATTTTCTTGGTCTTTTTCTCAGCTCTGCTTGGTCCTCGGCTTCGAGGGCCTCAGTGGATGTGACACTTCGCCTTCTGTCATGGGAGACGAACACGGCTGGCTCCTTTGGTGACGCTGACACAAATGGAGACGATGTTGCTTTGGGCATTCTAACAGATGGAACTGCATCTTTTTTCAGATCAAGTTGCTTCTTGAAGCCTATTTCCCACTGCAAATAGTTCTCAAAGTTGTTGGGCTTTATGAAGTGAGCCCCGCATATGATGCTGTGGTCTGTTGCATGTTGCCAGTTCTTCCGGGTGCCTCGGACGAAGCGCTCCCATTTCTCTCTCATTGTCCGGTCTTTTGGAAAATGATGAGTACTAATCCCATCAAGATTGGTGTTGCTACACCCTCCTACGATACATCTGTTAACCATTTTAATAATTACGTGATAACATTGAAGAAATTTGCAGAAAACCACCAGGTCGTTTTCTCATAAACAAACCAATGCTGACATGGGATTCAGAAGGAGGCGTCCCGCACGTGACGTCACAAAAATCAATGTTTCCCGGGAAATCCAAATGCCAAGTTTTTTCAGAGGCGGACCAATTCACCTCAAATGGCTTGATTTCAACTGAATTTTTCTGGTATCGCGCAAGGTATTTAATCTGTATTTAATCTTTTGTTTGTCTAATTTTTATTTCAGTTTTATTTGTTATCTGTATGACATTTTCTTGCTACTGTAACACGTGATTTTCCCTGATGTGGGATCAATAAAGTGAATCTAATCTAATCTAATCTAAGGTAAAAAAAAATTGCACAAAATGCAAAATGTGACAGATATTTGACCAAAGTTTAATATAAAATAAGATAATTACATTGATCTTGCTCCTGAATTTACCCAAGATGTGCCCTTTAAGTATAAGCTTAATATACTTAGACTTTTCTATATACTTTTCAGTATAAGCCAAGTATACTTATGTATAACTATATTAAGTATATCTCTGGTAAGTAAATAAAAAGTAAACTGAAAGCATACTCTCTTATTTTTAGTTTAAAAGAAGTATACTAGAAGCACACTTGAATAAACTTCTTTTTTGTAAGGATAACACACTCTGGAGATGATAAATGGTCACAGCAATTATTATTAGGAGACACTTGGCCACCAATGGCTTAATGTTTTACTGTGCCAAGCACGAGCAAAATCACTTAAAATCTCTTTCACCTGGTTCTTGACACTGTCTTCCCTAAATGACAATGTCTCAGAGACAAGTAAGTAAGCATGTTCCACATAAGCAAAGCATTTATTTCCAAAATGAGTATTATTCAGAAGGGGTAAGGGCCACCTTTCTGAAAAGTACTTTTAAATATCTCATCTCATTATCTCTAGCCGCTTTATCCTGTTCTACAGGGTCGCAGGAGCCTATCCCAGCTGACTATGGGCGAAAGGCGGGGTACACCCTGGACAAGTCGCCAGGTCATCACAGGGCTGACACATAGACACAGACAACCATTCACACTCACATTCACACCTACGGTCAATTTAGAGTCACCAGTTAACCTAACCTGCATGTCTTTGGACTGTGGGGGAAACCGGAGCACCCGGAGGAAACCCACGCGGACACGGGGAGAACATGCAAACTCCACACAGAAAGGCCCTCGCCGGCCACGGGGCTCAAACCCAGGACCTTCTTGTTGTGAGGCGACAGCGCTAACCACTACACCACCGTGCCGCCCTTTTAAATATCATGCATGTTTTATTGTTATGAGGTTTAAAGACAGACAGTACTCGGATTTGTTTTGATATTGGTGGCAGACAGTTAAAAAAACTGCTTTCATTAGTGTCTTTAAATGGAAGAAAATGGGCAAAGCCTCTATTTCCACAGGATACAATGGAATCTTTACCAATATGTCAATTTGGATGGAATGTATTTTATCTGGGGTTATTTTTTTCTGGGCATTTTTGGTTCATGGGTTATATAGTAATTTTTAAGAAGTTAAGGGGAAAAAAAACTACTTACTGGCTGTGGGGGTGGAGGTGGAGGGGGCTCTTTGATAACCTGTGCACAAATTACAGATAAAAAAAATGAACATTTTCAGATAATAGTAAAAATAAAATAAATGTGAGTAACATGCTTACAGTATCTTATTTCATTATCCAGACATTGTCTAGGCCTTGATTATTTTCATACTAGATACATTCCATGGGACAGGCAACATACATCCCAGAGTTTAACCACAAAGATCCACTACAGCCACAGAATCAAGACCTCTGGCTGTACAGTTTTTTTTTTCTTTTTTTCCAATTGAAATTAGCCATAAAGTTGTTTTATTAGGATTGTGGAGATCATGCGAGAAGGCAGACCAAAAAAAAAAAAATCAATTTAAAAAAGCCAATGAGGTGTAGACTTACTACTGTGCAGCACAGGGGCCAGAACCACCACATGAACAACAGAGCCAACAACAGGAACAGGACCAGCAGGGTAATCAGAAGAATGGTACCATCAAACTGACAGATAATGTGGGGGAGAGAAAAAAGTGTATTCTCAGTAAATGTATTCGATTCCTATGCAACGCCATTGCTTTTCTAATTTAAATAATGACTGGCAAACCATCTTACAGGCCTCTACTGATTAATCTTACAATTAAGGGCAGGGCATCATGAAAGTAGTTAGGGGTAGGTGGAAAAACATGGCCCATCTTAAATCTAGTAAGACAGTGAACGTGATGTTTCTCCTTTGTGGGTAAAAACCTGCTACCTCTCAAATTCAGCTCAAAGATCTGTAGGAGATTTTGGGCTAGTTAATCTCTTGAGCCCCTGTGGTTTGGCTGTAGAAAGAGCAAGGAAGGGAAAAAAGAACTCACTGTGAGGGAAAAAGACCCCTCTGGCAAAATTTAGAGAGAAGAGGAGGGTCTGAAAGCAAAGAGAGAAAAGAGCAAAATAGAAAAGAGGAAAATGGATAAAGAAAGCTCATGTCTGCCTCTGTCAAATATCCTTTTAATGCATATTTGACTCATTGCTTTACTATATTACAAATCTGTTGCCATGTACTTTGAAAAACATCTGTCAGCCATACATGCACAAGCAGTGACTCTCTTGTGTTTACAATGATTGTGAGTGTGTGTGTACTTACACACTCAGTTGTGGTGATGTGTACTGAGCTGGTGATGAACGACAGACCTTCATTCATGCTTACTTGCAGATATACCACCCTGATGCAGAAGGAAAACAAAGATTTATTTGGAAAAAATGTTCACATCACAACTTCAAACCCCTTTAAACTCACAAGACCCATCAAGTGATTTGCATTCTTTACTCTTGCAACTACATACCTTTCATATCAGTTTCACTGTAGTTACTGAATCACTATGTTATGAATAATATGTCGTATTCAAGGTAATGCGCTTTAAGCTGAATGTCTGAGCAATTAACTGGGTGTTTAAGGGGTAAAACAGCATGGCACACTCAAATGCAAAGGAGCTAGAGAAGTATATGACTGCAAAAAAGGACAGTTTTGACTGGAATTATACTGAGTTAGAAAGTAAATAGTAAATGAGATGTAAATACATCCACTTGGTAAGGCCCAGACATTTAAACTCTACCATATTTAAGTCATAAATAACAATAATATCATCTCATCTCATCTCATTATCTCTAGCCGCTTTATCCTTCTTCAGGGTCGCAGGCAAAGTACATTCAGGTTGTCAGTGGACTTCATTTTCTCATCTCATTATCTGTAGCCGCTTTATCCTGTTCTACAGGGTCGCAGGCAAGCTGGAGCCTATCCCAGCTGACTACGGGCGAAAGGCGGGGTACACCCTGGACAAGTCGCCAGGTCATCACAGGGCTGACACATAGACACAGACAACCATTCACACTCACATTCACACCTACGGTCAATTTAGAGTCACCAGTTAACCTAACCTGCATGTCTTTGGACTGTGGGGGAAACCGGAGCACCCGGACGAAACCCACGCGGACACAGGGAGAACATGCAAACTCCGCACAGAAAGGCCCTCGCCGGCCACGAGGCTCGAACCCGGACCTTCTTGCTGTGAGGCGACAGCGCTAACCACTACGCCACCGTGCCGCCCCAATAATATCATATTGATCCATAATGATATGTATAAGCATGCTTAAAGTATGTTTAGGAGGACAGGAAGTACAAAAAGAAATTCGGTCAATGTTAAATAAATAGCAATACCAAAGAGGAAGTGACTTGACATCTGTTAGGTCAGTAAGATAAAAGCAAGGGGCTACATGAATTCGGGCTTTGATCAAAAACTATGTGAAGGGGAGAGAGAGAGAGAGTAGCAGGTTTTTTTTTTCAAGCATGCTTGCATGCAATAAAAAAGATGGAGGGCAGAAGTACAAACAGTGAAAATGCTGCCTATTGTCTAAGAGGCAGTTTATGGTCTAAAATAAATTATATCTGTGTGAGTAGGGCAGGCCTGGTAGTAGCACTAACGGTAATCAAGAAAAGAAAGCCAAGATGGATGAGCCATTGTGGTTTGGAGTTAAATAATGAAGGGAGGTCAGAGAGTTTGTGGAAACCAAACCTGCAATTAGCTAGCTGCAGGTCGATTATAAGAAAACACAAGACAATGGTGACAGACATTAATGAAGTCTGGAGAATATAAGGTTTAAATGTTGGCATCCGAAAGCATAAGGAAAACAAGGATTGAAAAACAAAGTAAATAAATTATAAACAAAAGCTTCAGGCTGTGGAGGAGGAGAAGGAGGAGGAAGTGGAATGTGACCCCTGGCAGGCATTATATGTGTGTGCTAATGTGAGACAGGCTTTTACTTCCTTCTCTCAAAAGGGGCCACTTACTTTCCGACCTCATTTATACTTGGTGCTGGACACAGCATGTATGTGTCTTCTATATCAGCAGGCCGCACATCTAATGAGACAAAGCAAAAATAAATATTGGAATCACACACAAAAAAAAACCTTGGACACATGACCATCATAAAATTTAAATAATCACAGGATGAGAAAAATGGCAACTTAATAGTAATTTTGAAAAAAAAAAAGACTCACTTAAGGTGACAGTATCGTTGATCTTGAAGCTGCACAACACCTGGTCTATTTTTCTGGCATGCAAAAAGCCGTTGCCTCGAACCACCACTTGGAATGGCTCTGAAACATTAATTCACCTCGTTTATGACAATGCTCACCTTCCAAACATCAGCGCATTGCAAAGATCCAATTTTGGACAGTTTTGAGATTTTACCAATCCACGCTGAGCTCCGTGTTAAAACAATCAGCACTTGAATACGGCAAGGCTAAAACCATAATGATGTAATTTTCTCTTGAGGAAATGCTTCTTCTAGGTTTTCTCCTCACACACAACACACACACACACACATACATAAATACATACAGTGGTGCTTGAAAGTTTGTGAACCCTTTAGAATTTTCTATATTTCTGCATAAATATGACCTAAAACATCATCAGATTTTCACACAAGTTCTCAAAGTAGATAAAGAGAACCCAGTTAAACAAATGAGACAAAAATATTATACTTGGTCATTTATTTATTGAGGAAAATGATCCAATATTACATATCTGTGAGTGGCAAAAGTACGTGAACCTCTAGGATTAGCAGTTAATTTGAAGATGAAATTGGAGTCAGGTATTTTCAATCAATGGGATGACAATCAGGTGTAAGTGGGCACCCTGTTTTATTTAAAGAACAGGGATCTATCAAAGTCTGATCTTCACAACACATGTTTGTGGAAGTGTATCATGGCACGAACAAAGGAGATTTCTGAGGACCTCAGAAAAAGCATTGTTGATGCTCATCAGGCTGGAAAAGGTTACAAAACCGTCTCTAAAGAGTTTGGACTCCACCAATCCACAGTCAGACAGATTGTGTACAAATGGAGGAAATTCAAGACCATTGTTACCCTCCCTGGGAGTGGTCAACCAACAAAGATCACTCCAAGAGCAAAGCGTGTAATATTCGGCGAGGTCACAAAGGACCCCAGGGTAACTTCTAAGCAACTGAAGGCCTCTCTCACATTGGCTAATGTTAATGTTCATGAGTCCACCATCAGGAGAACACTGAACAACAATGGTGTGCATGGGAGGGTTGCAAGGAGAAAGCCACTGCTCTCCAAAAATAACATTGCTGCTCATCTGCAGTTTGCTAAAGATCATGTGGACAAGCCAGAGGGCTAT
Source organism: Neoarius graeffei (assembly GCF_027579695.1). NCBI lineage: Eukaryota > Metazoa > Chordata > Actinopteri > Siluriformes > Ariidae > Neoarius > Neoarius graeffei. The sequence continues at coordinate 30,396,572 of NC_083582.1, read as the reverse complement.
TGGAAAAATGTTTTGTGGACAGATGAGACCAAAATAGAACTTTTTGGTTTAAATGAGAAGTGTTATGTTTGGAGAAAGGAAAACACTGCATTCCAGCATAAGAACCTTATCCCATCTGTGAAACATGATAGTGGTAGTATCGTGGTTTGGGCCTGTTTTGCTGCATCTGGGCCAGGACGGCTTGCCATCATTGATGGAACAATGAATTCTGAATTATACCAGCGAATTCTAAAGGAGAATGTCAGGACATCTGTCCATGAACTGAATCCCAAGAGAAGGTGGGTCATGCAGGAAGACAACGACCCTAAGCACACAAGTCGTTCTACCAAAGAATGGTTAAAGAAGAATAAAGTTAATGTTTTGGAATGGCCAAATCAAAGTCCTGACCTTAATCCAATCGAAATGTTGTGGAAAGACCTGAAGTGAGCAGTTCATGTGAGGAAACTCACCATCATCACAGAGTTGAAGCTGTTCTGTACGGAGGAATGGGCTAAAATTCCTCCAAGCCGGTGTGCAGGACTGATCAGCAGTTACCGGAAATGTTTAGTTGCAGTTATTGCTGCACAAGGGGGTCACACCAGATACTGAAAGCAAAGGTTCACATACTTTTGCCACTCACAGATATGTAATATTGGATCATTTTCCTCAATAAATAAATGACCAAGTCTAATATTTTTGCCTCATTTGTTTAACTGGGTTCTCTTTATCTACTTTTAGGACTTGGGTGAAAATCTGATAATTATTTAGGTCATATTTATGCAGAAATATGGAAAATTCTAAAGGGTTCACAAACTTTCAAGCACCACTGTACATACATACATACATATACCGATCAGCCATAACATTAAAAACACTGAGAGGTGAAATGAATAACAATGATTATCTCATAACAATGGCGTCTGTCAAGGGGTGGGACATATTAGGCAGCAAGAGAACAGTCAGTTCTTGAAGTTGATGTGTTGGGAGCAGAAAAAATGGGCAAGTGTAAGGATCTAAGCAACTTTGACAAGGGCCTAATTATGATGGCTAGATGACTGGGTCTGAGCATCTCCAAAATGGCACATCTTGTGGGGTGTTCCCGGTATGCAGTGGTTAGTACCTACCAAAAGTGATCCAAAGAAGGACAACCGGTGAACTGGCGACAGAGTCTTAGGTGTAGAAAGCTCACTGATTTGGATGGGGTACGAAGGCTAGCCCATATGTTCCAATCCCACAGAAGCGCTACTGTACCACAAACTGCTGAAAAAGTTAAAGCTGACTAAAACAGAAAGGTGTCAGCATTCATTTTTTAAGCAGTTTGGGGTACGAAGGCCTGCCTTCATACCCCATGTGACTCAATGAGCCTTGGTTGCCCATGACCCTGTCACAGGTTCACCGGTTGTCCTTCCTTGGACCACTTTTGGTAGGTACTAACTACTGCATACCGGGAACACCCTACAAGATGTGCCATTTTGGAAATGCTCAGACCCAGCCATTTAGCCATCACAATTTGGCCCTTGTCAAAGTTGCTCAGATCCTTATGTTTGCCCATTTTTCCTGCTGTCAACACATCAACTTCAATAACTGACTGTTCTCTTGCTGCCTAATATATCCCACCCCTTGACAGGTGCCACTGTAACAACACACTGTAATTCACTTTACCTGTCAGTGTATTTAATTTTATGTCTGATCGGTGTATATAAACACACACACACACACACACACACACACACACACACACACACACACACACACAATTTAAATTCCCACTGAATCAATCACTGATGAAGCACATGAATTTCAATAATAGTGTGTGGTTCTTCTGAGGCATTTCTGTTGCTGCTCTGAGTGAAAGATAATTGACTGGCACTGGTTCTGTCCAAGAAAGAAACTACATCCTTTTCTGGAATGGCTATCTTGATGGTGAGAGACCAGTGCATGGAGTTGGATTTTGTAGTTCACAACAAGTTGTTACTCTCTGTGGAACATCCTGTCCCTATCTCCCCATTGCCTCTCTTCACTTCGCCTGCATACTGACTGTGGCCCAGTCACAATCATAGCTGCTTATGCCCCTACACTGACCTCTGATGATGATGCAAAGGATGTGTTCTATGATCAACTGAACTCCTTCATTCGTAAAGTCTCTGGAGGTGAGCGTCTGGTGATCCTCTGTGACTTCAAAGCCTGTGTGGGCCCAAACACTACTGCATGGCCTGCTTTGCTGGGTGCTCACAGTTATGGCAATATGAATGACAATGATCAACGTCTACTGGAACTTTGCACTATGCACAAACTCTGTATCCCTTCCTCATTCTTCCAGGGCACCAGCTCCTCTAAAGTCACCTGGCGCCACTCATGGTCCAAGTGCTGGCGAAGTGTGAGTACCTGAAGGAAGTCACACATTGTCGATCCCTGTACACAGTGGATTGTGACACTTATCACACCCTTGTTCCTTGAAAATTTAGACTGGTCCCAACCAAGTTTCATCATACCAGGTCAAAGCCTACTTCTTGTTTGGATGTCTCTGTGACCAGTAACCCTGGGCTGCAGCATGAGTTTCATGAAACACTTGCTATCAGTTACAGTGGTACTTGAAAGTTTGTGAACCCTTTAGAATTTTCTATATTTCTGCATAAATATGACCTAAAACATCATCATATTTTCACACAAGTCCTAAAAGTAGGTAAAGAGAACCCAGTTAAACAAATGAGACAAAAATATTATACTTGATCATTTATTTATTGAGGAAAATGATCCAATATTACATATTGGTCCTCAGAAATCTCCTTTGTTCGTGCCATGATACACTTCCACAAACATGTGTTGTGAAGATCAGACTCTGATCGATCCCTGTTCTTTAAATAAAACAGTGTACCCACTCACACCTGATTGTCATCCCATTGATTGAAAACACCTGACTCTAATTTCACCTTCAAATTAACTGCTAATTAATTAATTCAAATTAATTGCTAACTTTAGGACTGCAGTTGTCATGAACAGTTTTGCACTCAAGTGTCCATCAATGAAGAGTTACAACATCAATGAAACTGTCTTCATGTTAAAACTGTTAATGTTATAGTCATGCTGTCTGTTGTTGCCCAAATGAGGATGGGTTCCCTTTTGAGTCTGGTTCCTCTCGAGGTTTCTTCCTCATGTCGTCTGAGGGAGTTTTTCCTTGCCACCGTCGCCGCAGGCTTGCTCATTGGGGATAGATTAGGGATAAAATTAGCTCATGTTTTAAGTCGTTCAAATTCTGTAAAGCTGCTTTGCGACAATGTTTATTGTTAAAAGCGCTATACAAATAGACTTGACTTGACTTAATCCTAGAGGTTCACATACTTTTGCCACTCACAGATATGGAATATTGGATCATTTTCCTCAATAAATAAATGACCAAGTATAATATTTTTGTCTCATTTGTTTAACTGGGTTCTCTTTATCTACTTTTAGGACTTGTGTGAAAATCTGATGGTGTTTTAGGTCATATTTATGCAGAAATATAGAAAATTCTAAAGGGTTCACAAACTTTCAAGCACCACTGTATGACACTTCACCCCCACCCACTGATCCCACATCTGCCTGGTAGCAGTTTCACTCTGTCACAACTGAGGCTGCTTTCTCCGCCATTGGTAAAAGGTCCAGTTCACAGCCTGATTGATTTAAGGCCCATGCTGGCATGGGCCTCAAAGTGCGCAGCTAGATTGTATTACCTGGAGGATGACTCTCACTCAAATGAGGCTACATGGAAACTGGCATGCCTTATTGTCCAGTGGGTCACACATGAAGACATGCAGGAATACCGGACTAGCTTGTGCGCTCATATTGAGTCGTTTGCATCATCGCGCAGCATTCACGATGATGCAAATGACTCAATACGAGGCCTGAAGGAAGCCTTGGGTCAAGTCCCTAAAAAGTCTTCTCCAATCTGCTCCATGACAGGCAAGACTCTTACTGACCTGGAGTCTCAATTGGCATGTTGGATTGAGCACTACAGTTCTACCTATGCTCAACCAGTCATGGCCAATGCTCTGGCAATAACTGCTGCAGTCCCTGAGCTTCCTCCTATAGACAGCCTGGATGAGGACATTACCATTGAGGAAGTCAAATCTGCCATCAAAGCACTCAAAAACAACAAGTCTCCTGGAGCTGATGGCCTCCCCTTTGAGGCTTTTATGGCTTGTGGTGACACCCTTACCTTTGTCTTAGGCCAAGTTTACATTAGACCGTATCTGTCTTGTTTTCTTCGCGGATGCACTGTCCGTTTACATTAAAACGCCTGGAAACGCCGGGAAACGGGAATCCGCCAGGGTCCACGTATTCAATCCAGATCGTGTCTGGTCCGGTGCTGTGTAAACATTGAGAATACGCAGATACGCTGTGCTGAGCTCTAGCTGGCGTCGTCATTGGACAACGTCACTGTGACATCCACCTTCCTGATTCGCTGGCGTTGGTCATGTGACGCGACTGCTGAAAAACGGCGCGGACTTCCGCCTTGTATCACCTTTCATTAAAGAGTATAAAAGTATGAAAATACTGCAAATACTGATGCAGATACTGCCCATTGTGTAGTTATGATTGTCTTTAGGCTTGCCATCCTTCCACTTGCAAGTGGTAAGTGACGCGCATGCCCGATATGCACTGAGATCACACACACAGCGGCTCAGTCCCGAATCACTGCTCGTGCACTTCACTCGCGCGCTCTGTGAGCTGCGCAGGGCTGGAGTGCGCACCCTCCAGAGGGCACTCGCTGTTCAGGGCGGAGTGATTTGGAGCGCAGGATGCCTGCGGAGCCAAGCGTATCCGTGTATTGGCGTTGCTGTGTGCACGCGAATCGTGTATTGGCGTTGCTGTGTGCACGCTAATCATTTTAAAAACGTTAATCTGATGATCCGCTGATACGGTCTAATGTAAACCCCACCTTACATTGCCTGATGGTGATATGCTGGAATAGTGGCTGTATCCCAGACAATTTCAGAGATGCTAACATTGTCAGCATCTGTAAAAACAAAGGTGACCGTGCAGATTGCAATAATTACAGAGGGATACCTCTATTCAGCCTCGCCAGCAATATGTTTGCCCATATTACTTTACCACGGCTACAGATCCTTGCTGAACATATTCTCCCTGAAAGCCAGTGTAGCTTTTGTGCAGGTTGCTCCACAGTAGATATGGTGTTCTGTGTATGTCAACTCCAGGAGAAATGTATTGAACAAGGTAGACCTCTATATCTGGTGTTTGTAGACTTGACCAAGGCCTTTGATTATATGAGCAGGTCTGGCCTTTTTCTCATCTTGCAGTGACTTGGCTATCCCTCCAAACTACTGAGGGTAATCACTGAGTTCCATGATGGCATGAAGGCAACTGTGCTATTTGATGGCACTCACTCTGAGTTCCAGATAGAGAGTGGTGTAAAACAGGGATGCATTCTTGCCCCAACCTCTTTTTACATATACTGTAAATCTTTACGTTATACATACATTTTTTTCTTCACTGTTGCCAATATCATTATGGTAGGTCTGTTGGGAGTTATTATTAAAACTACCATTTACTGCACAGCTGAGAAAATGTGCATGATGAAAAAAATACCATGGGAGAAAGATCAATAATATAGAACTGCAATTAAAAAAAGTATTTCCCTCTCATGGAGATAATGGGTCTTAGCAAATGAGAAAAGGAGAGAAAATGTGCATTTACTGGAATATTTGTCTTATTGCCCTTACCTCCTGCACATACACTGGATGGCTCAACAGCCAAGATCTCAATACAGGATTTCCTGATGATCTATTAAAAAGAATATAAAGGTTTGAAAAGTGACAGTGGCTTAACAAAAAAACTTTGACCAAACCATTTATAAAACTGAACCACAGCTCTATTGAAATGGAATGATAAAAATGTCATATTGAGAATGCCTGTGGTTGTGTTAGATGTCTGTAGCTTTAATTTAATCTATCTTTTATTATGTAATAGGTCTTTGTTTACCGAGTCAATCACGCCTCTAAGAGCTTGGAATCCTCCTGTCACAGGAAACACGTGCTCAATGGTGTCAGCTATGGTAGCGAGCTACAATAAGACAAAAACACAAATTTATTTATGTGTTGTTTGAGAGTCCTGACAGTTCACACAACACTCCTAATGCACGAAGAATGTTGTGTACAAAGTAGGAGAAAGGAGAAGAAATTAAAAACAATATACATGGTAGAGTGAAAGAGCTTACTGACCCTGTGTGCAATAAACTTTTCTCACCTGCGTCTCATTAAAATCTTTCACTCCAACACAATACACAATCGCACCCAATGCTCTGGCTCTTGCAGCCTGTGACAGGAAAAACAACCATTTTGTAAACCCTCACAACAACATTCCAGTGACTTTAAAAGGCACATGTAAAAATGTTATGTAAATGCTGGCTCATGTTTTTACCTCCTGTTGTGCTGCTATAAGCGGTTGCTCATTGAGTTCCCCGTCCGTTAATGCAATAATTACACTTGCTTTGCCTAAAAAAGGAAATAATGATATTATGATATTCGTGTTATTTATTAGAACTGAAACTGGGATTCTAGGTTCAACTGGAAGGGCATTTGGTAGAGTTTTATAACTCTGCCAAGTCACATATTATTAATACCAAAATCAAATCACTTGAACCTAGGATAATGCTCAAACTGTACACCAAATTTCATCAAAATCATTCACTACTTTTTGAGTTACATTGGGAAAAGACAAAAATGAAAAAGAAAAAAAATCCTGGCTCTGCGTGCATATCTGGGTCCTGGATCTGCAAACATATCTGGATTTGCATCAAAATCTAATCAATTGTTCCTCAGCCCATGACCTACCTTTTCTCAAAATTTCATCAAAATCCGTTCACTACTTTTTGAGTTATGTAATGGAACAGACAAACAAACAAACAAACTGAGGTGAAATCATAACCTCCTCCAACAAAGATGGCGGAGGTAATAACCGAGTTGTTAAGCTTCACAGGGGTCCTTAACATGACTCACCAAAATTCTCCTGGTGAATTTGTTCATTTGCCTGTGAATGATGAGAACATAATTACACACACACACACACACACACACACACACACACACACACACACACACACACACACACAAGTAAAAAACACATGTTTATTAAGGAATAAAATACAGTGGGGCATACTATTATAGGTAAACAATCAACAGTGGAGTAATGTGGCCCAGCATGATTTGTAGTCATTGTTAATGCCCCAAAGTTAATTAATTTCCTATAACAGCATTCCCTGGTGGTTTTTATTCCTCTTATACCACAGCCGTTTGCCAATTACTGCATTTTTATCCATTTACAGCATTTAAACAAGTCAGTTCCTGTTATCATTTATGTTACAGCAGCTTTAAAACAGTCATTCACTCACCAACCCCACCCAACCCCTTTTTCTTAAGAAAAATAAATGCACTGAAACCTTTTTTGCTGTGGAAGAAAACTGACTGTTAAATAAACATCTCTTTGGAGAAACGATTCCATCATATATAAATGATATCATATATAAAGATCACCCATATAAACGATTAGATTTATGTGGAATGTCTGTCATACAAGTCCCTGGTAATTAGCTGTTACTAATTACTACTAAAAATGTTAGAATGAGTGTTTTAAAATAATTTTAAATGTGATTTGCTACTGTTAAAACTGCTGCGACAGAACATAAATCAACACCTTCTGAGCAATGTGAGTAGAGAATTCAACAACGCTGCAGTATAAACTGAATTACTATATTACAGAGAGTTAACAGAATTAACAAGTAACCTTCTCCAGGCCAAGGTGCATTAATGTATCTCCTCCTGGGATTTCCCTTCTAAGGACATTTAGGCCTTTGGTTATTTGTTCCCTTGGAGAAAAAAAAAAGAAACACAAACAAGAGAAAATTTTATCTCATAGCTTCATCATTCAATGTGATTATATGTATTAATAAGTACTTACTTACAATTCACAAACTATATGGAGTTTAGGTTTTATTTCAATCTTGCAAATCTAGTTAAAAGTTACCATTTACACAGCTGTAATACATTTTAATCAAATACCAGAAATCATACACACACTGCATGCACTGATCATACATGAATACACCTGGCACGTTACTTACTTTACACACAAGTACACAATAAATTACAGCTAGGAAAAACTAAGAGATTACACAACCTGATAATAATCGTGATTAATTTTAATATTTAATCGATTCAAATTGTCATAAATTTGTATTGCAATTTATTGTTGCATGACATATAGTTATGTGTCTACTATCTATAATTTATGCTCTTTTGCCATGCTATCACTGATACATGACCTCCAATTTTATTGTTTATTTTTGTTATTCCAAGTTAGCCTCTATGACTTGCATGATCTGTATCATTTGTAGTTTAACTAACCAGTTTATAAATAGTATTTGAAGCAATCCTGATTAATCTACAGTACTTTAATCTACTTGGTGTTTTGCCTAAAACTATCCACTACCTGACTATTGATGGGCCAGTTGATAGAAATGTAGTCTTGCAGTACTTAACTTATAAAACAGATGTAGAAAGAATCCAAGGGGTCAGATTTTAGCTTCTTGTAGGCTATAGTACACTTATACTACTCTTTGACTGTAACAATACCACAACATTTGTTGGAACAAATTCATTGCTGCTGGATCAGATCCGCTGTACCTGTTTTCTGTCAGTTTCATTATTGTGTTTCCTCTGGATGAAAACACGATGAAGGACATTCGAAGCAAGGGGCTGTGATACAAAAGACAGGCATTACAATTTTTAACTAATTCCACTTAGTTTTCTTTCTATTTACTACAAAGGTTGTAAAATCCCAACACAACATGCCAGCAGTGACCAAAAAAAAAAAAACATTCAAAGGAATTTGCAGGTACCTGATAAATTTCTCAGCCAAACTCTCAACAAAAGAGTAAATCTCATGCCAGTGGTGTTTGACACTTCCTGACCTAAGGAAAAAAGGAGTCAAAAACAGTCATCGATCTGTGTATGTATGGGACGCCTGTTCACACTCTCCAGACCAGAAAGTCCAATTCATTAATATCTGTCTCTCAATTAAGAGTATAACAGTTTAAAATCCTACACGACATGATTTGTTTGCTCACAAATGAAAAAAGGAAAAAGGAGCAGTAGATGGGGTCCCTCTCATTTTGCCCCCCTCTGTGTTCTGACTCCAGGCAAAGCATTAAAATTCTTGCAAAGGCTGAACATTTCCTGTCCATGCACATTGACGGAGGCTTGAGTGATTCATTACTGACACATGGGAAGTGATCTAATTGACTCTTGAAATCTGTGCCAACTTTCTGAGTCAGTCAAATTTAGGTGCTCTTCCCCTCCAAAAACACTTGAAAATGGTTCTTAATTTAGCTGATGTAACTAAGTCTAGTCTGAGTGCCAGACATCAACCACGGCTCCTTGTCTCCCTGTCTTACAGTTAAAGCTGCTTAAAAAGTACTCTTGTAGAAAATATAACCTTACAGAGTAACAAGTTAGTAGTCCAGAGAGATGTTTTAGTTGCAAAGGTGATGTAAAAGTTTGTTTGTATTATCCACCCCCTCCTCAAAAATGCTTGCTAATGCATTTCTTTCAACTTGAAAGACTGTAATCAAAGACACAGGTTGACTCATAGAATGAAAACTGGGAGTATGGTGTTCCAACAGAGTCGACAAAAAGACAAGCCAACACAGAGCATAACAAGCAAAACAAAGTAAAACCCAAAGAAGGGCAAATGCAACTATGGATGTGAGGGTCAGATGTAGGACTTGTCGCCATTTTCAACTTTAGGTTTCCTAACCTCACAATGGAGACTGTTTATCTTGGATGGACAAGCTTTTCTGAGGTACCAGCAATCCTAGGATTGGTGCCTTGCTAGCAGTTTTCTCACCTGTCCAAACAGTGATTGGGGAGGAAGTGGTCATTTTCATGTGAAATCCTTGATGAAATATTTTGTGGCACTCCTGCTTTGATCTAATTTTAATTGACTGTATGGGCTGTATAAGATTTAAAGGCTCAGATTTCAAACAGCACACATTTTTTGTAGAAGGCTCTGAGCAACAGCAGTATGATGTTCCCATTCCCATTGAAGGCCTCCGACCTCACCTCACCTAGGTCGTCCCATGGGACGCCCTACATCTTTGGCACAGTTAATCTAGACTGAGCGGTTCATCATGATGGATTTTAGATCCTGCACACTTTCACATCCTGTGTCATCCAGCAGGTTGTCAATGTATGTTATACGTCTTCTGCCACGCCGGGGTTTTCCATCAGTGGGTTGCCATAGTACAAGCTTGTTTGCAACTTCGCCACTGTGGCATACAAGGTGTCCTGCCAAGCGCATTCTTCATTGCTGCACTTTTGTGGATGCAGTTGGGAGATCTCCATATAGCTCTGCATTTGTTGTGTGGCTCTTCCAAGACACTTTCAGAGCCATCCTGAGCACTCGTGTGTAGCAGCCATCCAAATGCTTTTTCAGTGATTTTGACATCGTCCAGGTTTCGGCACCGTATAACAGTACAGCTTCTACTGTAGCAGTGAATAATCTTATGTTCAGTTTTCTTGAGAGTTTGGAAGACCATATTTTTCTCAGTTTGTGACAGACATTCTGGGCAAGAGCTTTTCATACAGAAAAGTCTTTTTCTGTGCTCTCTGTCCAAAAGCCAAGGTACTTGAAATTTTTTACTTCTTTGATGGTTGTTTCATCTTCAGCTTTTATAATAACTTATTTGGTTTGGTTGAAAGATTGAAGCTCTGTTTTCTTAGCTTTATAATGCAGCCCCACTTTGTCTGCCTCGTTTTCTAGGCTAAATAGAATTTCTTGTGCCTTGAAAATTTCGTCTGTTACTATGGCAAGATCATCTGCGAAATCTAGGTCTGTTACTATTACAGGTGGCACTTTCCGGCTTCTTCTTTTGTGTAGCTGAAAGCCAAGTTCCTCTTCCCTTCCATCATATGTTTTGCGCTTAACATAGTCAAGAACTATAGTAAAAAGGTATGGTGCTAAGGTGTTGCCTTGTAATACACCAGCAATGATATGAAAGAACTTTGTTTCCTCATCTGGGGTTATCACTCTGGCTTTGGTGTTTTCATATATTGTGCAGATGGCTCTATGGAGTCTGTGTGGTACGTCATATGCTTTCAAAAATTCCAGCATTATTCCTCTATGTATGAAATCACAAGCTTTTTTGAAGTCAACAAAGAGAATGATAGCTTTCTTATTATGGCTTTTGACACCCTTGATCAACCTTCGTAAGGCAAGGATATACGCTGTAGTTGATCTGCCCGGTCTAAATCCATTCTGGTTTGGTCGGAGGTATTTGTCCATCTTGGGTTGGATGTGATTTAAAATCATCTTGTTGACAAGTTTCATCGCTACTGAAGTCAGACTAATGCCTCTGTAATTGGCTGTATCACTCAAGTTGCCTGATTTTGAAAGTGGAAGCATGTCAATTTCAGACCACTGATCTGGTTTCACGTTTTCATTTAATAGCTTGTTGGAAAAATGGAGAACAATGTCGTCGAAGTCACAATGTTTTATGACTTCTGGTGGGATGTTGTCTGGTCCACACCGCTTTCCTTCCTTCAGTGATTTCTTTGCGTATTTTAGTTCTTCGTGTGTGAAGTCACTGTCATCAATTTGCAGATCATTTAGTACTTTAGGCAGGTCTTCTTCTGGAATCTCATTAGAGATTGTTGGTTCCTTCCCAAGAAGATTTTGAAAGTGTTCAAATCATTTGTTTAATCTATCTTCTCTTGATTTTCCTTTAATGATGCCTTTCTTTGCCCACTTTCTTCCAGAAATTTTATTGATTAGGCGCCAACTTTCACCATATTTTTCCCATTGAAAGCCGTATATTTTCTGCTATTATGCTGGAACGGTCTCCAGTAGGAATGGGAGCAAGGCGGCAAAGTTGAAACATTAATCTGGCAACCCAGTAATGCTCATAGAAATCTTTTGTTACGTCTCCAGGGGGAATTGGAACCATTCGATTTATGTGTTGTAACCAGTAATAAGGTTGCTGGCAGTGGCATAAATGATGATGCAATGATATTGCAATAGCACCACTCAAACTGCCTCAGTGTAAAGCATCTGGCAGCAAACTCAAAACAACAAGCAAAGAAAAAATCAGCAGACACTGTATAAGCAAAAATGTAATAAATAGACTATGCTTGAAGAAAACAAATGCTCAGAAACAGGAAGACAACTCGTTCAACAGACACATGATGCAGCTCGACTTGTGCTACATTCTTAACTAGCTAATGTCTCAGCTTGAGTTTTTCACAACAATGGACTTGCCACCTCATGCAATTATATATCATATCCAGTCTCATACATACCTCATACAATAACTGATTTCATATGTGAAAGGGACTTAAGGGTAAATAATATGTGTCAGGTTTAGTAGCCTAATAGATGTTTCCCACATACAGTGGATGTGCATATATTAGGATTAGAGTTAATTAGGAAAAGACAACGGATTCGTATGCAGATAAAGTATAGTCAGAAAAGTGTGTAGCTGAACTGGCCTGAGAATGATTGTGTTTAATCAGGTTTCTGTCTCTGTCACTTAATATCAGTGTATTATTTGGCCTAATGCAACTTGGCCTTATGTAAGACAACTGATACTCCAGTGTATGTATGTATGTATGTATGTATGTATGTATGTATGTATGTATGTATGTATGTATGTATATGCACCCCCCCCCCCCCACACACACACATATATCTGGATATGAATTACTTGAAAATTAGTTGATGCAACAGAGCTAATTATTTGTCTTACTCAACTTAATTCTACTACACAGTTCCTGCCCTATATAACCATAATCATCACACATATTGGGATGCATTTGGAAAGAATCCGAACTAATGGTGTACTAATGTAAGAGGACAGGTAGAAAACTAGAAAAACCAAGTGTAATTCAACCTCAGAATCCATTCATCCATCCATTCATCCATCCATCCATTCATCCATCCATTATCTGTAGCTGCTGATCATGTACAGGGTTGCAGGCAAGCTGGAGCCTATCCCAGCTGACTATGGGCGAGAGGCAGGGTACACCCTGGACAAGTCGCCAGATCATCGCAGGGCTGGCACATAGAGACAAACAATCATTCACACCTATGGTCAATTTAGAGCCACCAATTAGCCTAACCTGCATGTCTTTGGACTGTGGGGGAAATCATAAGGGGAAATCGGAGCACCTAGAGGAAGCCCATGCAGACACGGGGAGAACATGCAAACTCCACACAGAAAGGCCCTCGCCAGCCGCTGGGCTCAAACCCAGGACCTTCTTGCTGTGAGGCGACAGCGCTAACCACTACACCACCGTGCCGCCCTCAACCTCAAAATGTCTTACAAAATGTATGCAATCAGTTCCTTATCTGAAAAAAGAACTTTCTTCATGAATATCTTGCTTTCTAACTCAGTTTCAAGCAAAACTCCAAGACAACACAGAGAGGAATGGAGAATGAGAGGAATGGAGAATGAGTAGTTATGTTTTGTGCAGAGTCAGCAGTACTCTAATCCAGATCATCCCTTCTTCAGGCCCCAGAATGGCTAGAGAACTGCTTATGATAACTTGCTCCTGACAGTGTAGCATAAATAGAACTACAATCTCATTTAAGCCAAAATAATATCAAGAATCTCCTTAAGTCAGTGTCTTAACCCTCTTGAATTATTTGTCTCATAAGGATGTGCTGAGCAGGAAAGGAAAAAATCTAGTTATAAAAAACCAGTAGGACAATAGTGAACTATTCAACCATTGCTTTTTAGACAAGTCCAACACAATTATCAATATATCGTTTTCTAAAATAAATATTTTCCACTATGGTTTTTTACTTTTCTCAATTACACGAAAAGTTGGCAGTTATAGCATTTCTTTCATATTCTTCCTAGCTAAATTTCTCTTGCCCATGGTATCTGGTTGCCTATATCAGCTAAAATTATGGGAACTGGGAATCATGATTTATAACTTTCTAACATTTTCTTTCTTGTTCTGCTCCATTCTGAACATGGACTGTTTTCAGGCCCAAGCCCAGTTTAAACCACTGTGTTAACTTGTCCTACTGTCGTTCAGTTAACATACTTAGGAACTGCAACAGTGTGGTAATGTTTAACTAGGCATTAATGTCACCATAACACTATAGCTATGGCTCTTCATGTTGAATCCAAGTCCATCATCTGGATCTCAAGGTGTCCTAGAAAAACAGTGTGTCAGGAGTGGATATACACATTGCAGCTGTTGTGAACCACTCTCATGAACTACATGATGGTTAATTTAAAGTAAAGAATGTTTGGTTGAAAAACAGCAGAACCTTTTTAAAGTCTGCTGTAGGGACACACATGAAAGGGACATTTATTGAACGTAATGGCATTGTGACAGAATTGCATTTTATATATATATATATATATATATATATATATATATATATATATATATATATATATATATATATATATATATATATCTCCTGTGGACTGGGATTCCTACAACTTCTACATAATGAAAGCTTCTAACAGTCCTGAAAGCTTGACCCTGTCAGTCCAGAATAGTGATATCAACAAAATGGAACAACCTGGACTGAGCCCTAATTACTGACTTAAAATCACAATCTGAATGGTTCAAACAATAATGTCGTGGTTCTAGTAGTAGTGTTGCAGTCTACTGTAGTGTTATAATGCAAATGTCATAATGCAAATGTTAGCTGCCCTAAGGGATCTGATTTTTGTATTAATTTGATCTACTGTGATAATTATAATCAGTATTTATTATTAATATTTTATGCTAATCAAATATGGTCAGATATTGCTTACTTTTGTTATTATAGTATTAGTTGGTGGTCAGGGGCACAACTGCAACCGTGCACCATAAATCTAGTCAGGTGGTAACAGCATACCTATTAAGTAATGTTTCTGTTGATTTGTTGATTTGACTTCGATTTGGTCTTAGGCAGACATTCTAAGTGTCAGTAATTTCTGGTGTCACATGTACTGTGGGCAATAACTCAGGGTCCAAGCATACAAGAACTATAAAGACTGCACCACTGCTCAGAACACCATCTTTACATCTCATCATGTTTTGTTTCTGGGGAGGCATGGTGGTGTAGTGGTTAGCGCTGTTGCCTCACAGCAAGAAGGTCCGGGTTCGAGCCCCGTGGCCGGCGAGGGCCTTTCTGTGCGGAGTTTGCATGTTCTCCCCGTGTCCGTGTGGGTTTCCTCTGGGTGCTCTGGTTCCCCCCACAGTCCAAAGACATGCAGGTTAGGTTAACTGGTGACTCTAAATTGACTGTAGGTGTGAATGGTTGTCTGTGTGTCAGCCCTGTGATGACCTGGTGACTTGTCCAGGGTGTACCCCGCCTTTCACCCGTAGTCAGCTGGGATAGGCTCCAGCTTGCCTGTGACCCTGTAGAACAGGATAAAGCAGCTACAGATAATAAGATGAGATGTTTTGTTTCCCACAAATAAACCTTTGCCTCCATCCATACATCCATTATCTGTAGCCGTGTATCCTCTTCTACAGGGTCGCAGGCAAGCTGGAGCCTATCCCAGCTGACTATGGGTGAGAGGCGGGGTACACCCTGGACAAGTCGCCAGGTTATCGCAGGACCTTTGCCTCTACTGAACACAAAAGATACCATGCACCTCTTCCTGTGAAGTTTTTCTGCTAATTTGTATGGCAAACCTATTTATCTGCACGAGTCAAAAACAATTTTTCCGAATAATCCTTGGGTTATTATCCAGAGTTCAATGTATGTAAAACATCCATGATATCATACTGAATTGTCAGCCATTTTGAGTTTGAATGAAAACAAAATGTCTTTTACAAATTTTATCTGACCTTCAGCAAACTTGAAAAAGCTGATATTCAGTCAATTAATTAATTACTGGGGGGAGAAAAAGATATTCAGTGGATTTTTATTTCTGAAAGTGTTTGCTTGTAAGACGTCATCAAAAGTGACAATGAAGACACCAAACAAGAAGAGAACAGCTGTACCTACTGAATGCTTTGATAGCGTATAATGAAACCTGATATTGTAAATAATTGTCAGGGTGTGTATTATTAAATAGAAAGCCCAATTGATTTTTTTCTTCTTTTTGCAAAATAGTGATTGGGCCTCCATGATTTCTGCTTGGGATTATATTCTATTTATGTTCTCTTGTTCCTTCTATTTCATGCTTTCTCTGAAAGCAGAATTACTTTCAGAGGAGGCTCATGATTTTACAGAATTTTTGTTGTATATTTTATTTTAGGGCCCTTCGTTCATCTTCAGTAACCGCTTTATCATGGTCAGGGTCACGACAGATCCAGAGTCTATCCTAGGAATATGGGGCATGAGGTAGGAACACACCCTGGAAGGGATGCCATTTCATACACTCATTTACACTCACATTCACCTAGGAACAATTAAGAGTCACCAATCCACCTAATATTTTGGGATCTTCAGCGATTAAAAGCCAGGGTTCTGAACAGAACATACTAATCATTACTCAGCACCTATTAGTAGCAGTCATTCATAAATGTTGATCTAATTTTCCTCTTTGATGGTTTGGGATCAAATCAATAATTATGATTCTAAGCTGAGAATCACACACACATACACACACGTGCGCGATACAATGTAGTTTTATGAGCCTGCAGCGGTGTGTATGCAAACCAACCAGGTTTACTAAGTATCACTTTTTCCAAAGTCTTGTAAAAGCATTCACATTCTTCAGCTATTTCTGCTGCCCTCATGAGGCCTGCTATGTAACCTCGACTGACCCAAAAATTGTGGCGTCTGAAACACACTTTAATTTTCTTTTAACTTGCATTGCATGTATTCATACACACATACAATGCAATTAAAAGGAAAACTGAACACTTAACATTTACTGGATGATGATCATAAATTTCCATCGGCTTTCTAAAGTGAAAGAAATTTTTATTTAATTTTTTAAAAATTATTATCGGATGCAGTGAACGTCACATAGTAGTTCCAGAACCGTACATTTTGACCTTTGCCAACATGTCGCCTATATATCACCTCTAAATCACATTGCGTGAATTAATTAAGGATCAGGTGGTGAAGAAATCTATGCATGCATGTACTAGGACACGTTACACTTTTCACTAGAAAAGAAATCCAGTTGTGTGCCTTTTTCTTTTTTTTTACCCTAAGCATGAATGTTGAGTTTGGACACCACAGACATTTCCCATGTGGCGTTGGAATCTGTGCCAAAAAGTAGGCCATGGCTACTTAAAGGCCCTGGTTAACTCAAACATCCTGTAAAACAAGATTCTGAGAAACATATGAGAAAATGAGTTGTCTCACCGGACTCTATACTTTTGGACTTTGTGAGTGGAGAGAAAGGAAAAGAAAAAGGAAAAAAAAAAGCCTCACAAGGAGATTGTGATTGTCTGAACTGCTTATTCAGCACAAGTTATCAAACACATCCCAGCCCTCTTAGACAAAAACACAGGGATGGATTGGACAGATCAAGAGCGTCGAGATCAGATGTTTTTATGCATGGAATAGGTTAAGTATAGCTGAAAGAAAGAAAGAAAGAAAGAAAGAAAGAAAGAAAGAAAGAAAGAAAGACATGCATTTCTTGTTCTAATCAAATATTCGTACACTACCATTCAAAAGTTTGGGGTCACTTTGAAAAGTCCTTATTTTTGAAAGAAAAGCACTGTTCTTTTCAATGAAGATCACTTTAAACTAATCAGAAATCCACTCTATACATTGCTAATGTGGTAAATGACTATTCTAGCTGCAAATGTGTGGTTTTTGGTGCAATATCTCCATAGGTGTATAGAGGCCCATTTCCAGCAACTCTCACTCCAGTGTTCTAATGGTACAATGTGTTTGCTCATTGCCTCAGAAGGCTAATGGATGATTAGAAAACCCTTGTACAATCATGTTAGCACAGCTGAAAACAGTTGAGCTCTTTAGAGAAGCTATAAAACTGACCTTCCTTTGAGCAGATTGAGTTTCTGGAGCATCACATTTGTGGGGTCGATTAAATGCTCAAAATGGCCAGAAAAATGTCTTGACTATATTTTCTATTCATTTTACAACTTATGGTGGGAAATAAAAGTGTGACTTTTCATGGAAAACACAAAATTGTCTGGGTGACCCCAAACTTTTGAACGGTAGTGTAAATAATGCTGGACAAACGAATATAGTGAAGATATGAGACAATGTAGGACAGTTTGTTCAGTAGTTTTGATGTCAAGTCATTATTAGGTTATATGTTTGCACATAAAAAACAATAAACAGGCAATATGGAACAGTAAAGAGAATAACAGTGCTTTCTGAAGGAGAGGCTGAGGAAAGCATTAGACTGGTACAGATTCAACAAAGCTCTACCAAGACTTACTTGTCAAGGACAAAATACAAGTCGAAGGCACCTTGACAAGACCTTTCCTGATCCTCTTCTTGTCCTTCTACCACACCACTGATGGTGAAAAGCAAAATCCCAAAAACAACCAGGACGAGAAACAAATTCTTCAGAGAGCTCGCCATCCTGAGATTTAGTTGTGCAAAAACAAGAACTCCTCAGGAAAACAAACCGATTTTTACATTATCTCCTGCACATCTGGTGGAAAATAAAAACAAACAAACAAAATAAATAAATAAACGGGACTTTTAGGGGAAAAAAACCCAAAACAAAACAAGGATGAAACAAAGAACACTGGCAGATGTTGAGTCGGTTTTCCTCTCAGTAGCGGATGAACGAGATTCCACACAAGTTCCAGATGTGGCGCTTCTCCTCTGAATACAGCGAGACAGTAAAGATGTCACCACATGAGACAAAAAGGGAACACGTTAATTAAAAATCTACCACTGTAGTGTTTCAATCAAATTGGTGTGACAGCTCAAAAAAAGCGTTTTCTGTAGACGCGACGTTGATGTTAACGTGAACCGAAGACGTGTAAACCCTCAACAAAATGAGTGCAGTGGCAGGGACTTGGCAGAGAGAGAGAGAGAGAGAGAGAGAGAGACGGTGTCATATTTCAACTCGTACAGAGGAAAAAATGTCCTGCCACTTTTCATCATTTCTTTCAACACTAATTACACCACCAGTCAATACAGCGACCGATAAATGATAATTTAATAGTCTCATCTCATCTCATTGTCTCTAGCCGCTTTATCCTGTTCTACAGGGTCGCAGGCAAGCTGGAGCCTATCCCAGCTGACTACGGGTGAAAGGCGGTGTACACCCTGGACAAGTCTCCAGGTCATCACATTCACACCTACGGTCAATTTAGAGTCACCAGTTAACCTAACCTGCATGTCTTTGGAGGAAACCAGAGCACCCGGAGGAAACCCATGCAGACAACATGCAAACTCCACACAGAAAGGCCCTCGCCGGCCACAGGGCTCGAACCCGGACCTTCTTGCTGTGAGGCGACAGCGCTAACCACTACACCACCGTTCCGCCCTAATTTAATAGTCTAGTTTTCAAAACAGTTTGCCAGTAACGAGAGTTTGCACAGGGGTCATTCAAGAGCCCAGGGTACACTTCGCATCTCTGAGAAAAACCTTTTGTTATTTTCCACAAAAGCAAAAGGTTTATTGAATCAATTTTGAACAATAATGCAAATTATGACAAACTTTCACCAATAGCAATGCTTGATGTACATTTTAGACCCAATTTATCCAGGAAACATTAAAACTAAATAAATGACTCCCAACCCCCTTAAAGACATTATTGGCTGTCTTCGACTTCATACATTTGAATAAACATGAAGTGATTCAGTCTTGGGCGGCACGGTGGTGTAGTGGTTAGCGCTGTCGCCTCACAGCAAGAAGGTCTGGGTTTGAGCCTTGTGGCCGGCGAGGGCCTTTCTGTGCAGAGTTTGCATGTTCTCCCCGTGTCTGCGTTGGTTTCCTCCGGGTGCTCTGGTTTCCCCCACAATCCAAAGGCATGCAGGGTAGGTTAACTGGTGACTCTAAATTGACCGTAGGTGTGAATGTGAGTGTGAATGGTTGTCTGTGTCTGTGTGTCAGCCCTGTGATGACCTGGCGACTTGTCCAGGGTGTACCCCGCCTTTCGCCCGTAGTCAGCTGGGATAGGCTCCAGCTTGCCTGCGACCCTGTAGAACAGGATAAAGCGGCTAGAGATAATGAAATGAGATGAGCTTATCCTGTCCCACAGGGTCGCAGGCAAGCTGGAGCCCATCCCGTCTGCGTGGGTTTCCTCCACAGTCCAAAGACATGCAGGTTAGGTTAATATGGGACGGCCTTGGGCTGAGGTGCCCTTGAGCGAGGCACCTAACTCCCAACTGCTCCCCGGGCGCTGTTAGCATGGCTGCCCACTGCTCTGGGTATGTGTGTGTGCTCATTGCTCAGGTGTGTGTGCATGTGTGTGTTTACTGCTTCAGATGGGTTAAATGCAGAGAGGAAATTTCACAAGTGTGTGATGAATAAAGTTGTGCTTTCTGTCTTTTTCTTTCAGCTGACCATGGACGAGAGGCAGAGCACACCCCGGACAAGTCACCAGGTCATCACAGGGCCGACACATAGACACAGAAAACCATTCATACTCACATGAATAAAGTTGCTGTGTGCTGCCCTTCTGTATTATCTGAAAGTTTAATATTATCTGTCCCAGTGTTCTTGTCAACTATGTTAACTCTTTTATAAAACAGCATAAAATCCACAAAGACTTCTAATAATGCGCATGACACCTGCACCGAGAGATGTCACTTCCTACAGTCAATTTAGAGCCACCAATTACCCTAACCTGCTTGCCTTTGGGGGAAACCGGAGCACCCAGAGGAAACCCAGCAGACATGGGGAGAACATGCAAACTCCACACAGAAAAGCAAAAAAGAAAAAGAAAGCACAACTTTATTCATCACACACTTGTGAAATTTCCTCTCTGCATTTAACCCATCTGAAGCAGTGAACACACACACACCCAGAGCAGTGGGCAGCCATGCTAACAGCGCCCAGGGAGCAGTTGGGTGCCTCGCTCAAGGGCACCTCAGCCCAAGGCCATCCCATATTAACCCAAGGCCCCGGTCACACCGCCCGAACTTTGCTGGAGCGTTCCTGGAGCGGTGAAAAAAATTCATCACCGCTTGTAACCGTTTACCACCGTTTAACAAAAGTTGGCCCCCGTTAAAGCAAAGCCGTATACGCTCAGCCACCGCTGATGTTTCTTGAGGGGCCCTCCTACCACTCCGAAAGTTTTGAGCTGCACAAAATATTGCAAGCGGTGAGGAGGGGGCAATTTTCTGCCCCAGCAAAGTTCACCCCCGCTCCACCAACGCCCAGTCAAAGTTTGGCACCGCTAGACGCAAGTTCGTGGACGCTTGGGTCCGCTAGGCCAACGCAGAAATCTTGAACGCTGGACCACCGCTGCTTCGCCAGCGTTGCCCGGGCAGCGATTAAACGTTGCACAAACTTCGGTGGAGCGGTTGTAAGCGTTTTACGAGCGGACACGGGGTTGCTGAAATGGTGTCGGGCATTGAAGCAGCTATCCATGGCGGCGATGAACTTTGGTTTGGCGTTGGTATAGAGGTGTCGGAGCGGGACCAGAATTTGGCTATAAATACGGGCAGGGGCGCAGATACGTTTTTTGAACTGGGGGGGACAAAAAACTGGGGGGGACAAAGCTGCCAGCAAATCAACCCCAACCCCGATATGCCTGTCAAGCTTGTTGTGGGTTACCATAGCAACCAAGCTCGAGCTCGCAACCTGTGCAGTCTGCGCAGCTCAACCAACCGAATATCAGTCTTTGTTTTGTTTTATGCGAGTTGTTGCAACTATGTATACACTGCCATGCACCTCAATAAACCGAATGGTAATTAGTCTTTTGATTTTTCCGTGAGGTTTGCCTTATGCAAAGAAAGACAGCATAGACGTTTTTTCCTCCCTATAAGTGGGGGGGACCGAACGAAGTGAATTTAAATCTGGGTAGGACGAATCCCCCCGTCCCCCCCTCTATCTGCGCCCGTGAATACGGGGAGAAATGGACCAGGAGCTCATTTGGAATTGAGCTGCCGTTGAGTTCAGACCTCATCTATATCGAATTTGCTCAAAGTTACAGTAAAACTGTATCACCATGGATGCTGAGAGACTTGCTATGATTGGTGCTAAACCAACTTTATACCCCCGCCAAGCCAAAGCCCGCATGCGCAGAACGCCGCTATACCAACGCTCGCGTCACCGCTAAACCAACGCTAAAGCAACGCCAGCTTCAGCAGTGCACCGCTAAGCCAACGCCCGTGTTTTCGATTTTTTTCCCATTTTGTGTGCGGTGACGAGCGTTGTCGAAATTCGGCCCCCCCTCCCTACCGTTCAAGGAACGCTCCAGCAAAGTTCGGGTGGTGTGACCGGGGCCTAACCTGCATGTCTTTGGATTGTGGGGGAAACTGGAGCACCCGGAGGAAACCCACGCAGACATGGGGAGAACATGCAAACTCCACACAGAAAGGCCCTTGCCAGCCACCAGGTTCGAACCCAGAACCTTCTTGCTGTGAGGCAACAGTGCTAACCACTACACCACTGTGCTGCCTTTCTGTATTATCTGAAATTTTAGTATTATCCGTCCCAACGTTCTTGTCAACTATGTTAACTTTGTTATAAAACAGCATAAACTCCACAAAGACTTCTAATAATGCGCATGACACCTGCACCAAGAGATGTCACTTCCTCTGGTGGGAAACTTATTTCTTCTTTCATTAATTTGAACAAAATGTTGAGGATACACCAACAGTACATTACTTATTCGGAGTGTTTGAATATTTATATTTGGGTGAACAGCCACTTACCTTCCCTGACCCCGCCCTCCATTCACAGACTGCTGCTTGGCCACACCCCCACTGCCACATACCCCCACTGCCCAACTCAGGCCGGGGAGCCATCTGGCCTGAATCTGACTCCCCCCCCCCCCGACGGGACAGGAAGTCTGCCACCACCATCTGCGCCCCAGGCCTGTGGATCACCCGAACTTAAATGGCTGGAGGACGAGATACCAACGGGTGATCTGCGCATTGGTATCCTTCATGCAGTGGAGCCGGTAGTATCGGAGGGCGAGGACCGCCCATCTGATGGCGAGACACTCCTTCTTGATTGTGCTGTACCTGCTTTCACACATCGAGAGTTTCTGGCTGATGTACAGCATGGGGCGCTCCTCGCCCTCCACCTCCTGGGACAAAACGGCCCCCAGCCCTCTGTCCAATGCATCAGTCTGCAAAATAAAGGGGAGAGAGAAGTCAGGGGAGTGTAAGAGTGGCCCCCCACACAGTGCAGCTTTTACCTCAGAGAAGGCCTGTTGGCACTGCTCCATCCACTGGACCAGATCTGGAGCCCCCTTTTTAGTGAGATCGATTAGCAGGCTGGTGACGTCCAAATAATTATGTAGAAACCTACGATAATAGCCAGCCAGCCCCAAGAAGCGTCTCACCTCCTTTTTGGTCTTGGGTCTCGGGCAGGCCGCAATCTCTGCGGTCTTGTTAATTTGGGGACGCACCTGCCCATGGCCCAAGTGGAACCCCAGATACCGTACTTCCACCCGCCCAATCGCACACTTTTTTGGGGTAGGTGTGAGGTCTGCTCGCCTCAGCGACTTTAGAACGGCCCTCAGGTGTTCCAAGTGCTGCGGCCAATCATTACTGTAAATGATGATGTCGTCTAGATAGGCAGCCGTGTAGGCAGTGTGAGGGCAGAGGACCCTGTCCATAAGCAGCTGGAACATAGCGGGTGCCCCAAACAACCCAAAAGGGAGCGTGACAAATTGGTGTAATCCAAATGGTGTGGAAAAGGCCGTTTTCTCTCGGGATAGAGGAGTCAAGGGGATCTGCCAATATCCCTTCATTAGATCCAGTGTCGAATAAAAGTGAGCAGCGCCTAACCGATCAAGCAACTCATCAATGCAAGGCATTGGGTATGCGTCAAATTTAGACACTCCGTTGACCTTTCTATAGTCCACACAGAACCGGACTGACCCGTCGGTCTTGGGAACCAGGATCACTGGGCTGCTCCTGTCACTGTGGGACTCCTCGATTATGCCCATTTCGAGCATGGCCTTGAGTTCGTCCCAAACCACCTTTTTCTTGTGTTTGGGCAATCGATAAGGGTGGCTACGCACTACCACCCCCGGGGTTGTTTCGACGTGGTGTTCTATGAGGTGGGTACGACCAGGAAGGGGCGAGAACATGTCAGAAAATTCCTTCTGCAACTTGGCTACCTCCGTGAGTTGGGCTGGTGAGAGGTGGTCTCTACAAGGGACCGGAGTGGTCCGAGATGTTATCTTTTTTACCTCTGGCCCCAGCTCCACCTTCTCTGGGACTATGGATGTCAACGCCATGGGGACCCCCTCATTTCAGCATTTTAAAAGGTTGAGGTGGTAGATTTGCAGTGCCCCACCCCATCCAGTTGCTTCACCTCATAGTCGACGTCCCTGACTCGCCGTGTAACTTCAAAGGGCCCTTGCCAATTGGTGACTAATTTAGAACTCGATGTGGGCAATAATACGAGCACTTTGTCTCCTGGCGTGAACTCTCTAAGGCACATGCCCCTGTCATACAGCTGGCTTTGATGTTCTTGTGCCTGACGCAAATTCTCCTGGGTTAGGTGCATGAGGGTGTGGAGTTTTGCGTGCAGGTCAAGAACGTACTGGATTTCATTTTTACTCGGTGAAGGTCCCTCCTCCCAGTTTTCCCGTAGCACGTCCAGAATGCCACTTGGCTTACGCCCATATAATAATTCAAAAGGAGAAAACCCCGTGGAGGCTTGTGGGACCTCTCGTACTGCGAATCACAGGGGCTCAAGCCACTTATTTCAATTACGCGCATCTTCACTTACGAATTTACGGATTATGTTTTTGAGTGTTTGGTTAAATCGCTCTACTAAGCCATCCGTTTGTGGGTGATAGACACTGGTGCAGATAGGCTTAATCTCCAGTAACCCATACAGCTCGCGCAGTGTGCGTGACACATAAACATAGTGCCTTGGTCTGTCAGGATTTCTTTTGGAATCCCGACCCAGGAGATAAAACGAAAGAGAGCTTCCGCAATACTGCATGCTGAGCTATTGCGGAGAGGCACTGCTTCCAGATATCGCATTGCATAGTCCACTAGAATTAAAATAAAGCGATACCCCTGTGCTGACCGATCTAATGGCCCGACGAGATCCATCCCATTTCACTCAAACGGGGTCTCGATTAGAGGAAGAGGGCGCAAAGGCGCTTTTGGAGTGGCTGCGGGATTTACTAATTGGCATTCACGGCATGCCGCACACCACTGACGGACATCCCCGCGAATCCCTGGCCAACAGAACTGGGCCATTATTCGGGGTAGTATTTTATCTTGCCCCAAGTGTCCAGTCATGGGATTAAAGTGAGCCACATGGAATACGAGTTCCCTATGGCTCTTTGGGATTAACAACTGGGTTATTCGCTCCTTAGTTTGAGTGTCCTGCGTCACTCGGTACAATCTATCTTTAATAATGGCAAAACAGGGGAAGGTCGGTGCTGCGCTTGGCTGAAGAGTTTGACCATCGATTACTCTCACTTGGTCAAACGCATGCTGCAGAGTCTCATCTCATGACTGCTCTAACGGGAAATCCCCAAGGAAATCCCTGAGAGAAGGAGGAGGAGCGGGCTGCTCCTCACTCTGACACGGTGTTGACATAGACGGCTCTGTGACAGCTTCCCCAGTCAATGCCACACCGGGATCTTACTGTGACCTACTAGTGCAAGACCCATTACGTGTTAAATATTCCATTAGTTTTTTAAATCCTGGCCAATCAGTACCCAAAATCAATGAGTGGGTGAGACAGGGACTAACTGCCACCTTTATTCTATGCATTTGGCCCCAGAATAGAATATGGACAGACACTAGAGGGTAATGGTGAACATCCCCGTGCACACACAACACTTTCACTGCTTGTGCTCCCCCCAATGTCTCACCTTGCACCAGGCATTGGTGAATTGAGGCCTGATTACAACCGGAATCCACCAAAGCATGATATGTAGCCCCTTGAATACTCACTGGTATGATCGGGCCGGTTTCTGGTGTATCGGGGATCCGGATTACAGCTCCTACCTCCCTTTCGGAGCTCTGATCCTGGAGATGCTCCAATTCCCCACCACGCCAGCACACCAGACCAGGCTTTCCCTCTGCACTGGTGTTATGGGTGTCACTCACCTGAGAGGGAGACAACACAGACACAGGACAGGGAGAGGGGAGGACCCGGGTGCGACGGGTCAGCTGGGGAGGAGCCAGCTGCCGCCTCCGTGGCAGGGGAACGGGGTGGAGAGGGGGATGAGAGACAGGGGGAGAAAAGAGAGATTGAGAGAAGAGAAGCAGATGCCTCATCTGCCTGCCATCGGAACCGCCTCCAGATGGTCCTCTGCCAGCTTGATGGCTCGCTCCAGCAATGCTGGGTGATGACACTGGACCCATTCTGCTGTTCCTTCCGGAAGTCGAGAGACAAACTGCTCCAGTGTCACCAGATCGATGATCTCGTCGGTGTCGCAGTCTTTCGCCCTCAGCCACCACCGGCAGGTGTCCCGGAGTTGCTGGCCGAATGCAAATGGCCGGCTGACCTCCTCCAATGCCAGCGTCCGGAAGTGCTGGCGATGTTGCTCTGGGGAGCGGCTGAGCCACTGCAGGATGGGTTTCCTTAGGTCAGCATAGACCAGCCGGCTGTCAGCAGGGAGCTGCTGAACTGCGAGCTGCGCCTTGCCAGTCAGGAATGGGAGGAGGCGTGCCGCGCGCTGCTCCAGCGGCCACCCCCACGCCTCGGCTGCTTGCTCAGAGAGAGCAAGGAATGCCTCTGGATCGTCCTGTGGTCCCATCTTCGTGAGAGTGGCGGCAGTGGTGGTTGACGCCCCTGCTGACTCAAGCAGGTACCGGAACACCTGGCGATCTTCCTGCTGGGCCAGCATCAAGGCTTCGAAGCTTTGCTCCTGCTCCTTTCAGAGGGTGATCAGCACTTGATGCTGGCTCTGCTGGGCTGTAGTGAGGGCAAGGATGAGCTCTTCGAATGGCAAGGACTCCATGGGGTGGTTCCCTTCTGTGCTCCCGGGTTTCAGCACCACTGTAACACTTCCTGATGTGGGTGGAGCACAGAAGCACGGCAGGCAAAAGTTGATGGTTGCATAAAACACTTTATTTTAGCTTTTCAGCTTTCTTTCTTTCTTTCTTTCTTTCTTTCTTTCTTTCTTTCTTTCTTTCTTTCACTCACTCACTCACTCACTCACTCACTCACTCATGCATTGTGGTCAGGGAGAGAGCTCCTTTTCTCTGCTCTATCTCTCCTTTTATGTTCCATCCCTGTAACAAACACACACACATTAATTGACAGCAGGTGGGATGACTTAGCCACTTACCTTCCCTGACCCCGCCTTCCATTCACAGACTGCTGCTTGGCCACGCCCCACTGCCACAAATAATAATAACAATAAATCTGTACAAAAACAAAAGCAGAAAAATCGGAGCAGAAACTATAGGGCCTTGCACTTCTGGTGCTTGGGCCCCAATAAGAATCGGAACACCAAAGGCCTTGCACCTCTGGTGCTTGGGCCCTAATAACAAAAATTCACAGCAGAAATAATAGGGTCTTGCACCTCCAGTGCAGCAGTCTCTGGTGTCCACCAAAGGCTGCTGCACCAGAGGTGCAAGGCCCTATTGTTTCTGCTCCGATTTTTAGTGCCTGAGTACCGGAGGTGCAAGGCCTCTGGTGTACACCAGAGGCCGTTGCACTGGAGGTGCAAGGCCCTATTATTTCTGCAGTGAATTTTTGTTATTAGGGCCCAAGCACCGGAGGTGCACGGCCTTTGGTGTTCCGATTCTTATTGGGGCCCAAGCACCAGAAGTGCAAGGCCCTATAGTTTCTGCTCTGATTTTTCTGCTTTTGTTTTTGTATAGATTTATTATTATTATCTCATCTCATTATCTCTAGCTGCTTTATCCTGTTCTACAGGGTCGCAGGCAAGCTGGACAAGTCGCCAGGTCATCACAGGGCTGACACATAGACACAGACAACCATTCACACCTACGGTCAATTTAGAGTCACCAGTTAACCTAACCTGCATGTCTTTGGACTGTGGAGGAAACCAGAGCACCCGGAGGAAACCCATGCGGACACGGGAAGAACATGCAAACTCCGCACAGAAAGGCCCTCGTCACCCACAGGGTTCGAACCCGGACCTTCTCGCTGTGAGGTGACAGCGCTAACCACTACACCACCGTGCCACCTATTATTATTATTATTCAGGCCTGAGCAACAGAGGTGCAAGTTACTTTTGTTTTTGTACAGATTTTTTCAGCTCCAATTTTTTGTTATTAAGGCCTGAGCACCGGAGGTGCAAGGCCCTTTTGTTTCTGTACAGATTTTTTGTAATTATTATTATTATTATTATGGCCTGAGCACCAGAGGCCGCTGCACTGGAGGTGCAATGTCCTATTGTTTCTGCTCCGATTTTTTGTTATTAGGGCCCGAGAACCGGATATACAAGTTCTCTGATGTCCACCAGAGGCCGCTGCACTGGCAGTGCAAGGCCCTATTGTTTATGTACTGATTCTTCTTCTTCTTCTTCTTCTTCTTCTTAGGGCCTGAGCACCAGAGGTGCAAGGCCCTATTGTTTCTGTGCCGATTTTTTGTTATTAGGGCCCAAGCACAGGAGGTGCAAGGCCCTTTTGGTTCTGCTCCGATTTTTTGTTATTATTCAGGCCTGAGCACTGGAGGCGCAAGGCCTTTGGTGTCCACCAGAGGCTGCTGCACCGGAGCACTTATGATCCTTATTATTTTTTAGGGTCCGAGCACGGGAGGTGCAAGGCCCTTTTGTTTCTGTACAGATTTTTTTGTTATTATTATTTTTATTATTATTATTATTGGTTCTACCAATACAAGGCCCTATTGGTTCTCCTCTGATTTTTTGTTATTGTTAGGGCCCAAGCACTGGACGTGGAGGTGCAAGGCCCTATTTTTTCTGGACTGATTCTTCTTCTTATTATTTTTGTAATTTGGGCCTGAGCATCAGAGATGCAAGGCCCGATTGTTTCTGCTCCAATTTTTTGTTATTATTAGGGCCTGAACACCGGAGGTGCCAGGCACTTTTGTTTTTGTACAGATTTTTTGTTATTAGGGCCTAAGCACTGGAGATGCAAGGCCTCTGGTATCCACCAGAGGCCGCTGCACTGGAGGTGCAAGGCCCTATCGATTCTGTAGGGATTCTTATTAGGACCCGAGCACCGGAGGTGCAAGGCCCTCTAAGTTCCTGTAGCGATTCTTATTATTATTAGGGTCTGAGCACTGGAGGTGCAAAGCCTTATTGTTTCTGTACCGATTCTTCTTCTTCCTCTTCTTCTTCTTATTAGGGCCTGAGCACCGGAGGTGCAAGCCCCTATTGTTTCTGTATCAATTCTTCTTCTTATTATTAGGGCCCAAGCATTGAAGGTGCAAGGCTGTATTGTATTTACTAAGATTTTTTGTTATTAGGGACCGAGGACTGGAGGTGCAAGGTCCTATTGTATTTTCTAAAATTTTTTGTTATTATTATTCGGCCCAAGCACCGAGGTGCCATAAGTGCAAAGCCCTATTGTTTTTGGCATGTCTTCCTCTTCCTCTTCTTTTTCTTCTTCTTTTTCTTTTACTTTTCTTTCTCTGTGCGCCAACTCGTTTTTGAGGCACTTTTGATGCTTGAAAACTCAAGAATGTTGGCACACTGTTCAAATGTGTGTAAAATCACAAAGTTACATTATTACATATCCGTGTCAAATTTTGTAGGTGTGTGGAGTGCCCCTGTATGAACAAAATTGCAATATTCATTGCATCAGCCATACTCAACAGGAAGTGAGATATTTTTGGTTTTGTGCATTTTTACACTTGCTACATTTTAACGTACTCTTCCTAGGTGGTTTGTTGGATCCATGCCATATTTGGTAATGTGATGTCAAGATGTTGCTGATTTTAAATTGCAAAGGGATTTGCGATATGTCTTAAGATGTTGAAATGGTGAACCAATAAATTTATACGTCACACCATGCAAACAGGAAGTGTGTCATAAATTCACCATGCATTGCCTGATACGGCTCCGACTTCACAGGCTATAGGATATAAATGGTTTTGATGATATCCACATGCCCAAAGTGACTCTTTGGTATAGCGCCACCATCTGGACATGGACAGTAATGACTCCATTGCCAAAACACGTATAACATTTTGATGTACTCTTCCTAGGTGTTTTGTTATATTCATGCTATATTTGGTATACGTTGTGTCAAGATGTTGCCAATTTTAAATTGTGAAGGGATTTGCAATATCTTGCAAGATGTTGAAATGGCGAACCAATAAATTTGGTAAACATATCAGTCTTGAGCACCACTACTCATGGATATAGGCTTGACCCTGGGTGTGTCTAGGGGACTCCATAGAGCCCCCACATATCACTGAGACTTCTGCCCAGTATATAGTTTCACCTATCAGTGTCAAAATTGGTGGGTGTGTTGGGTGCCCCAAGATGAACAAAACTGAAATGTCCATTAGATTAGCCAATTGACTTGTGAAAGGATTTGTGATATCTTGCATGATGTTGAAATGGCGGACCAATAAATTTATATGTTTCGCCATGCAAACAGGAAGTGTGTCAGAAATTCATTATGCATTGCCTGATATGGCTAAAACTTTACAGGTTATAGGATGTACTAATGGTTCTGATGATATCCACAAGCCCAAAGTGACCCTCTGGTATAGCACCACCATTTGAACCTGGACAATAATGACTCCATTGCCTAAAAACTCAAACTCATGAAATTTGATACACACATCAATCCTAGTCAACTGTTACTCAGGGATGGAGGCTTGGCCCTGGGTTTGTTGGGGGGGGGCTGTATAGTGCCCCTGCATGTCATTGAGACTTCTGCCTGTTATAGAGTTTCACCTATCCATGTCACAGTTGGTAGGTGTGTGTGGTGACCCAAAATGAACAAAATTGTCTTAGAGTCTATTTACAGTCCTCAACAGGAAGTGAGTTATTTGTGGTTCTGCACCTTTTGACACGTGTTACATTTTGACATACTCCTCTGAGGTAGTTTGTTGGATTCATGCCACATTTGGTAGATGTGATGTCAAGATGTTGCTAACTTTGAATTGTGAAGTGATTTATGATATCTTGCATGAGGTTGAAAGGGTGACCCAATAAATTTATATATTTTGCCATGCAAACAGGAAGTGTGTCATAAATTAACCATGCATTGTCTGATATGCCTAAAACTTCACAGGTTACAAGACATAATGGTTCTGATGACATTGATTGATTGATTGATTGATTGCTTTATTCCGAACAGTAAAGAAGAAGGATATAAAAATAATCCACATCCACATGCCCACAGTGAACCTCTGGTATAGCACCACCATTTGAACCTGGACAGTAATGACTCCGTTGCCAAAACATTTAAACTCATGAAATTTGGTACAAATATCAGTCCTGGCCACCACTACTCAGGGATAGACCCGTGGCCCCAGGTGTGTCCGTGGGACTCCATTATACCCCCACATGACATTGAGACTTCTGCCCAGTATATAGTTTCACCTATCCATGTCAAATTTTGTAGGTGTTTGGTGTGCCCCAAGACAAACAAAATTGCAATATACATTGCATTAGCCATACTCAGGGCAGCATGGTGGTGTAGTGGTTAGCACTGTCACCTCACAGCAAGAAGGTCCTGGGTTCGAGCCCAGCAGCTGGCGAGGGCCTTTCTGTGTGGAGTTTGCATGTTCTCCCCGTGTCCATGTGGGTTTCCTCTGGGTACTCCGGTTTCCCCCACAGTCCAAAGACATGCAGATTAGGCTAATTGGTGGCTTTAAATTGACTGTAGGTGTGAATGGTTGTTTGTCTCTGTGTCAGCCCTGTGATAACCTTGCTACTTGTCCAGGGTGTACCCTGCCTCTCGCCCATAGTCAGCTGGGATAGGCTCCAGCTTACCTGCAACCCTGTAGAACAGGATAAGTGGCTACAGATAACGGATGGATAGCCATACTCAACAGGAAGTGTGTTGTTTTTGTGCATTTTGACACATTACATTTTGACGTACTCCTCCTAGGCGGTTTGTTGGATTCATGCCAGATTTGGGATACCTGACATCAAGATCTTGCTTACTTTGAATTGCGAAGGGATTTGCGACAACTTGCAAGATGTTGAAATGGCAAACCAATAAATTCATACATTACGTCACGCAAACAGGAAACTTGTCATAAATTCACCATGTACTGCCTGATATGGCTAAAAATTCACAGGTTATAGGATATGATGGTTCTGATAATATCCACATGCCCAATTTGAACCTCTGGTATAGTGTCACCATTTGGACCTGGACAGTAATGACTCCATTGCTGAAAAACTCAAGTCATGAAATTTGGTGCACATATCAGTCCTGGCCCCTGATACTTATGGATAGAAGCTTGACCCCACATGTGTATAGGGGCTCAATAGTGCTCCCACATGTCATTGAGACTTCTGCCCGGTATATAGTTTCACCTATCCGTGTCAAAATTGGTCGATGTGTGGGGTGCCCCAAGATGAACAAAACTGAAATGTACATTGTATTAGCCAATTGAATTGCAAAGGGATTTGCAATATCTTGCATGATGCTGAAATGGCGAACCAAGAACTTTATGTTTCACCATGCAAACAGGAAGTGTGTCATAAATTCGCTGTGCATTGCCTGATATGGCTAAAACTTCACAGGTTATAGGATATAATGCTTCTGATGACATTCACATGCCCAAAGTGACCCTTTGGTATAGTGCCCCTTTTTGACATTTACAGTAATGACTCAATTGCCGATAAACTCAAACTCATGAAATTTGGTACACACATCAGTCGTGGCCACTGCTACTCAGGGATAGAGGCTTGGCCCCCGGTGTGTCCGTGGGAATTCATAGCACCCCCACATGACATTGAGAATTCTGACTGGTATATAGTTTCACCAATCCGTGTCAAATATTGGAGGTGTGTGGGGTGTCCCAAGACGAACAAAATTGCATTGTACAGTGGTGCTTGAAAGTTTGTGAACCCTTTAGAATTTTCTATATTTCTGCATAAATATGACCTAAAACATCATCAGATTTTCACACAAGTCCTAAAAGTAGATAAAGAGAACCCAGTTAAACAAATGAGACAAAAATATTATACTTGGTCATTTATTTATTGAGGAAAATGATCCAATATTACATATCTGTGAGTGGCAAAAGTACGCGAACCTTTGCTTTCAGTAGCTGGTCTGACCCCCTTGTGCAGCAATAACTGCAACTAAATGTTTCCGGTAACTGTTGATCAGTCCTGCACACCGGCTTGGAGGAATTTTAGCCCATTCCTCCGTACAGAACAGCTTCAACTCTGGGATGTTGGTGGGTTTCCTCACATGAACTGCTCGCTTCAGGTCCTTCCACAACATTTCGATTGGATTAAGGTCAGGACTTTGACTTGGCCATTCCAAAACATTAACTTTATTCTTCTTTAACCATTCTTTAGGAGAGCGACTTGTGTGCTTAGGGTCGTTGTCTTGCTGCATGACCCACCTTCTCTTGAGATTCAGGTCATGGACAGATGTCCTGACATTTTCCTTTAGAATTCGCTGGTATAATTCAGAATTCATTGTTCCATTAATGATGGCAAGCCGTCCTGGCCCAGATGCAGCAAAACAGGCCCAAACCATGACACTACCACCACCATGTTTCACAGATGGGATAAGGTTCTTATGCTGGAATGCAGTGTTTTCCTTTCTCCAAATATAACGCTTCTCATTTAAACCAAAAAGTTCTATTT
Source organism: Neoarius graeffei (assembly GCF_027579695.1). Taxonomy (NCBI): domain Eukaryota; kingdom Metazoa; phylum Chordata; class Actinopteri; order Siluriformes; family Ariidae; genus Neoarius; species Neoarius graeffei. The sequence goes on along the minus strand of NC_083582.1, from coordinate 30,362,809 downwards.
TGGTCTCATCCGTCCACAAAATTTTTCCAATAGCCTTCTGGCTTGTCCACATGATCTTTAGCAAACTGCAGACGAGCAGCAATGTTCTTTTTGGAGAGCAGTGGCTTTCTCCTTGCAACCCTGCCATGCACACCATTGTTGTTCAGTGTTCTCCTGATGGTGGACTCACAAATATTAACATTAGCCAATGTGAGAGAGGCCTTCAGTTGCTTAGAAGTTACTCTGGGGTCCTTTGTGACCTCGCTGACTATTACATGCCTTGCTCTTGGAGTGATCTTTGTTGGCCGACCACTCCTGGGGAGGCTATTGAATTTCCTCCATTTGTACACAATCTGTCTGACTGTGGATTGGTGGAGTCCAATCTCTTTAGAGATGGTTTTGTAACCTTTTCCAGCCTGATGAGCATCAACAACGCTTTTTCTGAGGTCCTCAGAAATCTCATTTGTTTGTGCCATGATACACTTTCTCAAACGTGTTGTGAAGATCAGACTTTGATAGATCCCTGTTCTTTAAATAAAACAGGGTGCCCACTCACACCTGATTGTTATCCCATTGATTGAAAACACCTGACTCTAATTTCACCTTCAAATTAACTGCTAATCCTAGAGGTTCACATACTTTTGCCACTCACAGATATGTAATATTGGATCATTTTCCTCAATAAGTAAATGATCAAGTATAATATTTTTGCCTCATTTGTTTAACTGGGTTCTCTTTATCTACTTTTAGGACTTGTGTGAAAATCTGATAATGTTTTAGGTCATATTTATGCAGAAATATAGAAAATTCTAAAGGGTTCACAAACTTTCAAGCACCACTGTATGTTTCTGAGTTTGCCTGCTGATTTGGATTGTTTGCCTGTGTGTGTTTGCACTTTTTCATTAAATATAACTCTGCACTTACATCCGCCTCTTACCGCACATCTGACACCAGTCTCCTGAGAGTACTGCAATGTATCTCTGGCTCTTACCTGAATTGTAGCACATTCACTGTAGATTTAATGTAAGTGCTAAAAAAATATTGTCTAGTAGTTCAACATTTCTTGTCCCTGACTTTTGCACTTGTTGTACATCACTCTGGATAAAAGTGTCTGCCAAATGCCTGGAATGCAATGGAATGTAAGGTTCCTCACCTGGTGAATTTTCAAAATTCAATGCTTTCAAAATGAAGTACAATTAAATCATTTCAAATAGGAGCACTGATTGAGAATATATTCATAAGTGTTTTATTTTGACGCAATCTCATCTGTGTATTTCACTTTTCTGTCTCCAGTGAGTACTGCAATATATCACTGGATGTTACCATAGCAACTTGTGACAACCAGGCAAAACTTGACACTTGCTACTTCCATAGCAGCTTTTGTTCATGACTTTACCAGCCAGCCCCTTGTGCACCATGCTCCCAAACTCAAGGGCATCATTGCTGTCATGATCTGGGCTCCAGCATCATTTGTCAGGACCGTAGTCCTCCAACTTGAGTAGGTACTGGAGCTTACCTTTCCTGCAGTGATGCATTATTGATGCATTAGAGAATATGGTCCAATATAAATTGATGTGGAAGCTTTCTGCACCCTTGGTCAATGTGGATGTCCCACGTGAACAGCCAGACTTGATCTCAGGGCTGGTATGTGGGGTGTTCTGTGTTGATCTGTGAACACTTAATAGCTTTAGACCACTTGTTCTAGGTTCAGTTAGTTTAGTTTAGTTGATTACTTCACAGGGCCCATGCACAACCCAGCTGTTGCACCAGAGGTCGCTATGAGCTAATTTTCATCTGTGGTCCCTGGGAAGGCAATGTAAAAGCATTTACAAAACAGACAATCCAAAACAACAATTAACAATTGTGGCAGTGGGGGCGTGGTCAAGCGCCGGTCTGTGACAGGAGGGCGGAGTCAGGGAAGGTAAGTGGCAGAATCACGACACCTGAGAACAATTAACCTGTGTTTGTGTGTCTTCCCAGTGACCACGCCCTATATCAGGAGGGAGAGCGAGAGAGGAAGGAGCTCTCATCCCTGAACCAGACGCCGGTTGTGTGTGTGTCAATACAAGTGGTTATTGTTAAACTGAAAAGTGTGGCAATAAAGCCAAATTATAGACTTGATCTCTGTCCTGACGTCCTCTGTGCTCCACCCACACTTAGGGAGTCCTACAGTGGTGCTGAAACCTGGGAAAGTGGAGCACCAAACCAGCAGCCCCATGGAATCCTCCCCGTTCGCCGATCTGGTCCACGCCCTCGCCACGGCTCAGCAAAGCCAGCACCAGGCACTCGTCACGCTCCAAAAGGAGCAGGAGCGGCGCTTTGAAGCCCTGGTGCTGGCCCAGCAGGAAGATCGCGAGGCGTTCCGGAACCTCCTCGCGTCGGCGGGGTCCACCAGCGCTCTGGCCGCGGGCCCGTCTCCCCTCTTTGTCACCAAGAGGGGCCCGCAGGACGACCCCAAGGCGTTCATCACGTTGTTTGTACAGGTCGCCGAAGCCTCGGGGTGGCCGATGGAGCAGCGCGCGGCGCGCCTCCTCCCCCTGCTCACGGGAGAGGCACAGCTGGCCACGCTACAGCTCCCCACCGATTGCCGGCTGGCCTATGCGGACCTCCGCCGGGCCGTCCTCCAGCGTGTGGGGCGCACTCCGGAGCAACAGCGCCAGCGCTTCCACGCGCTGCGACTGGAGGAAGTCGGCCGGCCGTTCGCGTTCAGCCAGCAGCTCCGGGACGCCTGCTGGCGGTGGCTGAGGGCCAACAATCGTGACGCCGAGGGAATCGTCGACCAGGTGGTACTGGAACAGTTCATCGCCCGCTTACCAGCCGGAACCGCAGAGTGGGTCCAGTGCCACCGCCCGGTGTCGCTGGATCAGGCAGCCGAGCTGGCGGAGGATCATCTGGCGGCTGTCCCGGTGGCAGGACAGCAGATGGCATCGTCTCTTCTCTCCTCTTCTCTCTCTCTCTCTCTCTCTCCCTCTCCTCCTGTGTCCCGTCCTCGCCCCATTCCCCCACTGCGGAGGCGGGGGCCGGCACCACCCCAGCCGGCCCGCCGCACCCGTGGTGCCCTCCCATTTCTCCCTTCTGTGTCTGTCTCTCCCCCACCTCAGGTGAGTGAGCCCCAGATCACTGGTGCAGAGGGAAAGCCCGGGCCGGTTTGCTGGCGCTGCGGGGAGCCGGGCCACCTTCGACAGCAGTGCACAGCAATGGAAGTGGGCGCGGTGGTTCGGATCCCCAATGTGCCAGAGGCCGCCCTCGATCGGGCCGGAGCGTATCACATACCGGTGAGTATCCAAGGCGCTACATATCAGGCGTTGATGGATTCTGGTTGTAATCAGACCTCAATTCGCCAAAGCCTGGTTCAAAACGAGGCATTGGGGGGAGCACAAGGGGTGAAGGTGTTGTGTGTGCACGGGGATGTTCACAGCTACCCTTTGGTGTCGGTCCACATTATTTTCAGAGGGGAAAAATTTATAGTGAAGGCGGCGGTTAATCCTCGCCTTACCCACTCATTAATTTTGGGGACTGATTGGCCGGGATTTCGGGGATTAATGACACGCCTAGTCGAGAGTGGGTCGTGCCATTTGACGGGGGAGGTCCCGATGTCGCTTTGGTGGGAGCAGCTGTCACAGAGCCGTCTACGTCATCTCCGCGTCAGAGTGAGGAGCCACTGGCTCCTCCTCTCTCTATTGGGGAATCCCTCACGGATTTCCCATTAGAGCACTCGCGAGACGAGACTCTGCGGCATGCGTTTGACCAAGTGAGAGTAATCGATGGTCAAACGCTCCCGCCGAATGCCACCCCGTCCTTCCCCTACTTCGCGATTATGAAGGATAGATTATACCGAGTGACGCAGGACACTCAAACTAAAGCGCGAGTCACGCAGCTTTTAATTCCGAAAAGCCACCGGGAATTGGTATTCCAGGCGGCTCACTTTAATCCCATGGCTGGACACTTGGGGCAGGATAAAACACTAGCCCGAATAATGGCCCGATTCTATTGGCCGGGGATTCACGACGATGTCCGTAGGTGGTGTACGGCATGCCGCGAATGCCAGTTAGTAAATCCAGCGGCCATTCCAAAAGCGCCTTTGCGCCCTCTACCGTTAATCGAGACCCCGTTTGAGAGAATTGGGATGGATCTCGTCGGGCCATTAGATCGGTCAGCACGAGGGTACCGCTTTATATTAGTTCTGGTGGACTATGCAACGCGATACCTGGAAGCCGTGCCTCTGCGCAATATCTCAGCACGCAGTATTGCAGAGGCACTCTTCCGCGTCATCTCCCGAGTTGGAATCCCGAAAGAGATTCTGACTGATCAAGGCACTACGTTTATGTCACGAACACTGCGCGAACTGTATGGGTTATTAGGGATTAAGCCGATCCGCACCAGCGTGTATCACCCACAAACGGACGGTTTAGTAGAATGATTCAACCGCACCCTCAAAAATATTATTAAGAAATTCGTAAGTGAGGACGCATGTAATTGGGATAAGTGGCTCGAACCCTTGCTGTTCTCAGTGCGAGAGGTCCCCCAAACCTCCACGGGGTTCTTCCCATTCTAATTATTATATGGGCGTAAGCCGCGTGGCATCCTGGACGTGCTGCGGGAAAATTGGGAGGAGGGACCTTCACAAAGTAAGAACGAAATTCAGTACGTTATGGACCTGCGCACAAAACTCCACACGCTCACCCACCTAACTCAGGAGAATTTGCGGCAGGCCCAGGAACGGCAAGCCCGCCTGTACAACAAGGGTACGCGCCTTAGAGAGTTCACTCCGGGAGATAAGGTACTCGTACTGTTGCCCACGTCGAGCTTCAAATTGATTGCCAAGTGGCAAGGACCCTTTGAGGTCACACGGCGAGTCGGGGATGTTGACTATGAGGTGAGGCGAATGGACAGGGGTGGGGCGCTACAGATTTACCACCTCAATCTGCTTAAACTCTGGAACGAGGAGGTCCCCGTGGCGTTGGTGTCGGTGGTTCTGGAGAAGGCGGAGCTGGGGCCGGAGGTTCAAAAAGGAACATTGGCATCACGTACCTCTCCGGTCCCCTGTGGAGACCACCTCTCCCCGACCCAACTCACGGAGGTCGCCCAGTTGCAGACCGAGTTTTCGGATGTGTTCTCGCCCCTGCCCGGTCGCACTAACCTCATAGAGCACCACATAGAGATGCCCCCTGGGGTGGTAGTGCGTAGCCGCCCTTACAGGCTACCCGAACACAAAAAAAAGGTGGTTCGGGAAGAACTTCAGACCATGCTCGAAATGGGCATCGTCGAGGAGTCCCACAGTGACTGGAGCAGCCCGGTGGTCTTGGTACCCAAGGCCGATGGGTCGGTCCGGTTCTGTGTGGACTATAGAAAAGTCAACGCGGTGTCTAAATTCGATGCGTACCCAATGCCTCGTATTGATGAGTTGCTCGATCGACTCGGCACTGCTCGCTTTTATTCGACACTGGATTTAACGAAGGGATATTGGCAGATCCCCTTGACTCCACTATCCCGAGAAAAAACGGCCTTTTCCACACCGTTTGGTTTACACCAATTTGTCACCCTTCCGTTTGGGCTGTTTGGGGCGCCCGTGACGTTTCAGCGACTGATGGACAGAGTCCTCTGCCCTCACGCCATGTATGCGGCAGCGTATTTAGATGACATAATCATCTATAGCAATGACTGGCAGCGGCACCTCGAACACCTGAGGGCCGTCCTTAGGTCGCTGAGGCGAGTGGGGCTCACAGCCAACCCAAAGAAGTGTGCGATTGGGCGGGTGGAAGTACGGTATCTGGGCTTCCACTTGGGCAACGGGCAGGTGCGTCCCCAAATTAATAAGACGGCAGCAATTGCGGCCTGCCCGAGGCCCAAGACCAAAAAGGGGGTGAGACAGTTCCTGGGGCTGGCTGGCTATTATCGTAGGTTTATACCTAATTATTCGGATGTCACCAGCCCGCTGACTGATCTCACTAAAAAGGGGGCACCAGATCCGGTCCAGTGGACGGAGCAGTGCCAGCGGGCTTTCTCAGAGGTAAAGGCTGCACTGTGTGGGGGGCCACTTCTACACTCCCCTGACTTTTCTCTCCCCTTTATGTTGCAGACCGATGCGTCGGACAGAGGGCTGGGGGCGGTTTTGTCCCAGGAGGTGGAGGGGGAGGACCGCCCTGTCCTGTATATCAGCAGGAAGCTGTCGGTGCGTGAGGGGCGCTACAGCACCATAGAGAAAGAGTGTCTGGCCATCAAGTGGGCGGTTCTTGCCCTCCGGTACTACCTGCTGGGGCACCCTTTCACCCTCTGTTCAGACCACGCGCTCCTCCAGTGGCTCCACCGCATGAAAGATGCCAACGCGCGGATCACCCGTTGGTATCTGGCACTCCAACCCTTTAATTTCAAGGTGGTCCACAGGCCGGGGGCGCAGATGGTCGTGGCGGACTTCCTCTCCCGTCAAGGGGGGGGGAGTCGGCTGCAGGCCGGACAGCCGCCCGGCCTGAGTCGGGCGGTGGGGGTATGTGGCAGCGGGGGCATGGTCAAGCGCCGGTCTGTGACAGGAGGGCAGAGTCAGGGAAGGTAAGTGGCAGAATCACGACACCTGAGAACAATTAACCTGTGTTTGTGTGTCTTCCCAGTGACCGCGCCCTATATCAGGAGGGAGAGCGAGAGAGGAAGGAGCTCTCATCCCTGAACCAGACGCCGGTTGTGTGTGTGTCAATACGAGTGGTTATTGTTAAACTGAAAAGTGTGGCAATAAAGCCAAATTATAGACCTGATCTCTGTCCTGCCGTCCTCTGTGCTCCACCCACACTTAGGGAGTCCTACAACAATATTTACAGCAATACAGTATCACATGCTGTATGATGTGTTGTCTCCCACACCTGCTCAGTTCACCTGAACCACTCAAACCACAGGATTGTCTGTTGGGTCAGCATTCCGTGTGAATAAGGTAGGTTGGTAAATGAGGATGCACTGGAAAGGGGTGAGCTGGGTGCCTCAGTGAGTTTTGGCATGCATGGCCCATGGGTGGATGTGGGCCCAATCCTCTCAATTGAGGGCACAAAAGGACTGCAGAAAACTGCCTACTTCATCTTTGGCCAATTGCACTCAGCCATAGGCCTGGGGTGGTAGCCTGATGTGAGGCTGATGATCTCACCCAGCTTCTGCATGAAGTTTTTTTTCTTGTCCAAGAAGTGAATTGCGATCCTCATTCACTTAAGATATCATCTGGTAAGCCATAGTATTGGAATTAAACATGAGATCTGCAGGTTTAGAGAGTGTAGTTAACGTGAGCAGCATTATCAGGAAGAGAAAAGTTGCAACCATTGTTAGGGTATCATTTGTGACAAAAAGACAGATAGATGGTCTTCTTTGCATCTTCTCTTTCCTTATTCACTACTAAATTTCATTCTGAGGGGCCTGACTCAGGTGAGGTTCATTTAGTCAGAATCTCATCAGAACTTAGAATCATTCACAGCCCAACCCACAAAATCCAATGTGACAATAGAAGGTACAATGGATGGTCCACCACTCCATGTGAAAGAACCAGGTGATGTACACATGAATGGGCAGTTATCGCTCTGGATTGATTGTAGAGACACAGCCAATGATGGGTTCACTGTTATATTTGCAAGGTAGTGCTTTATCATGCTAAGAAGGTCTGGCATGTTTATCACTGGATACATGTGGAATATTTTGAATAAATGCTCATAAACTTATACAAGTATAATGTAATTATGTAATTGTGCTTTATTTTGAATCTATTGGATGACAAGTATGAGTCATTAAAAAAACCTGGACAGAAAGATCTTCATTTTGATGCTTGTGGAAATGGAAAGCCACCCCAATGAATAGCACTTACCAAATTATTTAGACAGGCAAAAGACATTGTAGGGCATTGGTTGTGACAATAATACTGATTGTCTTCTTCACTGAACTTTCAAAGGTAATAATAATAAGTATATAATCATTCTATCTGGCATATCACTAGTCACATGGCCACTCTCACAGCATCAGCCATCAAAGTCTTGAGGGAAGAATCATAGTAGTGATTTCCTTCTACTGGATTATTATATAGTTTTTTTCTTCTCAATCATTCACACACCTGTGGTCAATTTAGAGGAGCCAGTTAACCTAACTGTATGTCTTTGGATTGTGGGAGAAACTAGAGCACCCAGAGAAAATCCATACAGACACAGGGAGAACATACAAACTCCACACAGAAAGGCCCCTACCAGCCACTGGGCTCAAACCCAGAACCTTCTTACTGGGAGGTGACGGTGCTAACCAACTGCACCACCATATAATCATTACATACCTGTTATTCCAGAAAGTGTTCACTGAAAATTTACCAGTGGAACACACTTTGTCCTTCTAGGTGACCAGACTCAGGTGTTTTTCCCATAAATGTTCAGGATCTCTGCAGATCTTAGATGTATCACAGCCCAGCTCACATGTACATTCATTGTGAAAAAAAAACAACCCTGAAGATGGGGGAATATTTCATTTGAAAGAAACAACTGACAGAATAGATTTTACTGAGTACACGGTTAACATTTTAAGTAAATCTGAATTGAAAGAATTCTCTTCCAGTTTCAACATTTCATATTGTTGTTGTCAACAGTGATTGAAAGATTCGCCAGGTTGTCACAAGTTGGTATGGAAACGTCCAGAGATGTATTGCAGTACTCACAGAAGACAGGAAGGTGAAATACACAGATGAGATTGCCTCAAAAAGAAGCACTTATGAATATATTGTCAATCAGTGCTTCTATTTGAAGTGATCTAATTGTGCTTCATTTTGAAAGTATTGAATTTTGAGAATTCACCAGGTGAAAAACTTTGCATTACCTTACATTACATTGCAGGCATTTAGCAGACACTCTTATCCAGAGTGATGTACGGCAAGTGCAGAAATCACATACAAGAAGTGCTAAACTTCTAGACAAGAATTTGTTAGTACTTATATTAAAGCTACAGTAAAGGTGCTACAATTAGAGTAACAGCCAGAAATACACTGCAATACTCACAAGAGACAGGAAAATGAAATACACAGATGAGATTGCTTCAACGAGAAGCACTTATGAATATATTGTAAATCAGTGCTCCTATTTAAAGTGATCTAATTGTGCTTCATTTTGAAAGTAATGGATTTTGAACCACTTCACTTTAATTTAATCAACTGTAAAATATATCTTTCATTGCTTTAATCATCACTCAAAACCACTCCAAAAAATAGCACTTACCAAATGATTCAGGAAGGTGGCAACCATTGTTAGGGTATCGCCATCATTTCACTGAGAAATCTTCCTGGAAGACTGAGCTGCGATCTCAGAGCGTGGCTTGGTCACCGCAGGTCGTACGCAGTTGACGGTTGACCGAGGGTTGGTCACGCCTTGGTCTTCCGTGGTTGCACGTGGTCGAGGAATGGTCTCCCTGACAAAGAGATCGTATCTTGGTTTTTTGACATGTCAAAAAACTGAGCCTCGACCTAAAAGTCACACAGAGAGCGTTGAAAGAGCAAACAAGGTTGAGGAAAGGACGCATTGGTCAAGAGACAATCGAGGCTAGATCGGGGATGAGCGATGCTCAGTCTTCTCGAGCGAGAACTGATTGCGCACATGGTTGTGTTGCTCGGCCCATCCTCGACACTCACTCGATCCGTGCGATCTAGCTTCACTCTTTTGTGATCAAGCCTCGCTCCGCGCAACCTGTCCCAGACCTTCCCTAGACCCGTACGCTCCCTATTCTTCCCATGGGCACGATTGGATTCTAAAGAGGATTAAGGTGCGACCTACTTCAACCAATAAAGATCGACCATCGCTTAAGTTGTGACCTACCTTCGCCTAATCCGATTAAGCTATGCCTACTGAATGTCATATAAATAGGGCGCAAAACCAAGCAGCGGTCATAACACATTCAGCTCTCAACCACGACACATAGCATCGTTCTCTACAACGTCGACCAGATACAACCTACTTTGCCGCCATCTACAACCTACTTCGCCGTACTTCGCTGATCTACTTCGACAATGCCAAAGAGAGGAAAAACCAAGGCAGCCAACACCAAAAAGAAGAAGACTGCTCCTCCATGGGACCCATCCCTTGTACAGGACTCCCCCTCTGAAGCTGAGGATGAGGACATCCCGGATGACATACCAGAGGACATCCAGGAGGAGTCTGGCAACGTCAGAAGGAAGCAGAGGCTACATGTGAAGCTGACAGATGACCAGGAGGATCAGCTGGCTGGCCTCATACAGGAGAACACCAACCTGTATGACAAGGCAAACAAGCAGTGGCTCAACAAGGATGCTCGACGTCAGACATGGGAGGAGATAGCTATGACGATGGAACTGCCAGTGGATCACATCAGCAGCTGGTTCCACTCCATGAGGACCAGGTTTGGATGCCTAAAGAAGACCAAGTCCGGGCAGGGAGCACCCAAAGTCACAGAAAGAGATAGGTAAGTTGAAAGACTGTTAATTTATAATTTGTCTTTTTATTTCTCTGCTGTCTTTTCCTAAACAACTTGTATAATAATGAATTTGTTAACGGTTTGATATATGTTTCAATTGTGTGTTTCAGGTGGATTCTCCACGTCTTTGACTTCCTGTGCCTGCACATAGTAGAGGTGTCCGGCCGCAACGCTGTTTCTCTGAAGGAGAAGATTGCGGCCAACAGACCAGTTGAGGCAGCCAGCAGCCAGGCATCTATCAAGGCACCTCTTGACCTTGATGATCACTTAGATGATGACTACCCTGGTCCCATGCCTGACCTCAACGACCCGGTCCCTGGTCCTTCATCACAGCCTACTAGACCAGTCAGTCCTCTAACTCATCCTACCCAGCCTACACCAAGAACGTCTAGGAGGAAGGCTTCTGTCGCTGCTGCCGCCGCTCAGGATGACCTGCTCTTGAAGATCCACGACCAGTCGATCTGGACCACCGATCTCCTCCAGCAGTCCAACGACATCATGAAGACCTTGCGGCCATCAGGGGTCAACAAGTGGATCTCTTTTGGCCAATGGTTCACCAACGTTCTGGTCCAGCTGCCTGAATCAGTTTATGACAGCCTGGTCGACGATGTCTTTGCCCACACCAAATCTGCCAAGATTGAGGCTCGACGTCTCCAGCAGCAACAACAGCCTCAGATCCAGCAGCAGCAGCCTCAGATCCAGCGGCAGCAGTTTCAGCAACCAGACCCTGGTTGGCAGCCTCCCTTTAACCAGTGGAACCCACAGCCAACTCCAGGAGTATCTGTATAGAATTCCATGAATGCAGAGTATGTGCAGCAGCACTATCTGGGCTACAGATCCTCCAGCTGCCCACCAGATTCATCATCGCCATCGTTCCACAACCTGCAGACACCTTCTGCTAGCCGGGACCCTAGTTTATCAGACAATTTCCTGAGGTCATTGGGATTGCCCCCCGCGGTACCAGCTGCAACAGCAACTGCAATTACAAGAAACACTGATGACCAATCTGTAAAAGACAATTAAGAGTATTTTTGCAAAATTGACATTTGCCATGGATTATTAACATTTGTTTGGATTTTACCATTTCCATTGTATTTATTTTGGTGTAAATATGTTAAATGTTTCAGAAAATTGTTTATTGTACACTTGTGTTTTTGGTTAATATATAAAATGAAAAGGCAGACTAGCCTTAGATATTTATTGGAGTTGTTATTCTTTATTTTATTTACAATGGTATTCACAATGTTGTTTACAAGTGTAAAGTTTTACAATACATAGCCATCAAACTCAGAAGTTTGAAGTCAGAGTTATACAACAATAGCCATTTAACTCAGAATACTCTATGCTTGGCTGACACCATCTTCTCTTGCCATGGAACAGAACCAACCGGGCCGTTGAAGTAGTTCTTCTTGTAATCCCTGACTTTCTTCCCTTCAGCGTTGTCCCTGTTGTGACCCAAGTGGGCGGCTAAGTCTTGCATCTCCCCTGAGTTTCTCCACTCTCCAGGAATCAGGTTGTGTTCTAAATCTTCCATATCCATATCTGCATTCTGGAGGTCTGGGTACTTCATTCTCATGATGTTATGCAGGCAAACACAAGCTTCCACAATGATTATGCAATTGTCAGGATTCTGTTGTAGGGTTGTCAGCAAACACCTGAAGTGGGAGGACAGGATTCCAAATGCATTCTCAGCCACACACACCGGCCTCTGGAAATTCTGTAGTTGAAGATAGTCTCTTCCTTGGTTAAACCTCTCCTGGTGTAGGGCTTCATAAGGTAGGGTTTCAAGCCAAAAGCATCATCACCCAGGATAAAGTATGGCACATCCATGTCATCATTGGTCATAGATTCAGCAGCTAGCAGGTCAGCTGAGCCATCGGCGATGCATTCTTTCAGCTGACTTGCGTCGAATATCTGGGCGTCAGATTGGTGTCCCAAACCACTGACATCGATCCACAGGAATTTGGTGTTCGCGTTGACCAGGGCCAGAAGAACGATGGAGCAAAATTTTGTACTCATCTACAATAGCTTGATACACCAGTGGAAGGAAGGTGGCTACCATATGGCGCGATACCCTGAAGTCACAGGACAGGCTTGGGTAGTCTATGCCGCTTGCAAGGTGTCTCAGGGTGGCAGTCAACTTCACACCAGGTTCTATAGCTCTTCTCTAGTTAGTGTCCATCTTCGCAATTCTGGGGCCCACCCTAGCCAACAATTTGTCAAACATCTCTGGGGGCATACAGAGATAGGTCTGGTAGGTAGCTTCATCTCCCAGCCTCAGTTCCATCATGAGGGAGGAGTACTGACCATAATGTTCCCTCTGGCATTCACGCAGCCAGGGAGCAACCCAATATTTCTTCTTGGTATACTTCTTTCTCCTCATCTTCAGCATGGTTAGCATAACCAGAGAGTCTTGCTGCAGTTGCAGGGCACGGTGCTGTAACATAGCATGATGCAGAGCGATTGGGTCCCTGTTGTCCCTTCGGAGGCTGGTCAAAAACTGATGGTCGGCCACTGATTGCCGGGCCTTTTTATACGGTCGCAGTGGGTCGCACGCAAATCCGGGTGACCATGACAAATTTGCGCGTAGCTCAGGCAAGAATTTGTCTAGAAAAGATCAAGAATTGAGCGTACAGAGTGAGGCTAGAACGTTTATATCACAGGCTAAATCGTATTGATCGAGGGTATGTTGCAACTCGTACGTAGCTAGATCGGCCAAGATTGAGCCTTGATCGGCCGAGGTCGCGCACTTGCGAGGATAGATCGCCGAGAGATCAACGCTATGTCGCAGATTGGTCAAACAGAACGAGGCTTGGTTGTGTTAAGATCGCATCAGATCGAGTGGATAGACGCAAGTAGAGCGTATGTAGAGCATCTACAGAGCGTATAGGACACAGGTAGAGCGTACACATCGAAGGTTGAACGAGATAACATCGAACATAGAGCGTACACAGAAAATAATGGGTTTATGCGTGGTCGCATGTGATTTTTCCAGATCGTACTCGGTGAAATGACGCTCTATCATTTGTGACAAAAAGGCAGATAGACGGTCTTCTTTGTATCTTCTCCTCCCTTACTCACCACTAAATAATATAATCATTACATTCCTGCTTTTTGAGAAAGTCTGCTATGAAAATTCACCAGTTGACCACTATTTCATATTGAGGGGCCTGACTTAGGTGATGTTCATTTAAAGTGCTCAGAATCTGATCAGAGCTTGGGATTGTTCACAGCCCAATCCACAAAATCCAATGTGACAATTGCTGGGTTTCACGTGATGTCACATCTGCCTCATTAGTTATTCAAAACTTTCGCTGGTGGTCTACCAAAGCTCAGTTGACAAAGTGTTTGTATGGAGAAGGTGCATTGCTCCCATGAAAAATGCCTTATGTGTGCGTTGTTTTAAGTTGTTCGAATTGATCAAACTACAAAACTGATAAATGTTTTTTCAGGGCTCCCGGTGAACTAATAAAAAGGGTGAATGAACACAGGATTTCACAAAAACACATTGAGAAAGGTGGCTTTTGAACTGCTCACTGAAATCAAAGGGAGCCAAGTCGAAGCATGCTCGAGTTTGCAGTGCTCACTTTGTGAAAGGTTTGTATATCCCTCTCAGCTATGTTGTTAGTGTTTTCCAAGTACTTTTCTTGCTACAGTATGTGTCATTATTTCACGGTACTATTTTTAGTCATGAAGCACTAAAGTTCCCAGCTGTTTTTTTTGTTTACTCCTCATTCCTCACAAAGTCCATATGCATGAAGGTCTTGACAAAATTCTTACCTAGCCATACAGTTACAATGCGTCGTGATCACTTCTCCATCTTGTTTAACTAAGATCCAGGTCTTTAAAGGGGTTTCTAATTATCTTTGTGAATGATTTACCTGAGAGATAAGAGTGAACACAAGTGAGAATCAAGTGAACTTCTGTTTGTTTACACTTCAACTTGCAGCGCTTCGTTGTAAAGATGCGAACAAAAAGCTTAAAAAAACATACTTACACGGGCAAAAACAAGACAGGAGTCATTCGGCAGCAACTTGATACTGAGGTCCTTTACCTATCTACATACAAAAAAGTTGTAAGCCTCCATACTCTTCCACGCTTTCATCTGTTTTACGGTGTAGAAGGATGTCTGCAACACCAGATAGTTTGAGATGTCGGAGAACTTGACTGAAGGGTAATTTAAGATCATATGACAAATCCTTTCCCGGACTGTTGGGGTCTATTCCATTGCACATAGCAATCTTCTGAATATATCTAAAGCGAGCAGTAGCTTCTAGATTACAAGCACACTCTGATAAGTTATCGCTAGTTGTTTGCACTATGGCAGCTGTTTAGACCACCAGTTATTTCACTTCTGGTAAAACCGCTAAAACCTATTTCACATCAGCCTTGCTGCAGCCATACACCTATCTATGACCACATTTTAGGGAAGAATCGCTGGGTTTCATAGGGCAGCCTCAAGACCTCCTTACAAATTCTCAAGGTCGCAAGGAATTTGTCTGTGACCTGTCTACGGCCCCCCAGGCCTGTGAAATCATATATATATATATATATATATATATATATATATATATATATATATATATATATATATACACACACACACACACACACACACACACACACACACACAACCCCGATTCCAAAAAAGTTGGGACAAAGTAAAAATTGTAAATAAAAACGGAATGCAATGATATGGAAGTTTCAAAATTCCATATTTTATTCAGAATAGAACATAGATGACATATCAAATGTTTAAACTGAGAAACTATCATTTAAAGAGAAAAATTAGGTGATTTTAAATTTCATGACAACAACACATCTCAAAAAAGTTGGGACAAGGCCATGTTTACCACTGTGAGACATCCCCTTTTCTCTTTACAACAGTCTGTAAACATCTGGAGACTAAGGAGACAAGTTGCTCAAGTTTAGGGATAGGAATGTTAACCCATTCTTGTCTAATGTAGGATTCTAGTTGCTCAACTGTCTTAGGTCTTTTTTGTCGTATCTTCCATTTTATGATGCGCCAAATGTTTTCTATGGGTGAAAGATCTGGACTGCAGGCTGGCCAGTTCAGTACCCGGACCCTTCTTCTACACAGCCATGATGCTGTAATTGATGCAGTATATGGTTTGGCATTGTCATGTTGGAAAATGCAAGGTCTTCCCTGAAAGAGATGTCGTCTGGATGGGAGCATATGTTGCTCTAGAACCTGGATATACCTTTCAGCATTGATGGTGTCTTTCCAGATGTGTAAGCTGCCCATGCCACATGCACTAATGCAACCCCAAACCATCAGAGATGCAGGCTTCTGAACTGAGCGCTGATAATAACTTGGGTTGTCCTTCTCCTCTTTAGTCCGAATGACACGGCGTCCCTGATTTCCATAAAGAACTTCAAATTTTGATTCGCCTGACCACAGAACAGTTTTCCACTTTGCCACAGTCCATTTTAAATGAGCCTCGGCCCAGAGAAGACATCTGCGCTTCTGGATCATGTTTAGATATGGCTTCTTCTTTGAACTATAGAGTTTTAGCTGGCAACGGCGGATGGCACGGTGAATTGTGTTCACAGATGATGTTCTCTGGAAATATTCCTGAGCCCATTTTGTGATTTCCAATACAGAAGCATGCTTGTATGTGATGCAGTGCCGTCTAAGGGCCCGAAGATCACGGGCACCCAGTATGGTTTT
Source organism: Neoarius graeffei (assembly GCF_027579695.1). Lineage (NCBI taxonomy): Eukaryota > Metazoa > Chordata > Actinopteri > Siluriformes > Ariidae > Neoarius > Neoarius graeffei. The sequence goes on along the minus strand of NC_083582.1, from coordinate 30,346,695 downwards.
CCGGCCTTGACCCTTACGCGCAGAGATTCTTTCAGATTCTCTGAATCTTTTGATGATATTATGCACTGTAGATGATGATATGTTCAAACTCTTTGCAATTTTACACTGTCAAACTCCTTTCTGATATTGCTCCACTATTTGTCGGCGCAGAATTAGGGGGATTGGTGATCCTCTTCCTATCTTTACTTCTGAGAGCCGCTGCCACTCCAAGATGCTCTTTTTATACCCAGTCATGTTAATGACCTATTGCCAATTGACCTAATGAGTTGCAATTTGGTCCTCCAACTGTTCCTTTTTTGTACCTTTAACTTTTCCAACCTCTTATTGCCCCTGTCCCAACTTTTTTGAGATGTGTTGCTGTCATGAAATTTCAAATGAGCCAATATTTGGCATGAAATTTCAAAATGTCTCACTTTCGACATTTGATATGTTATCTATGTTCTACTGTGAATACAATATCAGTTTTTGAGATTTGTAAATTATTGCATTCCGTTTTTATTTACAATTTGTACTTTGTCCCAACTTTTTTGGAATCGGGGTTTTATATATATATATATATATATATATATATATATATATATATATATATATATATATATATATATAATAATTCACATGGCTGATGTGAAAAGGCCATAAGAAAAGTCATGCAACTGAAACCCAGCAATAGAAGGTACAATGGATGGTCTATCACTCCATGTGAAAGAACCAGATGATTTACACATTGATGGGCAGTTATCACTCTGGATTGATTGTAGGGACACAGCCAATGATGGTTTCACTGTTGTATTTGCAAGGTATTGCTTTATTATGCTAAGAAGGTCTGGCATGATTTTCACTGACGCCCTGTCCACACGGCAACGGATTCAGGTGAATCTGATAAAATTGTTTATCGTTTCGGCCTGGCGTCCACACGGCACTGGCGTTTTGGGTGCCCCAAAACGAAATCTTTTGAGAACGGGTTCCAGAGTGGACAAATCTGGCAACGGCGCCGTTGCGAAGTCGTCTGGATGAGTAGAACGGATTTGTTTATGATGACGTCACAACCACATGACTGTCAGTGCTTCACGCCGGGTGGAAGTGTAACGAATTCGATGCGAGTTGTCAACAAATCCTATAACTTGGTTCATGAAACACGCTTACAAAATATTTTCACTGCTTTCCAAAAACAAAAACAATCCCGCCAGCAAAAATAGGGAAAAAAAAGGAGCGATCTCACCTCTTCAGATGTTGGTTTAAGTCCGACAATACATTCCTCAAAAAGGGCGTAGAAGGACAAAGTAATCCATCAACGTGTAGCATTCAATTTATTCCGGACCATTAAAGAATTCTGGAGGATCTCAGAATGTTGGATCTCAGAATCTACCCCATTCATTCCTCTTTCCGCGTCTTTCGTTTTGCGCTACTGATTACTAATCAAAACTTTATGTGGCTGATGCTAGAGAAGAAGGGGTTTATGCGCATGCATCTACTTCTTCTATTGTTCTGGTGTCTCCGATGGGACTGTCTTACAGCGCACGTAGAGGTGTGGCATGTGTATTGCATCGTTTTCAGCAAGCGTTGCGTTGCCATATGTACCTGATATTTTACTGATCCGTTGCCCATGTGGACGCGAGATTTAAAAAAAAAAATCTCGTTGCCGTTGCCGTGTGGATGTAGCCTGAATAGATGTAGAAGATTTGGAATAAATGTTCATAAACTTCAAAGCGTCAGAGCCAGTGCCAGAGTCAGCTCCAGTGCCAGAGCCTGTGTCAGCTCCAGCATCAGAGCCAGTGCCAGAGTGGGGTTGAACACCAGCTCCAGAGCCAGTGGCAGTGCCAGCTCCAGAGCCAATGCCAGCTCCAGCACAAGAGCCAGTGCCAGAATCTGAGCCTGTTCCAGAACCAGTGCCAGAGGATGACAGAGCGACTTCTGCCTCAGCTGGCTTTGAAGACTTCGTCGTCCCACCACCGCCCGGCTATGAAGACATTATCATCCCACTGCCACCCGGCTATGAAGATGACATTGTCCTGCCACCGCCTGGCTATGAAGAGGTCATTGTCCCACTGCCAGGTCCTGACCAGGACCAAAGCAATGCACAGACAGAGCTTGAGCCCATGCCAGAGTCCAGTCCAGAGTCTGAGTCAAGTCCAGAGCTCAAGCATGCTTCCAGTCCAGGGTCAAGTCCAGAGTTCAAGCCCACTTCCAGTCCAGAGCCCGAGTCATCTCCAGAGCCTAAGTACTGTCCAGAGCTCTGGACTGTACACACTTTAAGGACTCTCAGGTGCACTCCGGAATGCGTGCGTGCCGAGTAGATTCTCGCACACGCGCTGTTAATGAGGCTCATTTGCACATGATCAAGAGGCATCAGCATGCCTATATAAAGACTGAGAAAACACACATTCAGTGTGAAGAATTACACCACGTCAGTGTGCATTACCAAGCCTTAGTTTCAGTGTTTGATTTCCCGGTTTTCTGATTCCTGTGCCTGTTCCTAGTTCCTGTTTTTCTTACTGCCTGTGATATTCTGTTTGTGCCTCGCCAGACCAATTGCTAGTTTCATGTTCACAAGTTTACCTGCTGATTTTGGATTATTTGCCTGCGTGTGTTTTCACAATAGTTAATAAACATTCTTCTGCACTTGCAGCATCTCCTAACAATCCTCTTGCAGCAAGTTATTGTAGAAAGCATTCACTGAGAGTTTAACAGTTCAACATGTTTATAATTCTGGGTGACCTGACTCCAGTGTTGTTACGTTAAAAGATCAGCATCTGCCCAGATATTTTCTGGTTCACAGCCAACCCAAATTAAAATCTAATGTAAAAAAACAACTGATAAAAAGGTAGAATACTTCATTTGAAATAAAAAAAATTAATTTCACTACATGGGGGACCTGTTAACTCAGTCTTTATAAACTGAAAATTTTCTCTCACAGTTCCAATATTTCAATTTGTTATTGTCAACAGCAATTGAAAGATGCCACAGGTTGTCAGAAGTTACATTAATATTGCAGTAAATCTGGTACAATGGTGGCAACATCGAGTGATATTTTGCAGTATGCACAGAAGACAGGAAAGGAAAATAAACAGAGGAGATTGCCCCAAAGAGTAGCACTTATATATATATATATATATATATATATATATATATATATATATATATATATATATATATATATTTTTTTTTTTTCAATTAGTGCTCCTATTTGAAGTGATCTAATTGTGTTTTATTTTGAATCTATTGGATGACAAGTATCTCATCTCATTATCTCTAGCCACTTTATCCTGTTCTACAGGGTCACAGGCAAGCTGGAGCCTATCCCAGCTGACTATGGGCAAGAGGCGGGGTACACCCTGAACAAGTTGCCAGGTCATCGCATGGCTGACACATAGAGACAAACAACCATTCACACTCACATTCACACCTACGGTCAATTTAGAGTCACCAGTTAACCTAACCTGCATGTCTTTGGACTGTGGGGGAAACCGGAGCACCCTGAGGAAACCCACATGGACACGGGGAGAACATGCAAACTCCGCACAGAAAGGCCCTTGTTGGCCACGGGGCTCGAACCCGGACCTTCTTGCTGTGAGGGGACAGCGGTAACCACTACACCACTGTGCTGCCCGGATGACAAGTATAAGTACTTAAAAAAAAAAAACCTGGACAAAAAGATCTTCATTTTGATGCTTGTATCATGGAAAGCTACCCCAACAAATAGCACTTACCAAATGATTCAGACAGGCAAGAGCCATTGTTAGGGTATCAGTTGTGACAATAATACTGATTGTCTTCACTGAACTTTTGAAAGGAATAATAATAATAATAATAATAATAATAATTACATACATGTTTGTGGCCATTCGATATGAGTGAGTGGAGCACAGAGGATGGCAGGACAGAGATCAGGTGTATACAGAGGCTTTATTGCCACACTTTTTAGTCTAACAATATTTTACACCCAACAAATAGAGACACACACACACTAGCGTCTCGTCCGGGGGATGAGCTCCTCTGCTCTCTGCTCTCCCTCCTTAAATAGGGCGCGGTCACTGGGAAGACACACACAAACACAGGTTAATTGCAGTCAGGTGTAGTGATTCTGCCACTTACCTTACCTGACTCCGCCCTCCTGTCACAGACCGGTGCTTGACCACGCCCCTGCTGCCACATACCCCCACCGCCTGACTCAGGCTGGGTGGCTGTCTGGCCTGCAGCCAACTCCCCCCCCTTGACGGGAAAGGAAGTCGGCCACGACCATCTGAGCCCCCGGCCTGTGGATCACCTTAAAATTGAAGGGTTGGAGTGCCAGATACCAACGGGTGATCCGCGCGTTGGCATCTTTCATGTGGTGGAGCCACTGGAGGGGCGCGTGGTCCGAACAGAGGGTGAAAGGGCGCCCCAGCAGGTAGTAACGGAGGGCAAGGACCGCCCACTTGATCGCCAGACACCCTTTTTCAATGGTGCTGTTGCGCCCCTCACTCACCAACAGCTTCCTACTGATGTATAGGACGGGGCGGTCCTCCCCCACCACCTCCTGGGACAAAACCGCCCCCAGCCCTCTGTCCGACGCATTGGTCTGCAACACAAAGGGGAGAGAAAAGTCAGGGGAGTGTAAAAGTGACCCCCCACACAGTGCAGCCTTTACCTCAGAAAAAGCCCGCTGGCATTGCTCCGTCTACTGGACCGGATCTGGTGCCCCCTTTTTAGTGAGATCAGTCAGCGGGCTGGTGACATCCGAATAATTAGGTATAAACCTATGGTAATAGCCAGCCAGCCCCAGGAACTGTCTCACCCCCTTTTTGGTCTTGGGCCTCGGGCAGGCTGCAATCGCTGCCGTCTTATTAATTTGGGGACGCACCTGCCCGTTGCCCAAGTGGAAGCCCAGATACTGTACTTCCACCCGCCCAATCACACACTTCTTTGGGTTGGCTGTGAGCCCCGCTTGCCTCAGCGACCTAAGGACGGCCCTCAGATGTTCGAGGTGCCTCGGCCAGTCATTACTATAGATGATGATATCATCTAGATAAGTGGCCGCATAAGTGACGTGGGGGCGGAGGACTCTGTCCATCAGCCGCTGAAACGTAGTGGGCGCCCCAAACAGCCCAAACGGAACGGTGACGAATTGGTGTAAACCAAACGGTGTGGAAAAGGCCGTTTTTTCTCGGGATAGTGGAGTCAAGGGGATCTGCCAATATCCCTTCGTCAAATCCAGCGTCAAATAAAAGCGAGCAGTGCCGAGTCGATCAAGCAACTCATCAATACGAGGTTTTGGGCATGCATCGAATTTAGACACCGCGTTGACTTTTCTATAGTCCACACAGAACCGGACCGACCCGTCGGCCTTGGGTACCAAGACCACCGGGCTGCTCCAGTCACTGTGGGACTCCTCAACGATGCCCATTTCGAGCATGGTCTCAAGTTCTTCCCGAACCACCTTTTTTTGTGTTCGGGTAGTCTGTAAGGGCGGCTATGCACTACTACCCCCGGGGGCGTCTCTATGTGGTGCTCTATGAGGTTAGTGCGACTGGGCAGGGGCGAGAACACATCCGAAAACTCGGTCTGCAACTGGGCGACCTCCGTGAGTTGGGTCAGGGAGAGGTGGTCTCCATAGGGGACCAGAGAGGTACGTGATGTCAATGCCCCTTTTTGAACCTCCGGCCCCAACTCCGCCTTCTCCGGAACCACCGACACCAACGCCACGGGGACCTCCTCATTCCAGAGTTTAAGCAGATTGAGGCGGTAAATTTGTAGCGCCCCACCCCTGTCCATTCGCCTCACCTTGTAGTCGACGTCCCTGACTCGCCGTGTGACCTCAAAGGGTCCTTGCCACTTGGTGATCAATTTGGAGCTCAATGTGGGCAACAGTACGAGTACTTTATCTCCTGGTGTGAACTCCCTAAGGTGCGTACCCTTGTTGTACAGGCGGGCTTGCCGTTCTTGGGCCTGCCGCAAATTCTCCTGGGTTAGGTGGGTGAGCAGGTGGAGTTTTGCGCGCAGGTCCATAACGTATTGAATTTCGTTCTTACTTTGTGAAGGTCCCTCCTCCCAATTTTCCCGCAGCACATCTAGGATGCCGCGCGGCTTACGCCCATATAATAATTCGAATGGGGAGAACCCCATGGAGGCTTGGGGGACCTCTCGCACTGAAAACAACAAGGGCTCGAGCCACTTATCCCAATTACATGTGTCCTCACTTACGAATTTTTTAATGATATTCTTGAGGGTGCGATTGAACCGTTCCACTAAACCGTCCGTTTGTGGGTGATACACGCTGGTGCGGATCGGCTTAATCCCCAATAACCCATACAGTTCGTGCAGTGTCCGTGACATAAATGTGGTGCCTTGATCAGTCAGAATCTCTTTCGGGATTCCGACTCGGGAGATAACGCGGAAGAGTGCTTCCGCAATACTGTGTGCTGAGATATTGCGCAGAGGCACTGCTTCCGGGTATCACATTGCATAGTTCACCAGAACTAATATAAAGCGGTACCCCCGTGCTGACCGATCTAATGGCCCGACGAGATCCATCCCAATTCTCTCAAACGGGGTCTCGATCAATGGAAGAGGGCGCAAAGGCGCTTTTGGAATGGCCGCTGGATTTACTAACTGGCATTCGCGGCATGCCGTACACCACCTGTGAACATCTCCGCGAATCCCCGGCCAATAGAATCGGGCCATTATTCGGGCTAGTGTCTTATCCTGCCCTAAGTGTCCAGCCATGGGATTAAAGTGAGCCGCCTGGAATACCAATTCCCGGCGGCTCTTCGGAATTAAAAGCTGCATGACTCGCTCTTTAGTTTGAGTGTCCTGCATCACTCGGTATAACCTATCCTTCATAATCACGAAGTAGGGGAAGGACGGGGTGGCATTCGGCTGGAGCATTTGACCATCGATTACTCTCACTTGGTCAAACGCATGTCGCAGAGTCTCGTCTCGCGACTGCTCTAATGGGAAATTTGCGAGGGATTCCCCAAGAGAGAGAGGAGGGGCCGGCGGCTCCTCACTCTGACGCGGAGATGACATAGACGGCTCTGTGACAGCTGCTCCCGCCAAAGCAACACTGGGACCTCCCCCCGTTAAATGGCAGGACCAACTCTTGACTAAGTGTGTCATTAAATCCCGAAATCCTGGCCAATCAGTCCCCAAAATTAAAGAGTGGGTAAGGCGAGGATTAACTGCCGCCTTCACTATAACTTTTTCCCCTTGGAAAAAAATGTGGACCGACATCAATGGGTAGCTGTGAACGTCCCCGTGCACACACAACACCTTCACCCCCTGTGCTCCCCCCAATGCCTTGTTCTGCACCAGGCTTTGGTGAATTGAGGTCTGATTACAACCAGAATCCACCAACGCCTGATATGTATCCCCTTGAATACCCACCAGTATGCGATACGCTCCGGCCCGATCGAGGGCGGCTGCTGGCGCGTCGGGGATCCGAACCACCGCGCCCACTTCCATCGCCGTGCACTGCTGTTGCAGGTGGCCCGGCTCCCCACAGCGCCAGCGAACTGGCCCGGGCTTTCCCTCTGCACCAGTGTTCTGGGGCTCACTCACCTGAGGGGGGGGAGAGACAGACAAAGAAGGGAGAAACGGGAGGGCACCGCGGGTGTGGCGGGCCGGCAGGGTGGTGCCGGCCCCCGCCTCCGCGGTGGGGGAATGGGGCGAGGATGGGACACAGGAGGAGAGAGAGAAGAGGAGAGAAGAGAAGACGCCGTCTGCTGTCCTGCTGCCAGAACAGCCGCCAAATGGTCCTCCGCCAGCTCGACTGCCTGATCCAGCGACACCGGGCGGTGGCACTGGACCCACTCCGCGGTTCCTGCTTGCAAGCGAGCGAAGAATTGCTCCAGCACCACCTGGTCGATGATCCCCTTGGCATCGCGGTTGTCGGCCCTCAACGACCGCCAGCAGGCATCCCGGAGCTGCTGGCCAAACGCGAACGGCAGGCCGACTTCCTCCAAGCGCAACACGCGGAAGCGCTGGCGCTGCTGCTCTGGGGTGCGCCCCACGTACTGGAGGATGGCCTGGCGGAGGTCCGCGTAGGCCAGCCGGCGGTCGGCAGGGAGCTGTAGCGCGGCCAGCTGTGCCTCTCCCGTTAGCAGGGGGAGGAGGCGCGTCACGCGCTGCTCCATCGGCCACCCCGAGGCTTCTGCGACTTGCTTGAAGAGTGTGATAAAAGCCTCGGGGTCATCCTGTGGACCCATCTTGGTGACGGTGAGGGGAGACGGGCCCATGGTGGGGGCGCTGGTGGACCCCGCCGAGGCGAGGAGGTGCCGGAACCCCTCTCGGTCTTCTTGCTGGGCCAGCACCAGGGCTTCGAAGCGTCATTCTTGTTCCTGTCGGAGGGTGATGAGCGCCTGGTGCTGGCTTTGCTGGGCTGTGGCGAGGGCGTGGACCAGGTCAGCGAACGGGGAGGACTCCATGGGGCTGATCAGCTGGTGCTCCACTATGATTCCCGGGTTTCGGCACCACTGTGGCCGTTCGATATGAGTGAGTGGAGCACAGAGGACGGCAGGACAGAGATCAGGTGTATACAGAGGCTTTATTGCCACACTTTTCAGTCTAACAATATTTTACACCCAACAAATAGAGACGCACACACACTAGCGTCTCGTCCGGGGGATGAGCTCCTCTGCTCTCTGCTCTCCCTCCCTAAATAGGGCGCGGTCACTGGGAAGACACACACAAACACAGGTTAATTGCAGTCAGGTGTAGTGATTCTGCCACTTACCTTCCCTGACTCCACCCTCCTGTCACAGACCGGCGCTTGACCATGCCCCCGCTGCCACAATGTTATTCCAGAAAGTGTTCTCTGAAAATTTACCAGTGGAACACTTTTTTTTTTTCCTTCTGGGCAACTGGACTCAGGTGTTTTTCCTCTAAATCAGGGGTGGGGAACCTTTTTCCTATCAAGGGCCATTTCGAGTTTTATAACATCCTGTGGGGGCCAAACTAAATTTAACCCATAACCTTTGCTGAAAATTTTAAGATACAGGCCATTTATTTTAGCTTTCTTTCATGCTATTCAAATAAAGCAACTTTATTGGTGTAACTTTGTTTTATCCCTTTTTAAATCTTCCCATTTTCTTTTTAAATTTTATCCACCTCTTATTGTTTTAATGCTCTGTTTTTAGTCTTGTGTTCTTATTGATTTTATATGTACTGATGTAAAGCACTGAGTATTTTATGTAATGAAGATGCTACAATATAATAATATTTTACCAATTTTTATTATTATATCTGGCCGACCTAATGTGAAGGCTGGAACTGCTTCTCTTTGGCGAGGCGTCTGATGTCAGATGGTACATATGATGATGCTACTCGCAGCTGGTTTTCCAGGTTTGGGTCAGTCAGTCTTGAGAGGAACCGATTCTTTGCAAAGATCAGTTTTGAGAAGAACTGCTCACAGCAGTAGGTTGTCCCAAACAGTGATGCAAACTTCAGTGCATGTCTCCTCAGAGTGGGAAAATTGTCAGGATGCACAAAAAGTTTGTAGAACTGTTAGGACTGGGACTGTTTCGGCCTCTAGAGGCCGCTGTTAGTTCCTTTTCTTGTCATGTTTGTTTTGGACTTTAGAGGCCGACACTGTTCCTGTGTTTTGTGTTTGTGTTGATTACCTGTTTGTCTTCATTATCGTCACCTGTGTTCAATTTATTTTGTGTATAAATACTCCTCTGTTTGTTCCCTAGTCACGGAGTCTTTATGCTATGCTGTCTAGTGCTAGTTTCCTCTGTCCCATGTACCTTGCCTGTGCCCTTGTGTTTTTGATATTTTTTGCTTTCTTTGAACTTTGTACTTTTGGATCTTCTGAGCATTTTGCATTTTTGCCTTTTCCTTTTTTTTGGACTTTGAATTGTTGGATTTTTTATTTTTCCCTTTGTCTTCTCAGCGTTGGATTATACTTTTTGTTTTTTTGCCCTGGATTGTATATAGTGTATATAGTGTAAATAAACTGTTTTTTTTGATACTCTACTTTTGCCTCACGCCTCTGCACTTGAGTCATTCCCCTGGTGGCCTAGTGGGGGTTTGCTGGATCACTACACCAGCGACCTGGGTTCGATTCCCAGCAAAACCCTAACAGAAAGACTCCGTCATGACCGACTCAGCAGAGGCTGCTTCAACTGTCTACCCGGCCAACCTTCAGGGAATTATGGCAGCTTTGACATGCTTCGGTGCGACCATGGACGCTCATGGACAAACGCTCGCAAGCCAACGTGAGGCCCTCGCTCGCCACAAGGTACTGCTTCAGCAGATTGGGAAAACCCTGGCACAGCTGACTCCTCTGCCCACATCTCCTGATCCGGCTCCTGCTCCCGCTCCAGTGCCTCCCGCTACGCTGTCTCCTTCACCTCGTGAACCCAGCCTTCCTGCACCACAGAGGTATGATGGCACGGTGAGTGCCGGGAGTTCCTTACCCAGTGCCAACTCACCTTTGAGCTTCAGCCTACCACCTACACTACGGATCGCCGCAAGATTGCCTTTGTGATAACCTTGTTAGCTGGTAAGGCACGAGCTTGGGCAACAGCTATCTGGCAGAGATGGGGACCCAAGTGCTCTGATTTCGAACTGTTTACTGAAGAGATGGCTCGGGTCTTCGATCAGGCGGACATCAGTACAGACGCAGCCAGAAAGCTCATGTCTATCTGGCAAGGAGGAAGCGTCGCAGACTACGCCATATCGTTCCAGATGCTCGCAGCAGTCAGCGGATGGAACGAGGCTGCCCTGGTTTCAGCCTTTCACCATGGTTTGTCTGACCCCATCAAAGACGGCCTGGCCTCTATCGGATGCCCAAGTGACCTCGAAACTCTGATCTCACATGCTATTCGTCTTGACAACAGGATTAGAGAACGCCGCCAAGTCCTGAGCCTCCCCGGCCTCACTGCCTCAACATGGAGCCCGTCTACCCCCTCCAGTGACTGTCCAGAGCCCATGCAAGTGGGTCGTACTCGTCTCTCCGCATCTGAGAGGGAGGGCAGAAGAAGGGACAAGTGCTGCATCTACTGTGGCATGCCTGGTCATTTCCGAGCATCATGTCCCGAGCTCTCGGGAAAAGGACCGCCCCGTCCAGCCGAGGGAGGGTTGTGATGGGGCCTACCCTCTCTCCCGAACTCCCTGGCCAAGGAGTCTACATCCCGGTCTCCATCTCCTGGGGTGAGTCCGTCCACTCTTGTCAAGCCTTGTTAGACTCCGGGGCGGCTGGAAACTTTATGGATGTTCACTTCGCCCAAAGTATCAATGTCCCGACTGCTCCTCTTGAAATCCCGCTGTCTGTGTCTGCCCTTGATGGCCAAGCTTTAGGTGACGGAAGAGTCACCCAAGTTACTTCTCCAGTCTTTCTCCAGTCTCAAGCTCACAAAGAAGAAATATCCCTGCACCTTATTCACTCACCAGAGTTCCCGGTGATTCTAGGCCTTCCTTGGCTTACCCGCCACAACCCTCGTATAGACTGGGTAACAAGCCAGGTTGTGGAATGGGGTCCTGCATGCCATGCCTCTTGTCTGCTCTCTAGCTCTCCTGTGTCTCCTGCCGAGCCTCCTGATCTCACCGAGTTATCTCAAGTTCCCACAGAGTACTGGGACCTCAAAGAAGTCTTTAGCAAAAGCAGGGCCGCCATTCTTCCTCCACACCGTGCCTACGACTGTGCCATCGACTTGCTCCCTGGGACTACCCCTCCTCGGGGCAGACTGTTCTCCCTCTCTCAGCCAGAACGCAAGGCCATGGAGGAATACCTCAAGGATGCCCTGGTCTCTGGGTTCATTCGACCCTCCACCTCACCTGCTGGTGCCGGCTTCTTCTTTGTCGGCAAGAAGGATGGGGGGCTCCGACCATGTATTGACTACAGGGGCCTGAACAAGATCACTGTGCGCAACCACTATCCCCTTCTGCTGATGTCCACAGCATTCGACCTGCTCCAAGGCACCACCGTCTTCACCAAGTTGGACCTACGGAACGCATACCACCTCATCCGTATCCGACAGGGAGACGAGTGGAAGACTGCCTTTAACACCCCGTCAGGGCACTACGAGTACCAGGTGATGCCCTTCGGACTCACCAATGCACCAGCTGTTTTTCAGGCCCTAATCAATGACGTCTTGAGGGACATGATTAACCAGTACGTTTTTGTCTACCTCGATGACATCTTGGTATTTTCCAAGACCTTGCAGGAGCACCACCACCATGTCCACCAGGTTCTCCAGAGGCTGCTACGGAACAATCTGTTTGCGAAGGCCCAGAAATGCGAGTTTCATGTCCCCGAGGTCTCCTTCCTGGGATTTATTGTTCGGACGGGACAACTCCAAATGGACCCAGACAAGACCCTGGCTGTCCGGGACTGGCCCACTCCCAAGTCCATTAAGGAGGTGCAGTGGTTCTTAGGATTCGCTAACTTTTACTGCAAGATCGTCAGGAACTTCAGTTCCATAGCAGCACCCATGTCAGATCTCACCAAAGGGACTGGTGGATCTTATGTCTGGTCTCCTCAGGCGGAAAAGGCATTTAAAGACCTCAAGCACCGCTTCTGCACGGCACCCATTCTGGTCCTCCCGGACAATTCTCAACCATTCATCGTGGAGGTGGACGCCTCGGACAGTGGTGTTGGCGCGGTGCTCTCTCAATGTTCGGAAGGAAAGTTGCACCCCTGTGCATACTTCTCCCACTGCCTGAGCCCTGCGGAGTCCCGGTATGATGTGGGGAATCGAGAACTGCTAGCAGTCAAACTGGCCCTTGAGGAGTGGAGGCACTGGCTGGAGGGAGCGCAACATCCATTCCTGGTTTGGACGGACCACAAGAACCTCCAGCAAGCCAAGAGACTGAACCCATGACAGGCTAGGTGGGCCCTGTTTTTCAGTCATTTTGACTTCATCCTATCGTACCGCCCCGGCTCTAAGAACACCAAACCTGACGCACTGTCCAGGCTGTTCTCTGCCACTAACAGGGAGAGTGAAGTCGGGCCTATTATCCCTGTGTCCCGGATTGTGGCCCCTGTCTGCTGGGGTGTCGAGGAGGTCGTCCGACGAGCTCAACGCCAGGACCCCGGTCCTGGGATGGGGCCACCGGGCCTCTTGTACGTCCCTTGTCAAGCCCGGGCCAAGGTTCTCCAGTGGGGTCATTCGTCCCCTCTCACTGCCCACCCGGGAGCTCGGAGGACCCTGGACTTCTTGAAAAGACGCTTCTGGTGGCCAAGCATGGAGAAGGAGGTGAGGTCATTCATCCTGTCCTGTGAAGTGTGCACCAGAAGCAAGAATCCACAACAGCATCCCCAGGGCCTCCGGCACCCCCTGCCTATTCCCCAGCGTCCCTGGTCTCATGTGGTGGTCGACTTTATCACGGGCCTTCCAGACTCACAAGGTAACACTGTCATTTTGGTAATAGTCGAAAGATTCTCTAAGGCCTGCTGCTTCATACCACTGTACAAACTCCCTTCTGCTCTTGAAACAGCCAAACTCATTTTCACTCATGTCTTCCGAGTCTTTGGTCTCCCGCAGGACATCGTCTCAGACCGGGGGCCCCAGTTCTCCTCCCGAGTGTGGCGCGGGTTCTGCAAGCTTATCGGAGCCATTGCCAGCCTCTCCTCTGGGTTCCACCCCCAGTCCAATGGCCAGACGGAGAGGCTCAACCAGGACCTGGAAACCACCCTGCGAGGCCTGGCGATGGATAACCCGACTACATGGAGCACCTGGCTGCCATGGGCAGAGTACGCTCACAACACACTGCAGTCAGTCATCGGCCACCAGGTTATCACCATCCCAGTGCCAGTTCGGGTTCCAGCCACCTCTGTTTCCAGACCAGGAGGAGGACGCTGGGGTGCCCTCGGTCAATCAGTACATGAGACGGTGTCGCAAGACCTGGAACAAGGTCAGGAGGACCCTCATCCAGACTTCCAGGTCCAACCAGATTCAGGCCAACCACCATAGAAGGCCTGCCCACGTTTTCCGCCCGGGGCAGCGGGTTTGGCTGTCCACCAAGGACCTTCCACTGTGGGTGGAGAACCGCAAGCTTGCTCCTCACTACATTGGCCCCTTCAAAGTTGTGCACAGGGTGAACCCTATCTCCTACCGGCTCCAGTTACCATGAACTCTTAGGATCAACCCTACATTCCATGTTTCCCTGTTGCGGCCCGTACTGTCGTCCATGTATGCCCCTGCCCCTAGGAATCCCCCACCCCCCACATCTTCCAGGGTCAGACTGTGTTCACTGTGCGCCGTCTGCTGGACTCCCGCTGGGTCCGTGGCGGGCTTCAATATCTGGTGGACTGGGAGGGCTATGGCCCTGAGGAATGCTGTTGGGTCCCCACCCGGGACATTTTAGATAAGGAACTTTGTTGGGACTTCCATTTGGCCCATCCGGATCGCCCTGGGAACGTTAGGAGACGCTCCTGGGGGGGGGGTCCTGTTAGGACTGGGACTGTTTTGGGCTCTAGAGGCCGCTGTTATTTCCTTTTCTTGGCATGTTTGTTTTGGCCTCTAGAGGCCACCACTGTTCCTGTGTTTTGTGTTTGTGTTGATTACTTGTTTGTCTTCATTATCGTCACCTGTGTTCAATTTATTTTGTGTATAAATACTCCTCTGTTTGTTCCCTAGTCACAGAGTCTTTATGCTATGCTGTCTAGTGCTAGTTTCCTCTGTCCCATGTACCTTGCCTGTGCCCTTGTGCTTTTGATATTTTTTGCTTTCTTTGAACTTTGTACTTTTGGATCTTCTGAGCATTTTGCATTTTTGCCTTTTTCTTTTTTTTGGACTTTGAATTGTTGGATTTTTTATTTTTCCCCTTTGTCTTCTCAGTGTTGGATTATACTTTTTGTTTTTTTGCCCTTCTGTTTTTTTCTCCCTTCTGTGTCTGTCTCTCCCCCCCCTCAGGTGAGTGAGCCCCACAGCACCAGTGCAGAGAGGAAGCCTGGGCCGGTTGGCTGGCGCTGCAGGGAGCCGGGCCACCTCCAACAGCAGTGCTCGGCAATGGAGGTGGGTGCGGTGGTTCGGATCCCTGATGCACCAGGAGTCAAGTCAAGTCAAATTTATTTGTATAGCACTTTTAACAATAAACACTGTCGCAAAGCAGCTTTACAGAATTTGAACAACTTAAAACATGAGCTAATTTTGTCCCTAATCTATCCCCAATGAGCAAGCCTGTGGCGACGGTGGCAAGGAAAAACCTCCTCAGATGACATGAGGAAGAAACCTTGAGAGGACCCAGACTCAAAAGGGAACCCATCCTCATTTGGGCAACAACAGACAGCATGACTATAACATTAACAGTTTTAACATGAAGACAGTTTTGTTGATGTTGTAACTCTTCATTGATGGAAACTTGAGTGCAAAACTGTTCATGACAACTGCAGTCCTAAAGTTAGCAAGTTAACTGTAGTCCTCAGCCATAAAAGCATTACTGTAAGAGTCCAGAGCATCCTCCAGGTGTAACCCTCAACTGTCCTCATGGGGCCGTCTTCCACAGGAGCGATGTGATAAAACTCCAACCAGACACAGGGCACCAGGATGGATCAAGCAGGTCCGAGGGGCAGAAGAGGCCAGCATCTCAATCCCAGGACCAACATGTAACTCAGAGGGACAGATTGGGGGGGGGGGGGGAGAGAAAACACAGCTTGTTAGGTATGCCCTAAAAATGACAAGTATTAAATCTGTGTGGTAGGCTTGCAGAGACTTGAGTCTTGACATCAGGCATAATCTGTACTCGAGTTGAGGGGGGATGGGGGGATGCCATCCCCCCTGGAATAAAAAATGGTCAAAATCATCCCCCCTCTAAAATGGGCATCCCCCCTCCCTTCCCTTGAGCAATTTTATCAATAAATGTGGACATTACTTCTATTTAAAATTGGAATTAGAAATGCCATTCCACATAGCTTTGCTGAAACTGAGCATACAATAAGCTACCGTGAGAGAGGGCACGCGCAAGCGAAGCATTTGAGGAGGTGGCATTCAGTTGGGGTTCTGTTATTTTTTACTTCATTCGGCGTCAGTGACAGCAGCGGACTGCAGCATCATGGCCAAGCAGAGTGGACAGCAAGACCTAAGCAAGTTCGGATTTAAAATCACAAGAAAAAACATTTCAGGAGGTAAGTCAAGAGTTACGAATATCAGTCACACTTTCTGTGAGCCCGCTATCATGCTGTAAAGTTACCAATATGTAGCCTAATTTGTGGGTGGTGGATAACAACACAGCTATCATAATGAATGTTAGTTTGGAGTCTAGCCAGCTATCAATAGCTTACTCAGGTTCATGTTAGCTTTGATTTCTTGTATAAGCCCATTAATTTAATCAGCCTGGATGTTCGTTTGTTATTCTTCAGGCAACAAAAAGTGTTATTCAAGACAGGAAGGCTAAAATAAATGACACTAGCAGTTTTGAAGGCTTCATTGCCTCATTAGAGAGCCCGTCACAACATGTAAGGCAGAGCAGGATTGGTGTAGGACTCGACGAAGTGTCTGCTAAAATGCAGCTTTCTTTTTCTTCGTCATAGGCTCTTCTTCTGTCTCCTCAATGGGCCTTTTCCCCTTTCCAAAGAAACTTTCCAAAGGTGCCTGCTTTTAACTCATTTTGCTAGCTTGTATCCAGTATGTATCAAAGTGCTGCTATGTATCAAAGCAAAGTATCAAAGTATCCAAGGCAGCTCCTTGGTAACCGTCAACATTAAGGTGTCACGTGACCGAGATAACAGCGGGAATCAACGTTACAGAAAGAATCCGGTCATTTTTCAAAGCTCAAATCCTCGTTCAGATAATAAATAAATCAGAAATAACATTATAAGTACTTTTCTTTCCATTAAAATAATAACCGGTATGGACATGTATAATTTGCATTACTCATAAGAATAAACACAATAATAACAAAAAGGAAAAAACAAAAAAATGCATAATGCCTCAAACATCTTTTAGGAAGTTTAGTCTGATTTACAATTTACTGTTGCTTGTTTTAGCTTATTGGTTACCTACCTACCTCTGTATTTAACTCAATGTTCCCAATGTTCAGCTTCGAATAAAAATTCTTGACTTGATATGAAAAAAAATTCTTGACTTGATATGAAAAGATTCAGTTGTTCATTTACATTGCCTGCTGAGGTTTTAATAAATTATTTACCAAACGATTTAAAAGGAGCCTACCATGACTATGAAGTTACACTTCAAATTTGTCATCTGCATTTCACCCTAATATGGAGAATGTGGTAGGTATGTCAGCCAGAAGACTGACTAAATATGACACATGACATCCACACTGTGCATGTTTTACAGTAAAATACCAGTGTATTATGTTTTTTTACAACAATAAAAAGGGTACACAGTGTGTACTACACACTTTATCAGCACAAAATACTGTATGTCTGGTAAATGAACAAGGTCCCCAGACCTACGTTGTGTGCAAACCCTCCTAAAAGCAAACCAGTTTCCCACCGACGGACCGATCGATGGGTCGACACACGACTAAAAATTTCACCATCCCCCCTGGTTTGATTTTACAACTCGACCACTGGGCATAATACACAACAATGGCATGTTAATATGGTTAAAAAATATCATGACCTGCTCTGGCTGGATGCTTGATTGGGTGATGGGAGCACACTCCTCAGCAATGATGGGATACAGATGGGACCCTTAGGGCTGGCCAAGACAATTCAGTTACATTTCACCGGATCTGGGACATGTGACAGAATGTCTGATGGCTGATTCCCTGCAGGCTATGATAGCCAGTCAAGGTCTCCACCCTCTCCACCAAAAGATTTCCTGTTGACTCCATGTAACTCAGAAGGACAGATTGGGGGGGGGGAGAGGGAAAGAAAACACGGGTTGTTAGGTATGCCCAATGTTACCTGAATAAGTAGGAACAGTATACAGTGGTGCTTGAAAGTTTGTGAACCCTTTAGAATTGTCTATATTTCTGCATAAATATGACTGAAAACATCATCAGATTTTCACACAAGTCCTAAAAGTAGACCAAGATAACCCAGTTAAACAAATGAGACAAAAATATTATACTTGGTCATTTATTTATTGAGGAAAATGATCCAATATTACATATCTGTGAGTGGCAAAAGTATGTGAACCTCTAGGATTAGCAGTTAATTTGAAGGTGAAATTAGAGTCAGGTGTTTTCAATCAATGGGATGACAGTCAGATGTGAGTGGGCACCCTGTTTTATTTAAAGAACAGGGATCTATAAAAGTCTGATCTTCACAACACATGTCTGTGGAAGTGTATCATGGCACCAACAAAGGGGATTTCTGAGGACCTCAGAAAAAGCATTGTTGATGCTCATCAGGCTGGAAAAGGTTACAAAACCATCTCTAAAGAGTTTGGACTCCACCAATCCACAGCCAAACAGAATGTGCACAAATGGAGGAAATTCAAGACCATTGTTACCCTCCCCCAGGAGTGGTCGACCAACAAAGATCACTCCACGAGCAAGGTGTGTAATAGTCGGTGAGGTCACAAAGGACCCCCGGGTAACTTCTAAGCAACTGAAGGCCTCTCTCACATTGGCTAATGTTAATGTTCATGAGTCCACCATCAGAAGAACATTGAACAACAATGGTGTACATGGCAGGGTTGCAAGGAGAAAGCCACTGCTCTCCAAAAAGAACATTGCTGCTCGTCTGCAGTTTGCTAAAGATCATGTGGACAAGCCAGAAGGCTATTGGAAAAATGTTTTGTGGACAGATGAGACCAAAATACAACTTTTTGGTTTAAATGAGAAGCATTATGTTTGGAGAAAGGAAAACACTGCATTCCAGCATAAGAACCTTATCCCATCTGAGAAACATGGTGGTGGTAGTATCATGGTTTGGGCCTGTTTTGCTGCATCTGGGCCAGGACGGCTTGCCGTCGTTGATGGAACAATGAATTCTGAATTATACCAGCGAATTCTAATAGAAAATGTCAGGACATCTGTCCATGAACTGAATCTCAAGAGAAGATGGGTCATGCAACAAGACAATGACACGAAGCACACAAGTCATTCTATCAAAGAATGGTTAAAGAAGAATAAAGTTAAATGTTTTGGAATGGCCAAGTCAAAGTCCTGACCTTAATCCAATGGAAACGTTGTGGAAGGACCTGAAGTGAGCAGTTCATGTGAGGAAACCCACCAACATCCCAGAGTTGAAGTTGTTCTGTATGGAGGAATGGGCTAAAATTCCTCCAAGCTGGTGTGCAGGACTGATCAACAGTTACCGGAAACGTTTAGTTGCAGTTATTGCTGCACAAGGGGGTCACACCAGATACTGAAAGCAAAGGTTCACATACTTTTGCCACTCACAGATATGTAATACTGGATCATTTTCCTCAATAAATATATGACCAAGTATCATATTTTTGTCTCATTTGTTGAACTGGGTTCTCTTTATCTACTTTTAGGACTTGTGTGAAAATCTGATGATGTTTTAGGTCATATTTATGTAGAAATATAGAAAATTCGAAAGGGTTCACAAACTTTCAAGCACCACTGTACATATTGCACTGAGTACAAGCAGGGACTCCGGCAACTAACTATGACAGCATAACTAAAAGGGGAGAGCCAGAAGGTAACACAGGCATGAGGGAGCCCCGGGACATAAAGCAGCCAGCCACTACACCGTCAACAAACTCGAGTGAGCAAGCGAGTGGGGACTGACAGCATCCATACATCCCAGTTTACCAAAACACTCTATGTCTGAGGACCCTCTAGATCTACACCTTTACCTCATAAACACCATTAGCAAAAGGCTTGACTAAACAGATATGTTTTCAGCCTAGACTTAAATGCTGAGACTCTGTCTGATTCCCGAACATTACTTGGAAGGCTGTTCCATAACTATGGAGCTTTGTAAGAAAAGGCTCTGCCCCCTGATGTAGTCTTCAGTATACAAGGTACCAGCAGATAGCCTGCACCTTTTGATCTAAGTAGGCGTGGCGGGTCATAGAGGAGCAGAAGTTCACTCAGGTACTGTGGTGCGAGAACATTTAGTGCTTTAAAGGTCAATAGTAGTATTTTATAATCAATACGAAATTTGATTGGGAGCCAATGCAGTGTGGATAAGACAGGCATGATGTGGTCATATTTTCTAGTTCTAGTAAGGACTCTTGCTGCTGCATTTTGAACTAACTGGAGCTTGTTTATGCACTTATTGGAACATCCAGACAGTAAGGCATTACAATAATCCAACCTGGAGGTAACGAAAGCATGAACTAGTTTTTCCGCATCATGTAATGACATTAAATTTCTTATCTTGGCAATATTTCTGAGATGAAAAAAAGCTATCCGGGTGATGTTATCAATGTGAGTTTCGAATGAAAGACTGGGGTCAATAATCACTCCGAGGTCTTTTACTGCTGCACGTGAAGAAACAGAAAGGCCATCCAGAGTCACTGTGTAATCAGAAAACTTACTTCTAGCTGTATGTGGTCCTAGTACAAGTACTTCAGTCTTGTCAGAGTTAAGCAGAAGGAAATTAATAAGCATCCAGTGTCTAATGTCCTTAAAACATTCCTCAATTCTATAAAGCTGGTGTCTCTCATCAGGTTTTGCAGGAACATACAACTGTGTGTCATCAGCATAACAGTGCTAATACAATGCTTATGAATAATATCACCCAGAGGTAACATATATAGAGAAAAAAGCAGTGGACCCAAGACAGAACCTTGTGGAACACCAAACTTTACCTCAGTACGTCTAGAAATATCACTATTTATATCACCATACTGATAACGATCAGTTAAATAAGAGCTGAGCCAGGAGAGGGCCGTTCCCTTAACTCCCACAACATTTTCTAGTCTATCCAGAAGAATGGAATGATCAATGGTATCAAATGCTGCACTAAGGTCAAGCAACACAAGTAGCGAGACACAGCCCTGATCAGACGCCAACAGTAGGTCGTTGTGGCAGCGGGGGCGTGGTCAAGCACTGGCCTGTGACAGGAGGGCGGAGTCAGGGAAGGTAAGTGCCAGAATCACTACACCTGTCGTTAACTAATGTTTGTGTGTCTTCCCAGTGACCGCGCCCTATTTAAGGAGAGAGAGCAAGAGCAGAGGGAGCTCTCTCTACACCTAGACAGCTGATGCGTGTGCCTGAGTGTGTGTGTGAGAGTACAGAGATACGCTGAAAAGCTGAATAAAGCGAGTTTTGTGAACTCAGTTCTGTCCTGCCGTCCTTCTGTGCTCCACCCACTTACACGAACTGTCACAATGGTGCCGAAACCCGGGATGAGCACAGAAGAGAACAGCTCCATTGAGTCCTCCACCTTCGCCGACCTGATCCATGCCCTCACCACGGCCCAACAGAGCCAGCACCAGGCGCTGCTTGCCCTCCGAAAGAAGCAAGAACAACGGTTTGAGGCCCTGGTGCTGGCACAACAGGAAGATCGTCGGGTGTTCCGGCACCTCCTCGCATCGGCGGGGTCCACCATCTCCACTGCTGCGGGCCCTTCCCCCCTCAGCCTCACAAAGATGGGCCCACAGGACGACCCCGAGGCATTCCTCACGCTCTTTGAGCAGGTAGCAGAGACCTCGGGGTGGCCGGTGGAACAGCGCTCGGTGCGCCTCCTCCCCCTGCTAACAGGAGAGGCGCAGCTGGCCGTGCTACAGCTCCCCGCCGACCGCCGGCTGGCCTATGCGGACCTTCGCCGGACCGTCCTCCAGCGGGTGGGAAGCACCCTGGAGCAACAGCGTCAGCGTTTCTGCGCTCTGCGCTTGGAGGAAGTTGGCTGGCCGTTCGCGTTTGGCCAGCAACTCTGGGATGCCTGCTGGCAATGGTTGAGGGCCGACAGATGCGACGCCGAGGGACTCATCGACCAGGTGGTACTGGATCAGTTTGTCGCACGTTTACCAGGGAGAACTGCAGAGTGGGTCCAGTACCACCGCCCGGCATCGCTGGATCAGGCAATCGAGCTGGCGGAGGACCATCTGGCGGCTGTCCCGATGGCAGGACAGCAGACGACCTCTTCTCTTCTCTCCTCTCTCTCTCTCTCCCCTCCTCCTGTGTCTCCTCACCCTATTCCCCCACCACGGAGGCGGGGGCCGGTGCCACCTCAGCTGGCCCGCAGCACCCGCGGTGCCCTCCCGTGTCTCCCTTCTGTGTCCGTCTCTCTCCCCCCTCAGGTGAGTGAGCCCCAGAGCACTAGTGCAGAGAGGAAGCCCGGGCCGGTTCGCTAGCGCAGCGGGGAGCCGGGCCACCTCCAACAGCAGTGCTCGGTAATGGAGGTGGGCGCGGTGGTTCGGATCCCCAACGTGCCGGGAGCCGCCCTCGATTGGGCTGGAACATATCGCATACCGGTGAGTATCCAAGGGGATACATATCAGGCGTTGGTGGATTCTGGCTGTAATCAGACCTCAGTCCACCAAAGCCGGGTGCAGGACGAGGCATTGGGGGGAGCACAATTGGTGAAGGTGTTGTGTGTGCACGGGGATGTTCACAACTACCCTTTAGTGTCGGTCCACATTTTTTTTTCGAGGGGAAAAATTTATAGTGAAGGCAGCGGTTAATCCTCGTCTTACCCACTCTCTAATTTTGGGGACTGATTGGCCGGGATTTCAGGATTTAATGACACATTTAGTGAAGAGTGGGTCCTGTCATTTAACAGGGGGAGGTCCCGGTGTCGCATTGGCGGGAGCAGCTGTCACAGAGCCGTCTACGTCATTTCCGTGTCAGAGTGAGGAGCCGCCGGCTCCTCCTCCCTCTCTCGGGGAATCCCTCGCGGATTTCCCGTTAGAGCAGTCGCGAGACGAGACTCTGCGGCATGCGTTTGACCAAGTGAGAGTAATTGATGGTCAAACGCTCCCGCCGAACGCCACCCCGTCCTTCCCCTACTTCGTGATTATGAAGGATAGATTATACCGAGTGACGCAGGACACTCAAAGTAAAGAGCGAGTCACGCAGCTTTTAATTCCGAAGAGCCACCGGGAATTGGTATTCCAGGCAGCTCACTTTAATCCCATGGCTGGACACTTAGGGCAGGATAAAACACTAGCCCGAATAATGGCCCGGTTCTATTGGCCAGGGATTCGCGGCGATGTCCGTAGGTGGTGTACGGCATGCCGCGAATGCCAGTTAGTAAATCCAGCGGCCATTCCAAAAGCGCCTTTGCGCCCTCTACCATTAATCGAGACCCCGTTCGAAAGAATTGGGATGGATCTCGTAGGGCCATTAGATCGGTCAACACGAGGGTACCGCTTTATATTAGTTCTAGTGGACTATGCAACGCGATACCCGGAAGCAGTGCCTCTTCGCAATATCTTAGCATGCAGTATTGCAGAGGCACTCTTCCGCGTTATCTCCCGAGTTGGAATCCCGAAAGAGATTCTGACTGACCAAGGCACCTCGTTTATGTCACGTACACTGAACGAACTGTATGGGTTGTTGGGTATTAAGCCGATCCGCACCAGCGTGCATCACCCACAAACAGATGGTTTAGTTGAACGGTTCAATCGCACCCTCAAGAACATAATTAAAAAATTCGTAAGTGAAGACGCATGTAATTGGGATAGATGGCTCGAACCCTTGCTCTTTGCAGTGTGAGAGGTCCCACAAGCCTCCACGGGGTTCTCCCCGCTTGAATTGTTATACGGGCGTAAGCCGCGCGGCATCCTAGATGTGCTGCGGGAAAATTGGGAGGAGGGATCTTCACCAAGTAAAAACGAAATCCAATACGTTATTGACCTGCGCGCAAAACTCCACACACTCACGCACCTAACTCAGGAGAATTTGCGGCATGCCCAAGAATGACAGACCCGCCTGTATGACAAGGGTACGCGCCTTAGGGAGTTCGCACCGGGAGAGAAAGTACTTGTACTGTTGCCCACATCGAGCTCCAAATTAGTCGCCAAGTGGCAAGGACCCTTTGAGGTCACACGGTGAGTCGGGGACGTTGCTTATGAGGTGAGGCAAATGGATAGGGGTGGGGCGCTACAGATTTACCACTTCAACCTGCTCAAACTCTGGAACGAGGAGGTTCCCGTGGCGTTGGTGTCGGTGGTTCCGGAGAAGCAAAAGAGAACATTGGCATCGCATACCTCTCCGGTCCCCTATGGAGACCACCTCTCCCCGACCCAACTCGCAGAGGTTGCCCAGTTGCAGATCGAGTTTTCGGACATGTTCTCGCCCCTGCCCTGCCGCACCAACCTCATAGAGCACCACATTGAGACGCCCCCGGGGGTGGTACTGCGTAGCCGCCCTTACAGGTTACCTGAGCACAAGAAAAAAGTGGTTTGGGAAGAACTCGAGGCCATGCTCGAAATGGGCATCGTCGAGGAGTCCCACAGTGACTGGAGCAGCCCGGTGGTCTTGGTACCCAAGGCCGACAGGTCGGTCCGGTTCAGTGTCGACTATAGAAAAGTCAATGCGGTGTCTAAATTCGATGCGTACCCAATGCCTCGTATTGATGAGTTGCTCGATCGGCTAGGCACGGCTCGTTTTTACTCAACACTGGATTTAACAAAGGGTTATTGGCAGATCCCCTTGACTCCATTATCCCGGGAAAAGACGGCCTTTTCCACACCGTTCGGCTTACACCAATTCGTCACACTTCCTTTTGGGCTGTTTGGGGCGCCCTCTATGTTACAGCGGCTGATGGACAGGGTCCTCCGCCCCCACGCCACCTATGCGGCCGCATACCTTGACGATATCATTATTTATAGTAATGACTGGCAGCGGCACTTACAACACCTGAGGGCCATCCTTAAGTCGCTGAGGCGAGCGGGTCTCACAGCCAACCCAAAGAAGTGTGCGATTGGGCGGGTGGAAGTACGGTATCTGGGCTTCCACTTGGGCAATGGGCAGGTGCATCCCCAAATTAACAAGACAGCAGCAATTGCAGCCTGCCCGAGGCCCAAGACCAAAAAGGGGGTGAGACAGTTCCTGGGGCTGGCTACTATCGTAGGTTTATACCTAATTATTCGGACGTCACCAGCCCGCTGACTGATCTCACTAAAAACGGGGCACCAGATCCGGTCCAGTGGACAGAGCAATGCCAGCGGGTTTTCTCTGAGGTAAAGGCTGCACTGTGCAGGGGGCCACTATTACACTCCCCTGACTTTTCTCTCCCTTTTATGTTACAGACGGATGCGTCGGACAGAGGGCTGGGGGTTGTTTTGTCCCAGGAGGTGGAGGGGGAGGATCGTCCCATGCTGTACATCAGCAGAAAGCTGTTGGTACGCGAGGGGCGCTACAGCACGATAGAAAAGGAGTGCCTCGCGATCAAGTGGGTGGTCCCCGTCCTCTGCTACTACCTGCTGGGACGCCCTTTCACCCTCTGTTCGGACCACGCGCCCCTCCATTGGCTCCACCACATGAAGGATGCCAACGCGTGGATCACCCATTGGTATCTGGCACTCCAACCCTTTAATTTCAAGGTGATCCACAGGCCGGGGGCGCAGATGGTTGTGGCGGACTTTCTCTCCCATCGGGGGGGGGGGGGGGGGGGGGGGGGGAGTCGGCTGCAGGTCGGACGGCTGCCCGGCCTGAGTCTGGTGGTGGGGGTATGTGGCAGCGGGGGCGTGGTCAAGCACCGGCCTGTGACAGGAGGGCGGAGTCAGGGAAGGTAAATGGCAGAATCATTACACCTGTCATTAATTAATGTTTGTGTGTCTTCCCAGTGACCGCGCCCTATTTAAGGAGAGAGAGCAAGAGCAGAGGGAGCTCTCTCCACACCTAGACAGCTGATGCGTGTGCCTGAGTGTGTGTGAGAGTACAGAGATTCGCTGAAAAGCTGAATAAAGCAAGTTTTGTGAACTCAGTTCTGTCCTGCCGTCCTTCTGTGCTCCACCCACTTACACGAACTGTCACAGTCGTTTACTACTTTAACCAGAGCTGTTTCTGTGCTGTGATTAGGTCTAAATCCTGACTGATACATTTCATGGATGGTATTCCTATGTAAATATGAGCATAACTGTTGTGCCACAGCTTTTTCAAGGATCTTGGAGATAAAGGGGAGGTTTGATATTGGCCTATAACTGAACAGCTGACAGGGATCAAGGTCAGGTTTTTTAATCAGGGGTTTGATAACTGCTAGTTTAAAGGATTTGGGTACATAGCCAATCGTAAGAGAATCTCATCTCATCTCATTATCTCTAGCCGCTTTATCCTGTTCTACAGGGTCGCAGGCAAGCTGGAGCCTATCCCAGCTGACTACGGGCGAAAGGCGGGGTACACCCTGGACAAGTCGCCAGGTCATCACAGGGCTGACACATAGACACAGACAACCATTCACACACACATTCACACCTACGGTCAATTTAAAGTCACCAGTTAACCTAACCTGCATGTCTTTGGACTGTGGGGGAAACTGGAGCACCCGGAGGAAACCCACGCGGACACAGGGAGAACATGCAAACTCCACACAGAAAGGCCCTCGCCGGCCACGGGGCTTGAACCCGGACCTTCTTGCTGTGAGGCGACAGCGCAAACCACTACACCACCGTGCCGCCATCGTAAGAGAATAATTTATTATTTTTAGAAGTGGTTCAATTACTTCAGGTATTATCTGTTTGAATAGACGTGTAGGTAAGGGATCTACTATGCAAGTTGAGACTTTTGATGCCGAGATTAATGAAAGTAATTCAGTTTCTTTAAGGGGAGTAAAACATTCTAACTGATGATCCAATAGAGTTATATAGTTAACTACAAGGTCACTTTCATTGTCTGACCTTAATTAGTAGTTTGAATTTTTTGTCGGATATTCTCAATTTTGTCATTAAAAAAATTCTTGAAATCGTTACTATTATATACTGCAGGTGTGCATGTGTCTATAGTGGACTTATTCCTGGTTAATTTTGCTACAGTATTAAATAGGAATCTAGGATTATTTTTGTTATCTTCTATTAGGGAGGAGACATATGTTGATCTCGCAGCACTAAGAGCTTTTCTATACTTCAGGAAGCTCTCCTTCCATGCTAATTTGAACACTACCAATTTTGTTTGATGCCATTTACGTTCCAATTTTCGAGTGGTCTGTTTTAATGTGCGAGTGTCATCATTATACCAGGGTGCTAATTTTTTGTCTCTGACCATTTTCCTTTTTAGAGGAGCTACATTATCTAAGGTATGGCGGAATGTTGACTCTAAGCATTCAGTTGCCTGATCAAGTTCTGCAGGGGCTGACAGTGACCCAATCAAAGTTGATAACTCTGGGAGATCATTTATAAAGCTCTGTGCAGTAGTTGACGTGAATGTACGTTTAATACAGTAGCATGGTGAGGTGCATATATTATTACTCAGACATAGTTTGAATGAGATGAAATAATGATCTGAGATAACTTCAGACTGTGGAAGTATGACTATATTGTCTACGTTTAACCTGAATGTTAGTATTAGATCAAGGGTGTGACCACCATTATGGGTCGGTCCTATGACATTCTGATTAATCCCTACTGAATCTAAAATGGACACAAACGCTGTTTTTAAAGGGTCTTCTGGGTTATCAAAGTGAATATTAAAATCTCCGACAACTAAAGCTTTGTCTAAGGAAATAAGCAGATCTGAGATAAAGTCTGCAAATTCAGAATGAAACTCAGAATATGGCCCCGGGGGCCTGTAAATTGAGGAGCCGCCCTCGATCTGGCCGGAGCGTATCGCATACCGGTGAGTGTTCAAGGGGATACATATCAGGCATTGGTGGATTCTGGCTGTAATCAGACCTCAATCCACCAAAGCCTGGTGCAAAACGAGGCATTGGGGGGAGCACAGCTTTAGTGTCAGTCCACATTCTTTTTCAAGGGGAAAAATTTAGAGTAAAGGCGGCGGTTAATCCTCGCCTTACCCACTCGATAATTTGGGGGACTGATTGGCAGGGAGTTGGGGAATTAATGACTAATTTAGTGAAGAGTGGGTCCTGCCATAGTTCCGCAGGGGGAGGCCTCAGTGTCGCATTGGCGGGAGCAGCTGTCACAGAGCCGTCTACGTTATCTCCGCATCAGAGTGAGGAGCCGCAGGCTCCTCCTCCTTCTATTGGGGAATCCCTTGCGGATTTTCCATTAGAGCAGTCGCGAGACGACACTCTGCGGCATGCGTTTGACCACGTGAGAGTAATCGATGGTCAAATGCTCCAGCCAAACGCCACCCCGTCCTTCCCCTACTTCTCAATTGTGAAGGATAGATTATACCCAGTGACGCAGGACACTCAGACTAAAGAATAAATCACGCAGCTTTTGATTCCAAAAAGCCGCCGGGAATTGGTATTCCAGGCGGCTCACTTTAATCCCATGGCTGGACACTTAGGGCAGGATAAGACACTAGCCCAAATAATGGCCCGGTTCTATTAGCCAGGAATTCGCGGCGATGTCTGTAAGTGGTGTATGGCATGCCGCGAATGCCAGTTAGTAAATCCAGCGACCATTCCAAAAGCGACTTTGCGCCCTCTCCCATTAATCGAGACCCCGTTCGAAAGGATTGGGATGGATCTCGTCGGGCCATTAGATCGGTCAACATGAGGGTATCGCTTTGTATTAGTTCTAGTGGACTATGCAACACGATACCCGGAAGCAGTGCCTCTTCGCAATATCTCAGCATGCAGTATTGCGTAAGCACTCTTCCGCATCATCTCCCGAGTTGGAATCCCCAAAGAGATTCTGACTGATCAAGGCTACGTTTACATTAGACCGTATCTGTCTTGTTTTCTTCGTGGATGCACTGTCCGTTTACATTAAACCGCCTGGAAACGCCGGGAAACGGGAATCTGCCAGTGTCCACGTATTCAATCCAGATCGTGTCAGCTCCGGTGCTGTGTAAACATTCAGAATACGCGGAAACGCTGTGCTGAGCTCTAGCTGGCGTCTCATTGGACAACATCACTGTGACATCCACCTTCCTGATTCGCTGACGTTGGTCATGTGACGCGACTGCTGAAAAACGGCGCGGACTTCCGCCTTGTATCACCTTTCATTAAAGAGTATAAAAGTATGAAAATACTGCAAATACTGATTCAAATACTGCCCATTGTGTAGTTATGATTGTCTTTAGGCTTGCCATCCTTCCACTTGCAAGTGGTAAGTGATGTGCGCTGGGATCACACACACAGCGGCTCAGTCCCGAATCACAGCTTGTTCACTTCACTCGCGTGCTCTGTGAGCTGCGCAAGGCCAGAGTGCGCACCCTCCAGAGGGCACTCGCTGTTCAGGGCGCAGTGATTTGGAGCACAGGATGCCTGCGGAGCCGAGCGTATCCGTGTATTGGTATTGCTGTGTGCACACAAATCGTGTATTGGTGTTGCTGTGTGCACACTAATCGTTTTAAAAACGTTAATCTGATGATCCGCTGATACGGTCTAATGTAAACATGGGCCAAGTCACCTCGTTTATGTCATGAACACTGAATGAACTGTATGGGTTATTAGGAATTTAGCCGATCCGCACCAGCATTTATCACCCACAAACAGACGGTTTAGTCGAACGATTCAATCGCACCCTCAAAAATATAATTAAGAAATTTGTAAGCGAGGACGCACGTAATTGGGATAAATGGCTCGAACCCTTGTTATTTGCAGTGCAAGAGGTCCCACAAACCTCCATGGGGTTCTCCCCATTCGAATTGTTATATGGGCGTAAGCCACGCGGCATTTTAGACGTGCTGCGAGAAAATTGGGAGGAGGGACCTTCACCAAGTAAAAATGAGATTCAATACATTATTGACCTGTGTGCAAAACTCCACACACTCACCCACCTAACCCAGGAGAATTTGCGGCAGGCTCAAGAACAGCAAACCCGCCTGTACAACAAGGGTACGTGCCTTAGGGAGTTCGCACCGGGAGATAAAGTACTCCTACTGTTGCCCACATTGAGCTCCAAATTACTCGCCAAGTGGCAAGGACCCTTTGAAGTCACACATCGAGTCGAGGACATTGACTATGAGGGGAGGCAAACGGACAGGGGTGGGGCGCTACAGATTTACCACTTCAATCTACTCAAACTCTGGAACGAGGAGGTCCCCATGGCATTGGTGTCGGTGGTTCCGGAGAAGGCGGAGCTGGGGCTGGAGGTTCTAAAGGGAGCAATGGCATTGCGTACCTCTCCAGTCCCCTGTGGAGACCACCTCTCCCCAACCCAACTCGCGGAGGTTGCCCAGTTGCAGACCAAGTTTTCGGACATGTTCTCGCCCCCGCCTGGCCGCACCGACCTTATAGAGCACCACATTGAGACGCCCCCGGGGGTGGTAGTGTGCAGCCGCCCTTACCGGCTACGTGAACACAAGAAAAAAAGTGGTTCGGGAAGAACTCGAGGCCATGCTCGAAATGGGCATTGTCGAGGAGTCCCACAGTGACTGGAGCAGCCCGGTGGTCTTGGTATCCAAGGCCGATGGGTCGGCCTGGTTCTGTGTAGACTATAGAAAAGTCAACGCGGTGTCTAAATTTGACGCGTACCCAATGCCTCGTATTGATGAGTTGCTCGATCGACTAGGCACGGCTCGCTTTAACTCAACACTGGATTTGACCAAGGGTTATTGGCAGATCCCCTTGACTCCATTATCCCGAGAAAAAAACGGCCTTTTCCACACCGTTCGGCTTACACCAGTTTGTCACACTTCCTTTTGGGCTGTTTGAGGCGCCCGCTACATTCCAGCAGCTGATGGATAGGGTGCACCACCCCCACGCCACCTATGCGGCCGCATACTTAGATGACATCATTATCTATAGTAATGACTGGCTGCGGCACCTACAACATCTGAGGGCCGTCCTTAGGTCGCTGAGGCGAGCGGGTCTCACAGCCAACCTGAAGAAGTGTGCGATTGGACGGGTGGAAGTACGGTATCTGGGCTTCCACTTGGGCAACGGGCAGGTGCATCCCCAAATTAACAAGACAGCAGCAATTGCGGCCTGCCCGAGGCCCAAGACCAAAAAGGGGGTGAGACAGTTCCTGGGGCTGGCTGGCTACTATCGTAGGCTTATACCTAATTATTCGGACGTCACCAGCCCACTGACTGATCTGACTAAAAAGGGGCACCAGATCCGGTCCAGTGGACAGAGCAATGCCAGCGGGCTTTTTCTGAGGTGAAGGCTGCACTGTGTGGGGGGCCACTGTTACACTCCCCTGACTTTTCTCTCCCCTTTATGTTACAGACAGATGCGTCGGACAGAGGGCTGGGGGCTGTTTTGTCCCAGGAGGTGGAGGGGGAGGACCGCCCAGTGCTGTACATCAGTAGGAAGCTGTCAGTGCATGAGGGGCGCTACAGCACCATTGAAAAAGAGTGCCTGGCGATCAAGTGGGTGGTCCTCGCCCTCCGTTACTACCTGCTGGGACGCCCTTTCACCCTCTGTTCGGACCACACACCCCTCCAGTGGCTCCACTGCATGAAGGATGCCAATTCGCGGATCACCCGTTGGTATCTGGCACTCCAACCCTTTAACTTCAAGGTCATCCACAGGCCAGGGGCGCAGATGGTCGTGGCAGACTTTCTCTCCCGGGGGGGGGGAGTCGGCTGCAGGCCAGACGGCCGCCCGGCCTGTGTCGGGTGGTGGGGGTATGTGGCAGTGGGGGCATGTGGCAGCGGGGGAGTGGTCAAGCGTCGGTCTTTGACCGGAGGGCGGAGTCAGGGAAGGTAAGTGGCAGAATCACTGCACCTGATGTTGATTAACGTGTGTTTGTGTCTCTTCCCCAGTGACTGCGCCCTATTTAAGGAGAGAGCGATAGCAGAGGAGTAATCCAATAAATAAGATGATTTAATACAGCGAAGAAAGGGTGTGGCAAACAGACAGGACAAAAAACAAATGGCAAAAATAGTCAGTGCAAAAAGAGACAAACAACTAGACAAAAACATGAGACAGGCAAAGACAAAATCACTAGTGTGAAAAACCATGAACAAGAAAAAAAACATTAGTGCAAAAACCATGAGCCAGAAAAAAACCGCTTAGTGCAAAAACCATGAACAAGAAAAGTTACTAGAGAGAAAAACCATGAGAAGCAAGAGTGGCACAGAAACAGCTAGAGTAGCAAACAAAACTTTCTGGCAAAAACAGAGTCTGAGAATGGCCTTTTAATAAGCAGCAGTGAAAACCAGGACGTGAGCTCAGGGGAAAAGGAATTCCTGTCCCGGATCCGGATTTGTGCTGGAGTGAGTGATCCGTAATCTCCGGAGTGGATGTCTGGGGTGGAGCATGACATGCCCAAACTCCACCGAAGAGCATTAATTTTTCCACACGCACTTGTCATTTCAGCTCATCCAGCTTGACATGTTTGGTACTGTAATGACACTCCAGATTAGCCTTTTTCATCACTGCAAGTGCTTCCTCACAAACTAAGCAAACTGGCTTGCCTTTTACTTCTACGAAAAAATAATCATTTGTCCATTTTTCCTGAAAAGCACGACATTCCGCATCTACCTTTCTCTTCTTCATACTTGCCATGGTGCGTTTTGGTGAAATCGTTAAACAGTCTGTCTATGCCCGCTAAATGATGTGACATCACCGCGCATCATCACGATCTGCTCGTGTGGGGTTCAGGACCCTGACCTTGGCCCGGAAAGACAACCACTCGCCTATTTTATTAATTGCATTCTCATTTTTTCTGATTTTATATATATGTGTGTGTTTATATATATATATATATATATATATATATATATATATATATATATATATACACACACACACACACACACACACACACACACACATTTGTCTGCTAAATATCTTTAATGTCATGTAATGTAAGGTAATGTAAAGATTATCACCTGGTGAATTCTCAAAATTCAATACTTTCCAAATGCAGTACAATTAGATTACTTCCAATAGGAGCACTGATTGACAATATATTCATAAGTGCTTCTTTTTGAGGCAATCTCATCTGTGTATTTCACCTACCTGTCTTCTGCGAGTACTGCAATATATCTGGATGTTTCCATACCAACTTGTGACAACCAGGTGAATCTTTTAATTGCTGTTGACAATAATAATAATAATATGAAATGTTGAAACTGGAAGAGAATTCTTTCAATTCAGATTTACCTAAAATGTTAACCA